>NC_136631.1:3478531-3688531 GCF_933228915.1 Telmatherina bonti | reverse complement strand
CTAGTCTGATTCCTCCTCATACTGGTCTCCAGTCTGGTTCCTCCTCATACTGGTCTCCAGTCTGGTTCCTCCTCCTCATACTGGTCTCTAGTCTGGTTCCTCCTCATACTGGTCTCCAGTCTGGTTCCTCCTCATACTGGTCTCCAGTCTGGTTCCTCCTCATACTGGTCTCCAGTCTGGTTCCTCCTCATACTGGTCTCTAGTCTGGTTCCTCCTCATACTGGTCTCCAGTCTGGTTCCTCCTCATACTGGTCTCTAGTCTGGTTCCTCCTCATACTGGTCTCCAGTCTGGTTCCTCCTCATACTGGTCTCTAGTCTGGTTCCTCCTCATACTGGTCTCCAGTCTGGTTCCTCCTCATACTGGTCTCTAGTCTGGTTCCTCCTCATACTGGTCTCCAGTCTGGTTCCTCCTCATACTGGTCTCCAGTCTGGTTCCTCCTCATACTGGTCTCCAGTCTGGTTCCTCCTCATACTGGTCTCCAGTCTGGTTCCTCCTCATACTGGTCTCTAGTCTGGTTCCTCCTCATACTGGTCTCCAGTCTGGTTCCTCCTCATACTGGTCTCCAGTCTGGTTCCTCCTCATACTGGTCTCCAGTCTGGTTCCTCCTCCACATACTGGTCTCCAGTCTGGTTCCTCCTCATACTGGTCTCCAGTCTGGTTCCTCCTCATACTGGTCTCTAGTCTGGTTCCTCCTCATACTGGTCTCCAGTCTGGTTCCTCCTCATACTGGTCTCCAGTCTGGTTCCTCCTCATACTGGTCTCTAGTCTGGTTCCTCCTCATACTGGTCTCTAGTCTGGTTCCTCCTCATACTGGTCTCCAGTCTGGTTCCTCCTCATACTGGTCTCCAGTCTGTTTCCTCCTCCTCATACTGGTCTCCAGTCTGGTTCCTCCTCATACTGGTCTCCAGTCTGGTTCCTCCTCATACTGGTCTCTAGTCTGGTTCCTCCTCATACTGGTCTCCAGTCTGGTTCCTCCTCATACTGGTCTCCAGTCTGGTTCCTCCTCATACTGGTCTCCAGTCTGGTTCCTCCTCATACTGGTCTCTAGTCTGGTTCCTCCTCATACTGGTCTCCAGTCTGGTTCCTCCACATACTGGTCTCCAGTCTGGTTCCTCCTCATACTGGTCTCCAGTCTGGTTCCTCCTCATACTGGTCTCTAGTCTGGTTCCTCCTCATACTGGTCTCCAGTCTGGTTCCTCCTCATACTGGTCTCCAGTCTGGTTCCTCCTCCTCATACTGGTCTCCAGTCTGGTTCCTCCTCATACTGGTCTCCAGTCTGGTTCCTCCTCATACTGGTCTCCAGTCTGGTTCCTCCTCATACTGGTCTCCAGTCTGTTTCCTCCTCATACTGGTCTCCAGTCTGGTTCCTCCTCCACATACTGGTCTCCAGTCTGGTTCCTCCTCATACTGGTCTCCAGTCTGGTTCCTCCTCATACTGGTCTCTAGTCTGGTTCCTCCTCCACATACTGGTCTCTAGTCTGGTTCCTCCACATACTGGTCTCCAGTCTGGTTCCTCCTCATACTGGTCTCTAGTCTGGTTCCTCCTCATACTGGTCTCCAGTCTGGTTCCTCCTCATACTGGTCTCCAGTCTGGTTCCTCCTCATACTGGTCTCCAGTCTGGTTCCTCCTCCACATACTGGTCTCCAGTCTGGTTCCTCCTCATACTGGTCTCTAGTCTGGTTCCTCCTCATACTGGTCTCCAGTCTGGTTCCTCCTCATACTGGTCTCCAGTCTGGTTCCTCCTCATACTGGTCTCTAGTCTGGTTCCTCCTCCACATACTGGTCTCCAGTCTGGTTCCTCCTCCTCATACTGGTCTCTAGTCTGGTTCCTCCTCATACTGGTCTCCAGTCTGGTTCCTCCTCATACTGGTCTCCAGTCTGGTTCCTCCTCATACTGGTCTCCAGTCTGGTTCCTCCTCATACTGGTCTCCAGTCTGGTTCCTCCTCCACATACTGGTCTCCAGTCTGGTTCCTCCTCATACTGGTCTCCAGTCTGTTTCCTCCTCATACTGGTCTCTAGTCTGGTTCCTCCTCCACATACTGGTCTCCAGTCTGGTTCCTCCTCCTCATACTGGTCTCTAGTCTGGTTCCTCCTCATACTGGTCTCCAGTCTGGTTCCTCCTCATACTGGTCTCCAGTCTGGTTCCTCCTCATACTGGTCTCCAGTCTGTTTCCTCCTCATACTGGTCTCCAGTCTGGTTCCTCCTCATACTGGTATCTAGTCTGGTTCCTCCTCATACTGGTCTATAGTCTGGTTCCTCCTCCACATACTGGTCTCCAGTCTGGTTCCTCCTCATACTGGTCTCCAGTCTGGTTCCTCCTCCACATACTGGTCTCCAGTCTGGTTCCTCCTCATACTGGTCTCTAGTCTGGTTCCTCCTCATACTGGTCTCTAGTCTGGTTCCTCCTCATACTGGTCTATAGTCTGGTTCCTCCTCATACTGGTCTCCAGTCTGTTTCCTCCTCCACATACTGGTCTCCAGTCTGTTTCCTCCTCATACTGGTCTCCAGTCTGGTTCCTCCTCATACTGGTATCTAGTCTGGTTCCTCCTCATACTGGTCTATAGTCTGGTTCCTCCTCCACATACTGGTCTCCAGTCTGGTTCCTCCTCATACTGGTCTCCAGTCTGGTTCCTCCTCCACATACTGGTCTCCAGTCTGGTTCCTCCTCATACTGGTCTCTAGTCTGGTTCCTCCTCATACTGGTCTCTAGTCTGGTTCCTCCTCATACTGGTCTCCAGTCTGGTTCCTCCTCATACTGGTCTCCAGTCTGTTTCCTCCTCATACTGGTCTCCAGTCTGGTTCCTCCTAATACTGGTCTCTAGTCTGGTTCCTCCTCATACTGGTCTCCAGTCTGGTTCCTCCTCATACTGGTCTCCAGTCTGTTTCCTCCTCATACTGGTCTCCAGTCTGGTTCCTCCTCATACTGGTCTCCAGTCTGGTTCCTCCTCCACATACTGGTCTCCAGTCTGGTTCCTCCTCATACTGGTCTCTAGTCTGGTTCCTCCTCATACTGGTCTCCAGTCTGTTTCCTCCTCATACTGGTCTCCAGTCTGGTTCCTCCTCCACATACTGGTCACTAGTCTGGTTCCTCCTCCACATACTGGTCTCCAGTCTGGTTCCTCCTCATACTGGTCTCTAGTCTGGTTCCTCCTCATACTGGTCTCCAGTCTGGTTCCTCCTCATACTGGTCTCTAGTCTGGTTCCTCCTCATACTGGTCTCTAGTCTGGTTCCTCCTCATACTGGTCTCCAGTCTGGTTCCTCCTCATACTGGTCTCTAGTCTGGTTCCTCCTCATACTGGTCTCCAGTCTGGTTCCTCCTCATACTGGTCTCTAGTCTGGTTCCTCCTCATACTGGTCTCTAGTCTGGTTCCTCCTCATACTGGTCTCCAGTCTGGTTCCTCCTCATACTGGTCTCTAGTCTGGTTCCTCCTCATACTGGTCTCCAGTCTGGTTCCTCCTCATACTGGTCTCCAGTCTGGTTCCTCCTCATACTGGTCTCTAGTCTGGTTCCTCCTCATACTGGTCTCTAGTCTGGTGTTGCTCGTACGCAGCAGACGGGATTTTACTAGAACTTCCAGCTATCCTCATTTTATCGTCAGTTTTCCAAGCTCCTTCATTTCTGTTTCTAATTCCTCACAGCGTTTCTTTCCGTCTCCTCCATCCATATACACCCAACCATCTTCAGCTTGAACCAACTTGTCACATGACCCGCTACGCCACGCCCGCTACGCCACGCCCGCTACTCCACGCCCGCTACGCCACGCCCGCTGCGCCACACCCGCTACGCCACGCCCGCTACTCCACGCCTGCTGCGCCACGCCCGCTACTCCACGCCCGCTACTCCACGCCCGCTACGCCACGCCCGCTACACCACGCCTGCTACGCCACGCCCGCTACTCCACACCCGCTACGCCCGCTACGCCACGCCCGCTACACCACGCCTGCTGCGCCACACCCGCTACGCTACACCCACTTCGCCACGCCCGCTACGCCACGCCCGCTACGCCACGCCCGCTACTCCACACCCGCTACGCTACGCCCGCTATGCCACGCCCGCTACACCACGCCTGCTGCGCCACACCCGCTACGCTACGCCCGCTACGCCACGCCCGCTACACCACGCCTGCTGCGCCACACCCGCTACGCTACGCTACGCTACGCCCGCTACGCCACGCCCGCTACACCACGCCTGCTGCGCCACACCCGCTACGCTATGCCCGCTACACCACGCCTGATATCGGGGTTGGTTGTGGCGTGGCGAGCCGACAGCGGAACTCTGGTGTCAGCTCAGTGGCTGGTTAGCTGCTAACGCTAACGTTAGCAAGCGAAAACCTTTGTGTTCAGGTACCGATTTGATTTGAAGAAGACGAATGTCGATGGTGCCTTGTTTTCCTCATTTCTCTGAAGTCTCTGAGTGAGTTGTCGTGTTTTTATCGCCGCTCAGAGATAAAACGTTTGGGATCTCGTGATGTAGCTGCATCCCCTGCTGGGGGAGGAAGTTTGGGTTTCTCTGGCGCTACCAGACGTCCTGCAGGAGGAACATGACAAATAAAAATATCTTTTCCTTCCTGTGTTCTGCTGGGAAGCAGTGACTGATGCAGGTCATGTCTGAATCCAATCTGCGCTCCAGCAGAGGGTCAACACCTCTTACCTCCATGAAAAACACGTTGAAGTGGAATTTGCAGGATTTTCGGGGGTCCGTATTGGACGTCCTCCTCTCCCTCACTCCTTTCTTCCACTGTCCAAACACGACATTCCTGTTTTTCCTTCTTTCCATCCTCCTGCTGCGTTCAGGCTGCAGGCGTTGGATGGAAGATGGGATAGAACCGGACTGAAGGCCCGCTAGCTTGACAGGAAGGCAGTGTTCAGGTTGGGCTGAATGCGGTTGGAGGCCCCTAACGCAGCTTTGTGGATGTTTTTTATGCTTCCAGTCTGTAAAAAGCTGCTTCACGTAAATAAGTTGTTGAATTAACGAAGGATGCTTCAATTCGACCCGTTCCCAGTCAGACTGCACCTCTTCTGGGCTCGTCTCACTTTCCACAGCATGCAGGATGTTTAATCAAGGCTCAGAGAAGTTTTATTTCAGCATTTCACCCATGAGGACATGATTAACATTGACACCAACAGCCTTTCTTCTGTGTGCCATCATAAATGAAGTTCCAGCCCCTAAAGGGAAAAAGCTTCAGTTAAATCAGTTCAGAGAGGACCTGGTTTTATCCTCCTTTCATTATGTCAAAAAATTATGCAAAGCTGACAATACAAAGTGCAATTTATGTCGACAACTAATCCTGGTACAGCCAGCGATGAAACGTTTCCAAAGCTGTCCACCTCTTGCAGAAAAGCCTTCATGTCTGTAATTTCAGGCCAAACAGCCAGTTCCTGTCGGAGTAGGTTGACGCTGATGGCTTCTGTTTGACCACAGACCTGTTTGTCATCTCGCCACCGTGTCCGGCAGCTCGGGTGTCGAGACGAGGGACACGGCTCCAGCACACGGCGCCAGGACACGGCTCCAGGACACGGCTCCAGGGTAGCGCTCCAGGGTAGCGCTCCAGGGTAGCGCTCCAGGACAGCGCTCCAGGACACCGCTCCAGGAAACTGCTCCAGGGTAGCGCTCCAGGGTAGCGCTCCAGGGTAGCGCTCCAGGAAACCGCTCCAGGAAACTGCTCCAGGGTAGCGCTCCAGGGTAGCGCTCCAGGAAACCGCTCCAGGAAACTGCTCCAGGGTAGCGCTCCAGGGTAGCGCTCCAGGAAACCGCTCCAGGGTAGCGCTCCAGGACACCGCTCCAGGACACTGCTCCAGGGTAGCGCTCCAGGACACCGCTCCAGGACACTGCTCCAGGGTAGCGCTCCAGGACACCGCTCCAGGACACGGCTCCAGGACACCGCTCCAGGACACCGCTCCAGGGTAGCGCTCCAGGACACCGCTCCAGGGTAGCGCTCCAGGACACGGCTCCAGGGTACGGCTCCAGGACACCGCTCCAGGGTAGCGCTCCAGGACACAGCTCCAGGGTACGGCTCCAGGGTAGCGCTCCAGGACACGCTCCAGGGTAGCGCTCCAGGACACGCTCCAGGGTAGCGCTCCAGGACACTGCTCCAGGGTAGCGCTCCAGGACACGCTCCAGGGTAGCGCTCCAGGGTAGCGCTCCAGGACACAGCTCCAGGGTAGCGCTCCAGGGTAGCGCTCCAGGACACGCTCCAGGGTAGCGCTCCAGGGTAGCGCTCCAGGGTAGCGCTCCAGGCCTAAGCTGGTTTCATGACCTCTGACCCCCATAATTCAGCTGCTGGCATATTCCCAAACACAGCGATCTCCTGCCAATGTGCACAAACTGCTGCTTCTCACAATGACACAATTCACTTTTTTAACGCCCTACTTTTTTATCTCTTATTGCGTTGGCATCCCCCCCCCTTTCTCCCTGCAGTCACAGTATTATCATGATTTATAGAAGAGTCCATTTTGTTTTCAGTTCCAAGACGCTCAAATCAAAGTAGCATTGCAGTGCTTTATCTTGGTTTATTGGAAGCAGCTGCGTGCTCCCCTCTTGGTCAGTTAAATGTATTTAAGTGTAAATTTAGATAAAAAATAGTCTCTGAGCTGCAGATTTCATTGTTTTCTGTGTCAGTGATGAATCTCTCTTTTTTGATCGTTACTCAGGGAGGAGAAATGCAGGCTTGAGTGTGCTGCAATTTCCTCTGGAGGGGAAAAGATAGAAATGAGGCTAAGAGAGAGATACCAGCTCAAAGTAATCTGATTACACAGGCTCACGCTGAGAGTTTACCTTCAGCAGTGCAGATGCCATCGTGTTGGGTGTTTGCTGGAGATGTTTCTGTGTTCTGTGGCAGGAAGGATGCACGCCCAAAGCACCATTACAGGTGTTTCTATGCAAAGCCAGGAGACGGCGAGCCGGCTAATTTTGTCTCAGACAGCATCTCAGAATGATTCTGCTTCCTCTGTCGCTCGCTCAGCGTGGAGAACTCGCGGAGCTTCAGGGTTCTCCGGCAGGCAGAGAAATCCACACACTACACAGAAAACATGAAAACCCACCTTTGTCTAAATCAGCTAACAATACCACGCTGTCTGTCACGGCAACACAAAGCCTTAAAGATACACCCTGCTGCGTCTACGATTCTCAGAGAAAGCATCTGTATAGGTGGATGTCGTTTTATGATTTATGCCATGAGGACATGGTATAATAGAACAATGGCCTGAGTCCTTCCGTGGAACAAAGAGGACTGCAGGAGAGCCCCAGAATGGCAAGATGCTGCCATTTATTGCAGGTAATATGAATGGAGAGAGGCCAAATTGATTTCCTGGGTACAATACCTGCATGAGGTGTTCATCGGTCATCACTCAGAAGTCAACAAAGCCGTGATTAAAGGCTGCAAACACCTCAGAAGCAAGGTAAAGGCTAAATGGAGAGTAGTTTACATAGACACATGCACTTCACATCCAAGTTCACTTCTTTGTTCGTACGCTGAGAAAGCAGGAGGTAGGATTCACGGAAAACATCGACTCAAATACAAAAGTTATCGGTAAAGCAAAGTTTACATGTGTCATCACACTCGTTTGGTTCAGTCCAGGCCCGGTCATACAGAGATTCCTTCTAATTCTCTGCAACATCTGAGGAACATTTCTTTCTATTTTTCAGAGCCAGTTTGTTCCAGATTGGGGAAGCTGGGATCATCAAGCCGTATTTTATTCCCAGCAGAAGATCAACAACATGTCAGATAGAAAATATGAGCTGATTGTGAATCTGACGCAGCAACACGTCTGGAAACAGCAGCAACAGGAGCAGCAGACGGCTGGAAAACAACTGGAGGAGCTTCTGACAGCTAATCAGGTTAACTGGGAACAGATCAGTGGGATGACTGGTGGAAAAGGAGCATTTCAGATGGAAAGATGGACAGAGCGTCACCAGACAAACGTCGTTATGGCTTCCACCATCTACAGGGTAAAATATTATCTACACATTCAGGACACAACCACATCAGCCGTTCTGATCCGAGTCCGTTTGTCGGAAAGTCGCTTCGTTTGGGGAAATGTGAACGTGCCAAAGGATTTCTGATTCGGACCAAAGAACCGGACTCGGTCCGCCTACAAACGCAGGTCTCAGCCTGTTCCAAGCGGACCAAATCCAGGAAGCGGACTACAAGAAGTCCCTTCCTGCATGTGTCGTAGCGTTGCATTGTGGGTAAATCCATCGCGATGGCGTTAAGGGTCCTCTGCCTCGTCTGGTCTTCACACTGCGTCCATTGTTGCAGTGGATTTCTGCAGGATACTTGCATAAGACACAATAAAAACCCAAAACAGCCTTAGTTTGGTCTCCATGTTTAACTGGCAGGTGGAGGAAACAGAGTTTTCTTCTTCACGCCGGTCTGGTCCTCTCTTCTGCTAAATACTAGAGCAGCGCCACCTCTGGTGGGAATGGGGAGATATTATTCTAATGGTTTGGCTGGTTTCACCAAAGCTCATTTAAAATGTTCTGAGTGGAAACCTGGATGAAGATGTGGAATAGTTTGTGGACAGCATGGACGGCGTGTCCTGCAGACTAAAGAGGAGAGGGAGCATCCAGCTTGTTATCAGCCTGCATCTCTGATGGGATGGGGTTGCATTAGTGCCGATGGCGTGGGCAGCTTCCACATCTGGGAAGCTCCATCAATGCTGAAACATCTGCTCCCATCCAGACAACGTCTCTTTCAGGGAAGACCTTCCACCATGCTGGACCACATCCTGATGGTGGAACAGGAGAACTGGTCCAGCAGGACCACATCCTGATGGTGGAACAGGAGAACTGGTCCAGCAGGACCACGCTGAACCACATCCTGATGGTGGAACAGGAGAACTGGTCCAGCGGGACCACGCTGAACCACATCCTGATGGTGGAACAGGAGAACTGGTCCAGCAGGACCACGCTGAACCACATCCTGATGGTGGAACAGGAGAACTGGTCCAGCAGGACCATGCTGAACCACATCCTGATGGTGGAACAGGAGAACTGGTCCAGCAGGACCACGCTGAACCACATCCTGATGGTGGAACAGGAGAACTGGTCCAGCGGGACCACGCTGAACCACATCCTGATGGTGGAACAGGAGAACTGGTCCAGCGGGACCACGCTGAACCACATCCTGATGGTGGAACAGGAGAACTGGTCCAGCAGGACCACGCTGAACCACATGCTGATGGTGGAACAGGAGAACTGGTCCAGCGGGACCACATCCTGATGGTGGAACAGGAGAACTGGTCCAGCAGGACCACGCTGAACCACATCCTGATGGTGGAACAGGAGAACTGGTCCAGCAGGACCACATCCTGATGGTGGAACAGGAGAACTGGTCCAGCAGGACCACGCTGAACCACATCCTGATGGTGGAACAGGAGAACTGGTCCAGCGGGACCACGCTGAACCACATCCTGATGGTGGAACAGGAGAACTGGTCCAGCGGGACCACGCTGAACCACATGCTGATGGTGGAACAGGAGAACTGGTCCAGCGGGACCACGCTGGACCACATCCTGATGGTGGAACAGGAGAACTGGTCCAGCAGGACCACATCCTGATGGTGGAACAGGAGAACTGGTCCAGCGGGACCACGCTGAACCACATGCTGATGGTGGAACAGGAGAACTGGTCCAGCGGGACCACGCTGAACCACATCCTGATGGTGGAACAGGAGAACTGGTCCAGCGGGACCACGCTGAACCACATCCTGATGGTGGAACAGGAGAACTGGTCCAGCGGGACCACGCTGGACCACATCCTGATGGTGGAACAGGAGAACTGGTCCAGCGGGACCACGCTGAACCACATCCTGATGGTGGAACAGGAGAACTGGTCCAGCGGGACCACGCTGAACCACATCCTGATGGTGGAACAGGAGAACTGGTCCAGCAGGACCATGCTGAACCACATCCTGATGGTGGAACAGGAGAACTGGTCCAGCGGGACCACATCCTGATGGTGGAACAGGAGAACTGGTCCAGCAGGACCACGCTGAACCACATCCTGATGGTGGAACAGGAGAACTGGTCCAGCGGGACCACGCTGAACCACATCCTGATGGTGGAACAGGAGAACTGGTCCAGCGGGACCACGCCGAACCACATCTTGATGGTGGAACAGGAGAACTGGTCCAGCGGGACCACGCCGAACCACATCCTGATGGTGGAACAGGAGAACTGGTCCAGCGGGACCACGCCGAACCACATCCTGATGGTGGAACAGGAGAACTGGTCCAGCGGGACCACGCCGAACCACATCCTGATGGTGGAACAGGAGAACTGGTCCAGCAGGACCACATCCTGATGGTGGAACAGGAGAACTGGTCCAGCAGGACCACATCCTGATGGTGGAACAGGAGAACTGGTCCAGCGGGACCACGCTGAACCACATCCTGATGGTGGAACAGGAGAACTGGTCCAGCAGGACCACGCTGAACCACATCCTGATGGTGGAACAGGAGAACTGGTCCAGCGGGACCACGCTGAACCACATCCTGATGGTGGAACAGGAGAACTGGTCCAGCGGGACCACGCTGAACCACATCCTGATGGTGGAACAGGAGAACTGGTCCAGTAGGACCATGCTGAACCACATCCTGATGGTGGAACAGGAGAACTGGTCCAGCAGGACCACATCCTGATGGTGGAACAGGAGAACTGGTCTGCTGCAGTCCAGACCTTTTAGACCAGTACAAACATGAGGGGCATCATGGAAGCTTCATGTCCTGCTGGGAATAAACAGCAGGTTACTGTTTGCTGACAGTTTACATGACGTCTGAGACGCCTGTCTGCTCCCTGAGGGAAGGATCACGTCTTCATCGTCCTCAACAAAAAGGAAACAAACTGTTTCAAAATGGACTCTTCTCACTTCAAATTTATCGTCTTTCTTTGGTCAACACAACTTTAGAGTTTAACCTCCATCTGACTTCAGCACACGTCTCCGCCGAGGCAACCGGGGGCATTGTGCGCACGCGTTCTGCCACCCTGCGCATTAAAACCTTCCCTCTTATGTTCCGGGAGATTGAAAGTGTCCAGCGTATTATTCAAATGACACGCTGCCTCACCGTGCGCCTCTTTTCTCTCTCCTATCTCTTCCCCTTCGTCCCCCACCCCTCCTTCACATTATTTTTGAAGACAACTGCAGGCTAGAGGATAAGAATACTGGTTGCGGTGCTTGGCGGCACTTCCTCCTCAGCCCTGATTTGAATAAAGAGCTTTGAAATTAAGTGGACAGGCCCCGTCAGGAAAGCAGCAGTGCGCCTTTAAGAAAGCAACCGTGCCGGGGTAAATTATTTTGATTGACGGTAGCAGGAATTTTTTTGCGAGCTGGCTGATTTAATTGTGAGAGCCAGGGGGCATCTTCCGGGGCCAGGTACCGGTACTCCTCGCTGGAGCCCGTTTGATCTCCTCGAGCCGTCTCCCGGTGGTACCGGCAGCCGGGCACTGAGGGCCAGAGGGCAGACGAACAAAGCAACGCTGCGACTGTGAACTGCGCTCCATCCGCCTCTTCTGAAACAGGGAAAAAACACTGAAAGCTTTGGAATGGGCAGCCAAAAGTGTGAAAATGGATTTCCAAGCTCATTTGATGTTAAGTCTTTAGTGTCAGGAGTGGTATAGTCATTGATAAAGAGAAAGGAGAGATTGAGAGGGTGGGGGGTGGAGACGGGGGGATGGAGTGAAGAGCATCTTCTGACAAACAGCTTTTCCTGCCTCCGAACGAGGAGAGGTGTGGACCGGCTTTCAAACGAGACGGAGGATTAGGAATGGGGGGGGGGGCTTAATGAGAAAAGGATCCCTCGTCAGCTACAGGCCACTCGCTCCCGAAAGCCAGCAAACACACACCTCCAGACCCGACTCTATAACCTTCTATCTGCTGCTGTCTGTCAGCAGAGCGAACCAGCTGCAGAACCGGGCCTCTTATCAGCCAGCAGAGTAGTTTGCTCCCGTCAAGCCTGGAGTCGTGACGCCTCCGGTCTCTGCTGCTGCTGGCTGATTTACTGCCCTGTTTACTCACAGCATTAGCTGAGCCATATTTCCTCCATCTGCATCCAAACAATGCTGCAGAGCAATAACATAGCCAATTTAGCATAGCCTGCTAGCTAATCAGCACAATCAGCCTCAGCCAAGTCGGAGGGCACAGGCCGCTCAGTCGACAGAACAGACCAGGGACAAGGTTTTCCTCCAAAGACCAAAATCCCTTTTCTTGGTGACGGACATGATGACTCTGGTCAGTCTTTATTTAGGCTTTCTGTACCAAAGGAACAACGATGTGTTTGTTGAGGACGTTGGAGGTTCCTATGTCGATGGACACAACAAGCAACGGGAACAGACGGAACTGCTGCAGCTTTAGGCTCCATGTCTGCTGCCGGACGGACGTGTCAATGTCAGCTTCATTTATACGGAACTTTTAAAGGCCTGTGGCAGCGAAATAATCAACAATAAGAAGGATGAACAGCAAGAAACAATAAAACAAAAGATTAAATAAAAGTGACTGCTGAAGGCCTGAAGAGGGTCTTAGGACACGTTTTCATGAGGAACGTCCGGGACCATCCGATAAGCCGACCGAAGGGCTCTGGAGGGTTGTCGCACCTTCACAGGGTCGGATAAATATTTCATTCAAAGATGTAAAAACACACAGAAGAATCCTAAATAAACCTAACCGGAAGAGAGTGAAGCGAGGACGCAGCAGTTCGGAGACGGGCTGCAGACGGGCGAGTTCTGATTGGGGAGTTCTGATTGGCTCATGCCAACGTGCAGGGAGGAGTCACAGCAATCTTTTCAAGAGGGTCTTGGCTGCAGCCTGGAGAATGAGGCGGGGAAATCCAACCCCGCCCCCTCAGCATTTTGATTGGCTTAACCCTAACCCCATGCCCATTTGACATCCAACCCCGTCTATTTGACTTCCGACCACGCCCACTGGACGTCCAGCCCTGCCCAATATCCAGGCTGCAGCCGGGGGTTATCCATCTTTTCCACATCAGTCCTTCTTGGAAAGGTTTTGGCTTTGAGACAAGCCGAGCTGCTCTGCTCGTCTAGTTTAAACGTCCTGTCAACAATAACCCCAGGATTTATGGCCTGCGATTGTAGAAAAGGTGTTAGAGGCCCAAGGAAACTGGCAAAGACCTGGACCAAGACCGGGCGACCAAACAGGACTTTAAGTCCGTCCCCTTGACAGGAGCATGTAAACCTGCTCATCGTCAGCGGAGCAGAGAAAAGGATCGTCGTGCTTCCTGATTATCAGCCTGTAGAGGGGAGAGAACCCGGACCTGGCCCGAGAAAACAAGCTGATCCCTGGGGACCTTAAGAAACGTTGCGTTCCCGGCTGAGCGAGCGTGTCATGTCTGTCTGCAGACGGACATCCCGTCATAACGTCCAGAGTAACACCAAGCTACACAGAATCGTAACAACAGCATTAAACTAGAGAAATTGGACTTGCAACCCCTTCAGCTTCTGTATGAGGCGGTTGTGGTCAGGGCTCGAAAATCTTGGCGGACCCGTCTCACGTTCTGCTCTCGTAGTACAACCTGCTGCCCTCAGGGAGGCGCTATAGAGCTAGCTAATGCAGGTAGAGCCGCTTTCAGCTCTGCTTTGTTCCAACCTCCATTCCTCTGCTTCACAAACACGTCAGAAAAAACCTCGTCTTCCTCCACTTCCCGTCTGGGGTGATGAGGAGGCCCGAAGCTGTGGATCCACTACCCTACACCCCCCATCCCTTCCAGTGTGGACAGGGTTCAGGGATATGTAGACCTCCACCCAGTTTAAGGGGCAGGGAGGGGGCCTTTGGCTGTGGACCCCTCTGTTCCCCCCCCATTATTAAATAAACACATTTTGCTTTTTATTTGCACAAGTCTGCACATTTTTTTATTTTTATTTCTTATTGATTTTACTGGATCATAGTTACGTCTGTTTTTCAATTCAATTCAATTCAACTTTATTTATACAGCGTCAAATCACAGCAATGCCATCTCAAGACGCTTTACAGACAGAGGGGAAAACATAATGAAGGCCAATTCATAACAGCCTATATAAGGAAACCAACAGATTGAGTTGAGTCCAACTCAATCTCCCATCCTGAGTAAGCACACTGGCAACAGTGGGAAGGAAAAAACTCCCTTTTAACAGGAAGGAAACCTCCGGCAGAACCCGGCTCAGGACAGGCAGCCATCTGCCTCTGCTGTGTGGGGGGAAGAGGACAGAAAGACAACAGACAACAGGAACTGCTACTCCCGGCCAGGGAGACCTGCTGAGACAGGAGACATACATGTTAATGATGCTACACTGTTATGGGGGGGAGATAAAGAGAGAGATAAAGAGAAAGAAGCTCAGTGTATCAGGAAATGTCCCTCAGCAGTCTAAACCTATAGCAGCATAACTAAGGGCTGCTAACCATCCCTAGCTATAGGACTTATCAAAAAGAATGTCCCTAATTTTGGCTATATTACGTAAATGAAAGAAGGCTGTTTTAGTAACCTGCTTAACATGTGGGCCAAAGGACAGGTCAGGGTAAAATATTACTCCAAGGTTTCTCACTGTAGCACTAGAAGCTAAAGTAATGCCATCCAGGTTCATTACAAAACCGGAAAATTTAGCTCTGAGTTTTTCAGATCCAACGAGAATTACTTCAGTCTTATCTGAGTTTAAGAGGAGAAAATTTCTAGACATCCAAGTCTTTATGTCTATGAGACAATTTTGTAGCCTATTGGGCTGATTTGTTTCATCTGGTTTAAAGGATATCTGAGTATCATCTGCATAACAATGAAAGTTTATTCCATGCTGTCTAATAATTTTGCCTAAAGGGAGCATATATAGCGTGAAGAGTATTGGTCCATATACAGAACCTTGAGGAACTCCATGACTTACTGTAGTTTGTGAGGAGGACTTTTTTACATGAACGAACTGAAGTCTATCAGATAAATATGATTTAAACCAGCTTAACGCTGTACCTGTAATTCCAATCACCTGTTCTAGTCTCTGTAACAGAATGTTATGATCGACTGTATCAAATGCAGCACTAAGATCAAGCAAGATAAGTACGGACACAAGTCCTTTGTCTGAGGCCATAAGAAGGTCATTAGTAACTTTCACCAATGCCGTCTCAGTGCTATGAGTCAATTCTGACTTAAAAATAGCTGCAACACCTCCTCCTCTGCCTGTAGTTCTAGGAATGTGAAAGTTTAAATAGTTAGCTGGCGTAGCTTCATTAATACTAACATAATCCTCTTGCTGTAACCATGTTTCCGTAAGACAGAATAAATCAATGTGGTGATCACCTATCAAGTCATTGACTAATAAAGACTTATTTGGGAGGGATCTAATATTCAGTAGGCCACACTTTATTGTCTTATTTTCAGATTTTTTTAGATCCATTGTTTTTATTTTTATGAGGTTTTCACGATTAACCCCAGAAGTGTTTTTGTGTTGTTTAATTCTTACTGCTGGGGAGTTGTATGAGGTCGGAATGGGGTTTTGGGTGGGCGGCGGCAGGTGGGAAGCTGCAGAAAAGTGTGTAGGACTACAATTCTGCCTCCTGGTCCCAACCCTGAGTTGTCAATTTAGCTGACTAATAAAAGAGTCCATATTGCTAGATAAGAGAGCGGCTCCATCCAACGTGGGATGGATGCCATCTCTCCTAATAAGACCAGGCTTTCCCCAAAAAGCGCTCCAAATATCTATAAAACCCACGTTGTTATCGGGACACCACCTAGACAACCAGCAGTTGAAGGATGACATGCGGCTAAACATGTCATCGCTGATTAAATTTGGCAAGGGACCAGAGAAAACTACGGAGTCCGACATGCTCTTGGCAAAGTTACACACCGAAGCAACATTCATTTTAGTGACCTCCGATTGGCGTAACCGGGTGTCGTTACCGCCGACGTGAATTACAATCTTACGGTATTTACGTTTAGCCTTAGCCAGCAGTTTCAAATACGATTCGACGTGGCCCGCTCTGGCCCCAGGAATGCATTTGACTATGGTCCCCGGTGTCTCTAGAGCCACATTTCTGACTATGGAACTACCTATAATCAGGGTTTCTGCCTCAGCGGGTGTGTCGCCGAGCGGGGAAAATCTGTTAGAAACGTGAACAGGTCGGTGGTGGCCAGTGTGTTTTGGTTTGGGGCTACGCTTCCGCCTGACCGTCGTCCAGCCCGCCTCGGCTCCCGGCTGCGCGGGAACTGCTGAGGGACAGCTAGGTGGGCTAGCTGCCCTGGCTGGTAGCGCCGCACTGGCTAATGGGGGCTTGCTAACTAACTGCTTTCCTAACTGAGTGCGGAGCTGGGCTTCTAACTCACAGAGCCTCGCCTCCAAGGCTGCCAAGCTGCTACACTTAATACACCTACCGTTATCACTAAAGGAGGCGGAGGAGTAGCTAAACATCAGACACACCGAGCAAGAAAAGGCAGGGGACCGGGGTGTGGGAAGAGAGCTAGCAGCCATGCTAAAACCGAGTGCTTGAGCTGTTTAAGTCAGTAAACAGAAAGCCAAAGATCCCAAAAATAAATGCAATATATAGAACAGTGGTTTGGGAAGATATTGTGCGCTAAAGTGGTTGGTTAACAATAGATAGAAGTTAGAAAGAAGTTAAAGGAGCCAACGGCTCATAGCAATCCGCAGTGATACACGCTAGGGAAACAGGAAATGACACAATACGTTACCGCAACGTCAGCCTCTTGTCAAAGGTAGTGTGCACTTTTGAATTACTGTCTTGATGTATGTTTGTCTGCAGCTGAACTATTTACCCACGACACATTTCCTTTTCCGGGACAAAAAAGTTTCATTCAATTCAAAGACCAACGTCCACATTTCTGTTTTCATGTCATCAGCAGTCGACCCTCGCCGTGTTCTACTTTCTACTCTACACGCTGCTAAACACAGTAGACCCTCGCCGCGTTCCACTCTACGTGCTGCTAAACGCAGTAGACCCTCGCCGTGTTCTACTTTCTACTCCACGTGTTGCCAAACGCAGTAAACCCTCACCGCGCTCTACCTTATACTCTAAACGCCTCTAAACGCAGTAGACCCTCGCCACGTTCCACTCCACGTGTTGCCAAACGCAGTAAACCCTCACCGCGCTCTACCTTATACTCTAAACGCCTCTAAATGCAGTAAACCCTCGCCGCGTTCTACTCCACGTGCTGCTAAACGCAGTAAACCCTCACCGTGTTCTACTTTCTACTATACACGCTTCCAAACACAGTAGACCCTCGCCATGTTCTACTCTACACGCCGCTAAACACAGTAGACCCTCGCCGTGTTCTACTCTACATGCTGCTAAACACAGTAGACCCTCGCCGCGTTCTACTCAACATGCTGCTAAACGCAGTAAACCCTCGCCGTGTTCTACTCAACATGCTGCTAAACGCAGTAGACCCTCGCTGTGTTCTACTCTACATGCCGCTACATGCAGTAGACCCTCGCCGCGTTCTACTCTACATGCTGCTAAATGCAGTAGAACCTTGCCGTGTTCTTATCTACATGCCACTACATGCAGTAGACCCTCTCCGGGTTCTACTCGACATGTTGCTAAACGCAGTAGACCCTCGCCGTGTTCTACTCTACATGCCGCTACATGCAGTAGACCCTCGCCGCGTTCTACTCTACATGCTGCTAAATGCAGTAGACCCTCGCCGCGTTCTACTCTACATGCCACTACATGCAGTCGACCCTCTCCGGGTTCTACTCGACATGTTGCTAAACGCAGTAGACCCTCGCCGCGTTCTACTCTACATGCTGCTAAATGCAGTAGACCCTCGCCGCGTTCTACTCTACATGCTGCTAAATGCAGTAGACCCTCGCCGCGTTCTACTCTACATGCCACTACATGCAGTAGACCCTCGCCGCGTTCTACTCTACATGCTGCTAAATGCAGTAGAACCTTGCCGTGTTCTACTCTACATGCCACTACATGCAGTCGACCCTCTCCGGGTTCTACTCGACATGTTGCTAAACGCAGTAGACCCTCGCCTTGTTCTACTCTACATGCCACTACATGCAGTAGACCCTCGCCGCGTTCTACTCTACATGCTGCTAAATGCAGTAGACCCTCGCCGCGTTCTACTCTACATGCCACTACATGCAGTCGACCCTCTCCGGGTTCTACTCGACATGTTGCTAAACGCAGTAGACCCTCGCCGCGTTCTACTCTACATGCTGCTAAATGCAGTAGACCCTCGCTGCGTTCTACTCTACATGCTGCTAAATGCAGTAGACCCTCGCCGCGTTCTACTCTACATGCCACTACATGCAGTCGACCCTCTCCGGGTTCTACTCGACATGTTGCTAAACGCAGTAGACCCTCGCCGCGTTCTACTCTACATGCTGCTAAATGCAGTAGACCCTCGCCGCGTTCTACTCTAACTGTTGCTAAACGCAGTAGAACCTTGCCGTGTTCTACTCTACATGTTGCTAAATGCAGTAGACCCTCGCCGTGTTCTACTCAACATGCTGCTAAACGCAGTAGACCCTCGCCGTGTTCTACTCAACATGCTGCTAAACGCAGTAGTCCCTCGCCGTGTTCTACTCAACATGCTGCTAAACGCAGTAGTCCCTCGCCGTGTTCTACTCAACGTGCTGCTAAACGCAGTACACCCTCGCCGTGTTCTACTCAACATGCTGCTAAACGCAGTAGTCCCTCGCCGTGTTCTACTCAACATGCTGCTAAACGCAGTAGGCCCTCGCCGTGTTCTACTCAACATGCTGCTAAACGCAGTAGTCCCTCGCCGTGTTCTACTCAACATGCTGCTAAATGCAGTAGTCCCTCGCCGTGTTCTACTCAACGTGCTGCTAAAAGCAGTAGACCCTAACCGTGTTCTACTCTACACGCCGCTAAACGCAGTAGACCCTCGCCGCGTTCTACTCTACATGCTGCTAAATGCAGTAGAACCTTGCCGTGTTCTACTCTACATGCCACTACATGCAGTCGACCCTCTCCGGGTTCTACTCGACATGTTGCTAAACGCAGTAGACCCTCGCCGTGTTCTACTCTACATGCCGCTACATGCAGTAGACCCTCGCCGCGTTCTACTCTACATGCTGCTAAATGCAGTAGACCCTCGCCGCGTTCTACTCTACATGCCACTCTATGCAGTCGACCCTCGCCGGGTTCTACTCGACATGTTGCTAAACGCAGTAGACCCTCGCCGCGTTCTACTCTACATGCTGCTAAATGCAGTAGACCCTCGCCGCGTTCTACTCTACATGTTGCTAAATGCAGTAGAACCTTGCCGTGTTCTACTGTACATGTTGCTAAATGAAGTAGACCCTCGCCGTGTTCTACTCTACATGTTGCTAAATGCAGTAGAACCTTGCCGCGTTCTACTCAACAATCCGCTAAATGCAGTAGAACCTCGCCGTGTTCTACTCTACATGCCGCTAAATGCAGTCGACCCTCTCCGTGTTCTACTCGACATGTTGCTAAACGCAGTAGACCCTCGCCGTGTTCTACTCTACATGCCACTACATGCAGTTGACCCTCTCCGTGTTCTACTCGACATGTTGCTAAATGCAGTAGACCCTCGCCGTGTTCTACTCGACATGTTGCTAAATGCAGTAGACCCTCGCCGCGTTCTACTCTACATGCCACTACATGCAGTAGAACCTCGCCGTGTTCTACTCTACACGCCGCTAAATGCAGTCGACCCTCTCCGTGTTCTACTCTACATGCCACTACATGCAGTCGACCCTCTCCGGGTTCTACTCGACATGTTGCTAAACGCAGTAGACCCTCACCGCGTTCTACTCTACATGCTGCTAAATGCAGTAGAACCTCGCCGTGTTCTACTCTACATGCCACTAAATGCAGTCGACCCTCTCCGTGTTCTACTCTACATGCCACTACATGCAGTAGACCCTCGCCGTGTTCTACTCTACACGCCGCTAAATGCAGTAGACCCTCGCCGCGTTCTACTAAACGTGCTGCTAAATGCAGAAGACCCTCGCCGTGTTCTACTCGACATGTTGCTAAACGCAGTAGACCCTCGCCGTGTTCTACTCTACACGCCGCTAAATGCAGTAGACCCTCGCCGCGTTCTACTCAACGTGCTGCTAAATGCAGTAGACCCTCGCCGCGTTCTACTCTACATGCCACTACATGCAGTCGACCCTCTCCGGGTTCTACTCGACATGTTGCTAAACGCAGTAGACCCTCGCCGCGTTCTACTCTACATGCTGCTAAATGCAGTAGACCCTCGCCGCGTTCTACTCTACATGTTGCTAAATGCAGTAGAACCTTGCCGTGTTCTACTGTACATGTTGCTAAATGCAGTAGACCCTCGCCGTGTTCTACTCTACATGTTGCTAAATGCAGTAGAACCTTGCCGCGTTCTACTCAACACGCCGCTAAATGCAGTAGAACCTCGCCGTGTTCTACTCTACATGCCGCTAAATGCAGTCGACCCTCTCCGTGTTCTACTCGACATGTTGCTAAACGCAGTAGACCCTCGCCGTGTTCTACTCTACATGCCACTACATGCAGTTGACCCTCTCCGTGTTCTACTCGACATGTTGCTAAATGCAGTAGACCCTCGCCGTGTTCTACTCGACATGTTGCTAAATGCAGTAGACCCTCGCCGCGTTCTACTCTACATGCTGCTAAATGCAGTAGAACCTCGCCGTGTTCTACTCTACACGCCGCTAAATGCAGTCGACCCTCTCCGTGTTCTACTCTACATGCCACTACATGCAGTCGACCCTCTCCGGGTTCTACTCGACATGTTGCTAAACGCAGTAGACCCTCACCGCGTTCTACTCTACATGCTGCTAAATGCAGTAGAACCTCGCCGTGTTCTACTCTACACGCCGCTAAATGCAGTCGACCCTCTCCGTGTTCTACTCTACATGCCACTACATGCAGTAGACCCTCGCCGTGTTCTACTCTACACGCCGCTAAATGCAGTAGACCCTCGCCGTGTTCTACTCGACATGTTGCTAAACGCAGTAGACCCTCGCCGTGTTCTACTCTACACGCCGCTAAATGCAGTAGACCCTCGCCGCGTTCTACTCAACGTGCTGCTAAATGCAGTAGACCCTCGCCTTGTTCTACTCTACATGCTGCTAAATGCAGTAGAACCTCGCCGTGTTCTACTCTACATGCCGCTACATGCAGTAGACCCTCGCCGCGTTCTACTCTACATGCTGCTAAATGCAGTAGACCCTCGCCGCGTTCTACTCTACATGCCACTACATGCAGTAGACCCTCGCCGGGTTCTACTCGACATGTTGCTAAACGCAGTAGACCCTCGCCGCGTTCTACTCTACATGCTGCTAAATGCAGTAGACCCTCGCCGCGTTCTACTCTACATGTTGCTAAATGCAGTAGAACCTTGCCGTGTTCTACTGTACATGTTGCTAAATGAAGTAGACCCTCGCCGTGTTCTACTCTACATGTTGCTAAATGCAGTAGAACCTTGCCGCGTTCTACTCAACAATCCGCTAAATGCAGTAGAACCTCGCCGTGTTCTACTCTACATGCCGCTAAATGCAGTCGACCCTCTCCGTGTTCTACTCGACATGTTGCTAAACGCAGTAGACCCTCGCCGTGTTCTACTCTACATGCCACTACATGCAGTTGACCCTCTCCGTGTTCTACTCGACATGTTGCTAAATGCAGTAGACCCTCGCCGTGTTCTACTCGACATGTTGCTAAATGCAGTAGACCCTCGCCGCGTTCTACTCTACATGCTGCTAAATGCAGTAGAACCTCGCCGTGTTCTACTCTACACGCCGCTAAATGCAGTCGACCCTCTCCGTGTTCTACTCTACATGCCACTACATGCAGTCGACCCTCTCCGGGTTCTACTCGACATGTTGCTAAACGCAGTAGACCCTCACCGCGTTCTACTCTACATGCTGCTAAATGCAGTAGAACCTCGCCGTGTTCTACTCTACATGCCACTAAATGCAGTCGACCCTCTCCGTGTTCTACTCTACATGCCACTACATGCAGTAGACCCTCGCCGTGTTCTACTCTACACGCCGCTAAATGCAGTAGACCCTCGCCGCGTTCTACTAAACGTGCTGCTAAATGAAGAAGACCCTCGCCGTGTTCTACTCGACATGTTGCTAAACGCAGTAGACCCTCGCCGTGTTCTACTCTACACGCCGCTAAATGCAGTAGACCCTCGCCGCGTTCTACTCAACGTGCTGCTAAATGCAGTAGACCCTCGCCGTGTTCTACTCTACATGCTGCTAAATGCAGTAGAACCTCGCCGTGTTCTACTCTACATGCCGCTACATGCAGTAGACCCTCGCCGCGTTCTACTCTACATGCTGCTAAATGCAGTAGACCCACGCCGTGTTCTACTCTACACGCCGCTAAATGCCGTCGACCCTCTCCGTGTTCTACTCTACATGCCACTACATGCAGTAGACCCTCGCCGCGTTCTACTCTACATGCCACTACATGCAGTCGACCCTCTCCGGGTTCTACTCGACATGTTGCTAAACGCAGTAGACCCTCGCCGCGTTCTACTCTACATGCTGCTAAATGCAGTAGACCCTCGCCGCGTTCTACTCTACATGTTGCTAAATGCAGTAGAACCTTGCCGTGTTCTACTGTACATGTTGCTAAATGCAGTAGACCCTCGCCGTGTTCTACTCTACATGTTGCTAAATGCAGTAGAACCTTGCCGCGTTCTACTCAACACGCCGCTAAATGCAGTAGAACCTCGCCGTGTTCTACTCTACATGCCGCTAAATGCAGTCGACCCTCTCCGTGTTCTACTCGACATGTTGCTAAACGCAGTAGACCCTCGCCGTGTTCTACTCTACACGCCACTACATGCAGTTGACCCTCTCCGTGTTCTACTCGACATGTTGCTAAATGCAGTAGACCCTCGCCGTGTTCTACTCGACATGTTGCTAAATGCAGTAGACCCTCGCCGCGTTCTACTCTACATGCTGCTAAATGCAGTAGAACCTCGCCGTGTTCTACTCTACACGCCGCTAAATGCAGTCGACCCTCTCCGTGTTCTACTCTACATGCCACTACATGCAGTCGACCCTCTCCGGGTTCTACTCGACATGTTGCTAAACGCAGTAGACCCTCACCGCGTTCTACTCTACATGCTGCTAAATGCAGTAGAACCTCGCCGTGTTCTACTCTACACGCCGCTAAATGCGGTCGACCCTCTCCGTGTTCTACTCTACATGCCACTACATGCAGTAGACCCTCGCCGTGTTCTACTCTACACGCCGCTAAATGCAGTAGACCCTCGCCGTGTTCTACTCGACATGTTGCTAAACGCAGTAGACCCTCGCCGTGTTCTACTCTACACGCCGCTAAATGCAGTAGACCCTCGCCGTGTTCTACTCTACATGCTGCTAAATGCAGTAGAACCTCGCCGTGTTCTACTCTACATGCCGCTACATGCAGTAGACCCTCGCCGCGTTCTACTCTACATGCTGCTAAATGCAGTAGACCCACGCCGTGTTCTACTCTACACGCCGCTAAATGCAGTCGACCCTCTCCGTGTTCTACTCTACATGCCACTACATGCAGTAGACCCTCGCCGCGTTCTACTCTACATGTTGCTAAATGCAGTAGACCCTCGCCGTGTTCTACTCTACATGTTGCTAAATGCAGTAGACCCTCGCCGTGTTCTACTCTACATGTTGCTAAATGCAGTAGACCCTCGCCGTGTTCTACTCGACATGTTGCTAAATGCAGTAGACCCTCGTCGTGTTCTACTCAACGTGCTGCTAAATGCAGTAGACCCTCGCCGCGTTCTACTCTACATGCCACTACATGCAGTAGACCCTCGCCGGGTTCTACTCGACATGTTGCTAAACGCAGTAGACCCTCGCCGCGTTCTACTCTACATGCTGCTAAATGCAGTAGACCCTCGCCGCGTTCTACTCTACATGTTGCTAAATGCAGTAGAACCTTGCCGTGTTCTACTGTACATGTTGCTAAATGCAGTAGACCCTCGCCGCGTTCTACTCTACATGTTGCTAAATGCAGTAGAACCTTGCCGCGTTCTACTCAACACGCCGCTAAATGCAGTAGAACCTCGCCGTGTTCTACTCTACACGCCGCTAAATGCAGTCGACCCTCTCCGTGTTCTACTCGACATGTTGCTAAACGCAGTAGACCCTCGCCGTGTTCTACTCTACATGCCACTACATGCAGTTGACCCTCTCCGTGTTCTACTCGACATGTTGCTAAATGCAGTAGACCCTCGCCGCGTTCTACTCAACGTGCTGCTAAATGCAGTAGACCCTCGCCGTGTTCTACTCTACATGCTGCTAAATGCAGTAGAACCTCGCCGTGTTCTACTCTACATGCCGCTACATGCAGTAGACCCTCGCCGCGTTCTACTCTACATGCTGCTAAATGCAGTAGACCCACGCCGTGTTCTACTCTACACGCCGCTAAATGCAGTCGACCCTCTCCGTGTTCTACTCTACATGCCACTACATGCAGTAGACCCTCGCCGCGTTCTACTCTACATGCCACTACATGCAGTCGACCCTCTCCGGGTTCTACTCGACATGTTGCTAAACGCAGTAGACCCTCGCCGCGTTCTACTCTACATGCTGCTAAATGCAGTAGACCCTCGCCGCGTTCTACTCTACATGTTGCTAAATGCAGTAGAACCTTGCCGTGTTCTACTGTACATGTTGCTAAATGCAGTAGACCCTCGCCGTGTTCTACTCTACATGTTGCTAAATGCAGTAGAACCTTGCCGCGTTCTACTCAACACGCCGCTAAATGCAGTAGAACCTCGCCGTGTTCTACTCTACACTCCGCTAAATGCAGTCGACCCTCTCCGTGTTCTACTCGACATGTTGCTAAACGCAGTAGACCCTCGCCGTGTTCTACTCTACATGCCACTACATGCAGTTGACCCTCTCCGTGTTCTACTCGACATGTTGCTAAATGCAGTAGACCCTCGCCGTGTTCTACTCGACATGTTGCTAAATGCAGTAGACCCTCACCGCGTTCTACTCTACATGCTGCTAAATGCAGTAGAACCTCGCCGTGTTCTACTCTACACGCCGCTAATTGCAGTCGACCCTCTCCGTGTTCTACTCTACATGCCACTACATGCAGTCGACCCTCTCCGGGTTCTACTCGACATGTTGCTAAACGCAGTAGACCCTCGCCGCGTTCTACTCTACATGCTGCTAAATGCAGTAGACCCTCGCCGCGTTCTACTCTACATGTTGCTAAATGCAGTAGAACCTTGCCGTGTTCTACTGTACATGTTGCTAAATGCAGTAGACCCTCGCCGTGTTCTACTCTACATGTTGCTAAATGCAGTAGAACCTTGCCGCGTTCTACTCAACACGCCGCTAAATGCAGTAGAACCTCGCCGTGTTCTACTCTACACGCCGCTAAATGCAGTCGACCCTCTCCGTGTTCTACTCGACATGTTGCTAAACGCAGTAGAACCTCGCCGCGTTCTACTCTACATGCTGCTAAATGCAGTAGACCCTCGCCGCGTTCTACTCTACATGTTGCTAAATGCAGTAGAACCTTGCCGCGTTCTACTCAACACGCCGCTAAATGCAGTAGAACCTCGCCGTGTTCTACTCTACACGCCGCTAAATGCAGTAGAACCTCGCCGTGTTCTACTCTACACGCCGCTAAATGCAGTCGACCCTCTCCGTGTTCTACTCGACATGTTGCTAAACGCAGTAGACCCTCGCCGTGTTCTACTCTACATGCCACTACATGCAGTTGACCCTCTCCGTGTTCTACTCGACATGTTGCTAAATGCAGTAGACCCTCGCCGTGTTCTACTCGACATGTTGCTAAATGCAGTAGACCCTCGCCGCGTTCTACTCTACATGCTGCTAAATGCAGTAGAACCTCGCCGTGTTCTACTCTACACGCCGCTAAATGCAGTCGACCCTCTCCGTGTTCTACTCTACATGCCACTACATGCAGTCGACCCTCTCCGGGTTCTACTCGACATGTTGCTAAACGCAGTAGACCCTCACCGCGTTCTACTCTACATGCTGCTAAATGCAGTAGAACCTCGGCGTGTTCTACTCTACACGCCGCTAAATGCAATCGACCCTCTCCGTGTTCTACTCTACATGCCACTACATGCAGTAGACCCTCGCCGTGTTCTACTCTACACGCCGCTAAATGCAGTAGACCCTCGCCGTGTTCTACTCGACATGTTGCTAAACGCAGTAGACCCTCGCCGCGTTCTACTCTACACGCCGCTAAATGCAGTAGACCCTCGCCGCGTTCTACTCAACGTGCTGCTAAATGCAGTAGACCCTCGCCGTGTTCTACTCTACATGCCGCTACATGCAGTAGACCCTCGCCGCGTTCTACTCTACATGCTGCTAAATGCAGTAGACCCACGCCGTGTTCTACTCTACACGCCGCTAAATGCAGTCGACCCTCTCCGTGTTCTACTCTACATGCCACTACATGCAGTAGACCCTCGCCGCGTTCTACTCTACATGTTGCTAAATGCAGTAGACCCTCGCCGTGTTCTACTCTACATGTTGCTAAATGCAGTAGACCCTCGCCGTGTTCTACTCTACATGTTGCTAAATGCAGTAGACCCTCGCCGTGTTCTACTCGACATGTTGCTAAATGCAGTAGACCCTCGCCGTGTTCTACTCTACACGCCGCTAAATGCAGTAGACCCTTGCCGTGTTCTACTGTACATGTTGCTAAATGCAGTAGACCCTCGCCGTGTTCTACTCTACATGTTGCTAAATGCAGTAGAACTTTGCCGCGTTCTACTCAACACGCCGCTAAATGCAGTAGAACCTCGCCGTGTTCTACTCTACACGCCGCTAAATGCAGTCGACCCTCTCCGTGTTCTACTCGACATGTTGCTAAACGCAGTAGACCCTCGCCGTGTTCTACTCTACATGCCACTACATGCAGTTGACCCTCTCCGTGTTCTACTCGACATGTTGCTAAATGCAGTAGACCCTCGCCGTGTTCTACTCGACATGTTGCTAAATGCAGTAGACCCTCGCCGCGTTCTACTCTACATGCTGCTAAATGCAGTAGAACCTCGCCGTGTTCTACTCTACACGCCGCTAAATGCAGTCGACCCTCTCCGTGTTCTACTCTACATGCCACTACATGCAGTCGACCCTCGCCGTGTTCTACTCTACACGCCGCTAAATGCAGTAGACCCTCGCCGCGTTCTACTCAACGTGCTGCTAAATGCAGTAGACCCTCGCCGTGTTCTACTCGACATGTTGCTAAACGCAGTAGACCCTCGCCGTGTTCTACTCAACGTGCTGCTAAATGCAGTAGACCCTCGCCGTGTTCTACTCTACATGCTGCTAAATGCAGTAGAACCTCGCCGTGTTCTACTCTACACGCCGCTAAATGCAGTCGACCCTCTCCGTGTTCTACTCTACATGCCACTACATGCAGTAGACCCTCGCCGCGTTCTACTCTACACGCCGCTAAATGCAGTCGACCCTCTCCGTGTTCTACTCTACATGCCACTACATGCAGTAGACCCTCGCCGCGTTCTACTCTACATGCCACTACATGCAGTCGACCCTCTCCGGGTTCTACTCGACATGTTGCTAAACGCAGTAGACCCTCGCCGCGTTCTACTCTACATGCTGCTAAATGCAGTAGACCCTCGCCGCGTTCTACTCTACATGTTGCTAAATGCAGTAGAACCTTGCCGTGTTCTACTGTACATGCTACTAAATGCAGTAGACCCTCGCCGTGTTCTACTCTACATGTTGCTAAATGCAGTAGAACCTTGCCGCGTTCTACTCAACACGCCGCTAAATGCAGTAGAACCTCGCCGTGTTCTACTCTACACGCCGCTAAATGCAGTCGACCCTCTCCGTGTTCTACTCGACATGTTGCTAAACGCAGTAGACCCTCGCCGTGTTCTACTCTACATGCCACTACATGCAGTTGACCCTCTCCGTGTTCTACTCGACATGTTGCTAAATGCAGTAGACCCTCGCCGTGTTCTACTCGACATGTTGCTAAATGCAGTAGACCCTCACCGCGTTCTACTCTACATGCTGCTAAATGCAGTAGAACCTCGCCGTGTTCTACTCTACACGCCGCTAATTGCAGTCGACCCTCTCCGTGTTCTACTCTACATGCCACTACATGCAGTCGACCCTCTCCGGGTTCTACTCGACATGTTGCTAAACGCAGTAGACCCTCACCGCGTTCTACTCTACACGCCGCTAAATGCAGTAGACCCTCGCCGTGTTCTACTCGACATGTTGCTAAACGCATTAGACCCTCGCCGTGTTCTACTCTACACGCCGCTAAATGCAGTAGACCCTCGCCGCGTTCTACTCAACGTGCTGCTAAATGCAGTAGACCCTCGCCGTGTTCTACTCTACATGCTGCTAAATGCAGTAGAACCTCGCCGTGTTCTACTCTACATGCCGCTACATGCAGTAGACCCTCGCCGCGTTCTACTCTACATGCTGCAAAATGCAGTAGACCCACGCCGTGTTCTACTCTACACGCCGCTAAATGCAGTCGACCCTCTCCGTGTTCTACTCTACATGCCACTACATGCAGTAGACCCTCGCCGCGTTCTACTCTACATGTTGCTAAATGCAGTAGACCCTCTCCGCGTTCTGCTCTACATGTTGCTAAATGCAGTAGACCCTTGCCGTGTTCTACTCTACATGTTGCTAAATGCAGTAGACCCTCGCCGTGTTCTACTCTACATGTTGCTAAATGCAGTAGACCCTCGCCGTGTTCTACTCTACATGTTGCTAAATGCAGTAGACCCTCGCCGTGTTCTACTCTACACGCCGCTAAATGCAGTAGACCCTCGCCGTGTTCTACTCGACATGTTGCTAAATGCAGTAGACCCTCGTCGCGTTCTACTCAACGTGCTGCTAAATGCAGTAGACCCTCGCCGTGTTCTACTCGACATGTTGCTTAACGCAGTAGACCCTCGCCGCGTTCTACTCAACGTGCTGCTAAATGCAGTATACCCTCGCCGTGTTCTACTCAACGTGCTGCTAAATGCAGTAGACCCTCGCCGTGTTCTACTCGACATGTTGCTTAACGCAGTAGACCCTCGCCGCGTTCTACTCAACGTGCTGCTAAATGCAGTAGACCCTCGTCGCGTTCTACTCTACACGCCGCTAAATGCAGTAGACCCTCGTCGCGTTCTACTCTACACGCCGCTAAATGCAGTAGACCCTCGCCGTGTTCTACTCTACATGCCGCTAAATGCAGTAGACCCTCGTCGCGTTCTACTCTACACGCCGCTAAATGCAGTAGACCCTCGCCGCATTCTACTCTACACGCCGCTAAACGCAGTAGACCCTCGTCGCGTTCTACTCTACACGCCGCTAAACGCAGTAGACCCTCGCCGCGTTCTACTCTACACGCCGCTAAACGCAGTAGTCCCTCGTCGCGTTCTACTATACACGCCGCTAAACGCAGTAGACCCTCGTCGCGTTCTACTCTACACACCGCTAAATGCAGTAGACCCTCGTCACGTTCTACTCTACACGCCGCTAAACGCAGTAGACCCTCGCCGCGTTCTACTCTACACGCCGCTAAACGCAGTAGACCCTCGCCGTGTTCTACTCTACATGCCGCTAAATGCAGTAGACCCTCGCCGCGTTCTACTCTACACGCCGCTAAACGCAGTAGACCCTCGCCGTGTTCTACTCTACATGTTGCTAAACGCAGTAGACCCTCGTCGCGTTCTACTCTACACGCCGCTAAACGCAGTAGACCCTCGTCGCGTTCTACTCGACATGTTGCTAAACGCAGTAGACCCTCGCCGTGTTCTACTCTACACGCCGCTAAATGCAGTAGACCCTCGCCGCGTTCTACTCAACGTGCTGCTAAATGCAGTAGACCCTCGCCGTGTTCTACTCTACATGCTGCTAAATGCAGTAGAACCTCGCCGTGTTCTACTCTACATGCCGCTACATGCAGTAGACCCTCGCCGCGTTCTACTCTACATGCTGCTAAATGCAGTAGACCCACGCCGTGTTCTACTCTACACGCCGCTAAATGCAGTCGACCCTCTCCGTGTTCTACTCTACATGCCACTACATGCAGTAGACCCTCGCCGCGTTCTACTCTACATGTTGCTAAATGCAGTAGACCCTCGCCATGTTCTACTCTACATGTTGCTAAATGCAGTAGACCCTCGCCGTGTTCTACTCTACATGTTGCTAAATGCAGTAGACCCTCGCCGTGTTCTACTCTACACGCCGCTAAATGCAGTAGACCCTCGCCGTGTTCTACTCGACATGTTGCTAAATGCAGTAGACCCTCGCCGCGTTCTACTCAACGTGCTGCTAAATGCAGTAGACCCTCGCCGTGTTCTACTCGACATGTTGCTTAATGCAGTAGACCCTCGCCGCGTTCTACTCAACGTGCTGCTAAATGCAGTAGACCCTCGCCGTGTTCTACTCAACGTGCTGCTAAATGCAGTAGACCCTCGCCGTGTTCTACTCGACATGTTGCTTAACGCAGTAGACCCTCGCCGCGTTCTACTCAACGTGCTGCTAAATGCAGTAGACCCTCGTCGCGTTCTACTCTACACGCCGCTAAATGCAGTAGACCCTCGTCGCGTTCTACTCTACACGCCGCTAAATGCAGTAGACCCTCGTCGCGTTCTACTCTACACGCCGCTAAATGCAGTAGACCCTCGCCGCATTCTACTCTACACGCCGCTAAACGCAGTAGACCCTCGTCGCATTCTACTCTACATGCCGCTAAACGCAGTAGACCCTCGCCGCGTTCTACTCTACACGCCGCTAAACGCAGTAGTCCCTCGTCGCGTTCTACTCTACACGCCGCTAAACGCAGTAGACCCTCGTCGCGTTCTACTCTACACGCCGCTAAATGCAGTAGACCCTCGTCGCGTTCTACTCTACACGCCGCTAAACGCAGTAGACCCTCGCCGCGTTCTACTCTACACGCCGCTAAACGCAGTAGACCCTCGCCGTGTTCTACTCTACATGCCGCTAAATGCAGTAGACCCTCGCCGCGTTCTACTCTACACGCCGCTAAACGCAGTAGACCCTCGCCGTGTTCTACTCTACACGCCGCTAAACGCAGTAGACCCTCGTCGCGTTCTACTCTACACGCCGCTAAACGCAGTAGACCCTCGTCGCGTTCTAATCTACACGCCGCTAAATGCAGTAGACCCTCGTCGCGTTCTACTCTACACGCCGCTAAACGCAGTAGACCCTCGCCACGTTCTACTCTACACGCCGCTAAACGCAGTAGACCCTCGCCGTGTTCTACTCTACACGCCGCTAAACGCAGTAGACCCTCGCCGTGTTCTACTCTACACGCCGCTAAATGCAGTAGACCCTCGTCGCGTTCTACTCTACACGCCGCTAAACGCAGTAGACCCTCGCCGTGTTCTACTCTACATGCCGCTAAACGCAGTAGACCCTCGCCGCGTTCTACTCTACACGCCGCTAAATGCAGTAGACCCTCGCCGTGTTCTACTCTACATGCCGCTAAATGCAGTAGACCCTCGTCGCGTTCTACTCTACACGCCGCTAAATGCAGTAGACCCTCGCCGCGTTCTACTCTACACGCCGCTAAACGCAGTAGACCCTCGCCGTGTTCTACTCTACACGCCGCTAAATGCAGTAGACCCTCGTCGCGTTCTACTCTACACGCCGCTAAATGCAGTAGACCCTCGTCGCGTTCTACTCTACACGCCGCTAAATGCAGTAGACCCTCGCCGCGTTCTACTCTACACGCCGCTAAACGCAGTAGACCCTTGCTGCGTTCTACTCTACATGCCGCTAAATGCAGTAGACCCTCGCCGTGTTCTACTCTACATGCCGCTAAATGCAGTAGACCCTCGTCGCGTTCTACTCTACACGCCGCTAAATGCAGTAGACCCTCGTCGCGTTCTACTCTACACGCCGCTAAATGCAGTAGACCCTCGCCGCGTTCTACTCTACACGCCGCTAAACGCAGTAGACCCTCGCCGCGTTCTACTCTACACGCCGCTAAACGCAGCAGACCCTCGCCGTGTTCTACTCTACACGCCGCTAAATGCAGTAGACCCTCGCCGCGTTCTACTCAACGTGCTGCTAAATGCAGTAGACCCTCGCCGTGTTCTACGCTACACGCCGCTAAATGCAGTAGACCCTCGCCGCGTTCTACTCAACGTGCTGCTAAATGCAGTAGACCCTCGCCGTGTTCTACTCTACACGCCGCTAAATGCAGTAGACCCTCGCCGCGTTCTACTCAACGTGCTGCTAAATGCAGTAGACCCTCGCCGTGTTCTACTCTACACGCCGCTAAATGCAGTAGACCCTCGCCGCGTTCTACTCTACACGCCGCTAAATGCAGTAGACCCTCGCCGCGTTCTACTCTACACGCCGCTAAACGCAGTAGACCCTCGCCGTGTTCTACTCCACGTGCTGCTAAACGCAGTAGGAGGAGTTTGGAGGAGTCTGTGTGGACGGCTTCCAGAGCGCCGAGCTGCAGCCATACCTGTGATTACGCTGCTTCTACATGCTAAACAGGAAGATGGAGCTGTGTGAGCTCGATAGAGATGAAACGGCGTGCTTATGAAAATCTCACATTCCAATAGAAAGGGAATAATTTAATTTGCAAAGCAAAGACCCTAAGTCGTCCCCAAATGAAAGCCCCCAGGGCTTTTAGCTCAGTACAATAGACCTTTAATCCAATGAGACTCATATGCACATGCACATGCACAATCCCCTCCAGCTCTGTTGTTCTTTAACTTTCATATGTTCTTTGTCTGTATTGCATCATGTTTTATTTTTCTTCTGCTGCTCATAGAGATAAAAATATCACATCCTAAAGTCTCATATTTTTGTTTTTAACAAGTAAAAAGTTTATACAGAAAAAACTGCTTATATTCATTCTGTTCCATCATTTCCTTCTTTTCATCAAAAAGAGCACTGAAAGCAATATTGCTTATTAAAATTACAGACTCAAATGACTTTCTCTATTAAAAATACAGTCATAAAGAACGACGGCGACTTGGAATTTTTCATTTATTATACCTTCATCGAGCAGAAAGTCAGTAAATGAGTGTTTGGTGGATTATTTCTTCCAATAAAAATGCTTCTTGGTAATAATTCTCATACTGAGTTTATTTTCCTTGTAAATGGGGACGTGGAGAGAAATGAAACTGTGGGACAAGCAGCTGAGAGGTGCATGTGGTTGGATGGATGGATGGATGAAGGGATAGATGGATGGATGGATTGTACCTTCATCACTCTGTTAAGGGAAGCTGTGTGTGTGTGTGTGTGTGTGTAAGTAGGATGTGCCAGTTTGGACAGCCTTGGTGACCAAGGTATTCAAGTTCTTGATAAATAAAAGGACTTTTATGTTCAGGTTTCTCAGTCACCATCTTGTTGTGGAATTTACGAGTAACGGGTGACTACCCAACGCTGGTTTGAGCAGAATATATATATATATATATATATATATGTATGTATATATATATATATATATAAACCTCCCTCTCACCCACCTCTCCCATCTCCCAGGGTAGGACGGGGGACTGTTCATCTCTCCAGCTCTGGTTCTCTACCAGAGTCCTGGGAGCTTGAGGGTCCTCTTCAGTATCTTAGCTGTTCCTGGGACTGATCTCTTCTGGACGGAGATGTCTGATGTTTCACCAGGTATCTGTTGGAGCCACTTCTCCAGTGTGGGGGACACGGCCCCCAGTGCTCCCATCACTATGGGTACTACTGTTGCTTTCACCCTCCAGACCTTCTCCAGGTCTTCCTTGAGGTCTTGGTACTTCTCCAGTTTCTCCTGTTTCCTGATATTTCCATCATTGGGGATGGATCCATCGATCACTACGGCTTTCCTCTGCTGCTTATCCATGATCACTATGTCTGCTTGGTTGGCCACCACCATTTTATCTGTCTGGAGCTGGAAGTCCCAGAGGATCTTAGCCCTCTCATTCTCCACCACCTTGGGGGGAGTTTCCCACTGGGACTTGGGGGTCTCCAGTCCATATTCTGTACAGATGTTTCTGTATGAACATGCCGGCTACTTGGTTATGGTGCTCTATGTATTCTTTGCCTGCCAGTACCCTGCTGTGTGGTGCTGGATTGTTTCAGGGGCTCCTTTGCATTGTCTGCACCTGGGAGTAGATCTGGGATCCTGCCTGGTATGGTAGATCTGGGCCTTGATGGCTCTGGTGCTCAGGGCCTGCTCCTGTGCTGCCATGATTATGCCTCTGTGCTGTCCTCCAGTCCAGCCATCTCCAGCCATTGATAGGACTTGTTTATATCGGCCACTTCGGTGATCTGCCGGTGGTACATCCCATGCAGGAGCTTTTCCTCCCATGATGATTCTTCCATGTCATGTTCCTCCAGACTCCATTGTCTGAGACATTCACTAAGTGCTTCATCCTAGGGTTGGGCGATATGACCTTTTAGTAATATCCCGAAATTTTTATGCCATGTCACGATATACGATATATATCTCGATATTTACCTCAGCCTTGAATGAATGCTTTGGTGCATACAATCACATCAGTAAGATGATTTTGTGTCTCCATTAAAACATAATTCTTCATACTGCATTAAGATATGCTGATTTTAAACATTCATGCCAAAAGGATGAAATTGTAACGAAGCAAACTGATCAAAACCGTATTTATTGAACAGTTAAAGCAGTGGCAGAAACATGTCATTTTAAAACAAAATAAAGTGACTTTGCATGATGTAATAAATACAACGTATGAAAATAGGTGCTCTGGGGGGACTTTTCAAATGATGAACTATTATAAGGCTTTGCTTTATGGATACGTTTTTGAGTTGTCGTGTATTTTTTAATCGCAGAGTTTAGCGTAGAAATCAGTCTTATAATCCAGGCAGAATGTCCTCGTATCGTCTCCAATAAACGGCTTCAGCCAGTTTTTAATTCAGGGTTTGATTCCCACTGCTTTCTGTACTTTCTAGAGACATGACGAGCTAGATAAATATGCTTGTGTCACACACAGTGGATGAGGTGAGTAAGCGACAGAGGCTGTGAATGTAATCAAATAGAATAATTATTTTTGCGTGACGTGAAAAACTTTGTAATTTCCGTCCCACTCTGTAATCCAGAGCGGGATCAGTGGCGGATTTGGCTGTTCATTGTGACTGTAGGTGGAGTCGTGCAGGTGTCCTCTCTGCTCCTCTGACTGGCTGCAGCTGCAGCCGGAGCGACTGAGTGCTTTAGGACGGGGAGAGACTCTCCTTCTGACAATAACTTTACAATATGAACTTTAAAGTCAGTCGCCAAAACACCTGGAAAGTCTCCAATAACTCCTGTAAAAGCTGCTAGATTTGTCGCTTTTCACAAGAAGTCGCCAGATTTAGCGAGAAAGTGTCTCCACGCTGCCTCTCATGACGTAGCACGTAGCTCACGTTATGTACGTAACGAGGTGCGCTTGCTTTAACTCTCTGTGCAAAGCGGTGCAGAGTCGAGGAGGAGGGAGGAAACCCCGCCCACAGCTAAAAACACCTGCGTGACAACAGGATACTCCAATATGACAAATATAGACATTTTCTATATCGTACAGGGGACTAGCCACGATATATCGAGTATATTCGATATATCGCCCAGTCCTACTTCATCCCTCGGTGCCCTCTTCCTGATGTATTCATGGAACTTGGATGTTTCATCTTGGATAGTGGCCTTGATGCTCACTAGTCCCCGACCCCCTTTCTTTATGCTTAGTGTCTAGTTGCTGGACACTGGACTTGGGGTGGAACCCTCCATGCACGGTGAGCAGCTTCTGTGTTCTGACATCCATGATCTGAACTTCCTCCTTTAACCAGCTTATTATCCCAGCAGGGTATCGGATCACTGGCAGGGCGTAGCTGTTCACTGCCCGGATCTTGTTCTTCCCATTGAGCTGACTTCTCAGTACTTGCCTCAGTCGCTGCAGGTATGTAGCTGTGGCAGCTTTCCTTATGACTTCTTCATGGTTACCATTCGCCTGTGGTATGCCCAGGTACTTGTAGCTTTCCTCCACATCTGTTATCCTGCCCTCTCGGAGTGCAATGCCCTCCGTATGGATTACCTTCCCTCTCTTTGTGATCATCCGCCCACATTTCTCCAGTCCGAATGACATTCCGATGTCCCTGCTGTAGATCCTGGTGGTGTGGATCAGTGAGTGGATGTCCCGCTCACTCTTAGCGTACAGCTTGATGTCATCCATGTAGAGGAGGTGGCTGATGGTGGCCTCATTCCTGAGTCGGTATCCATGGCCAGTCTTGTTGATTAGTTGGCTGAGGGGGTTCAGGCCTCTACAGAACAAGCAGCAGGGACAGGGTATCTCCTTTGGTATATGTCACATTTGATGGAGCCTTGTGCTATTGACTTGAAGTTGGTCTCCAGGTTGGTCTGCTACAGCCTCATTGAGTTTGCAACGAAGGTCCTTATGCTGCCGTTGATCTTTTACAGCTTCAGACATTCCAGGATCCATGTGTGTGGCATCGGGTCGTAGGCTTTCTGGTAGTCAATCCAAACGGTGCACAGGTTTGATTGTCTGGTTTTCTAGTCTCAGGCGACTGTTCTGTAAACCAGTAGCTGGTGTTTGCCTCTTCTGGTTCCTCTGCCAATGCCTTTCTGTGCCTCTGCCACGTATTGATCCATGTGCCCACTTACCTTAGCCACTATGATGCCTGACAGGAGCTTCCATGTTGTGGAGAGGCAGGTTATTGGCCGGTAGTTAGATGGGACTGATCCCTTGTGGGGGTCTTTCAGTGTCAGGACTGTTCGTCCCTTGGTCAGCCATTCAGGATGAGTCCCATCCCTCAAGAATTGGTTCATTTGTGCTGCCAGGCGTTCATGGAGTGAGGTCAGCCTCTTTAGCCAGTAGGCATGGATCATATCAAGGACAGGCGCTGACCAGTTCTTCAGAGTCTATGCTGGATTTCTGCCACCATGATGGTAACTGGACCTTGTTCAGGGAGGGAGCTGTGGTCTGCTCTGAGGTCCTTTAACCGCTCTGCTTCACTGTTATGTGATGCCTCCTTCTCCCACATGCCTTTCCAGTATTGTTCCGTCTCTGGCCTTGGTGGGTCAGCTTGTGTGGTATTACCCTGCCACTGGGAGTACACTTTAGCTGGGTTAGTTGAGAAGATCCAGTTTCTTCTCTGTATCTCTTCAGTAACAGCCAATGCTTGGAGTCTTTGTTTGGCAGTTTCCAGGGCCTCAGGAATGGACATCTGGCTGTACCTCTCTGGAACCCTCTTCATTGTTGTTCCCTTCTGGAGTTCTGACAGTTGATTAACTTCCCTTCGAGTTGCCTTGATCCTGGTTTCTAACCTCCTCTTCCATGGTTCCTCCTTTTTGTCCTTGATGTTATGTCGGCAAGCTTCTCCAGGATCACTGTTGCTGTATATCAGCTCATTGGTTTCAGCGGCGGTCGCGGTAGGGATTGTACTTATTGCTGCATTCCCCTCAGTTAGAAGGCTTTATGGTGGTTCATCACTAATTCTTGCCAGTGGGTGCCGTGGGTGCCTCATTCTCATCTTCGCAGTGATGCTGTCTCTGAGGCTGATCATTCCCTCACTTATCTCAATATCTCAATAAATTATCTTGTTTGTTTGCTTTTTAAAAAAATATTTATACTGAACCAGATTTAGAAAATAATGTAATAATTTTCAAAAACAATTTTATTTATTACTTTAGTCAATTTCATCTTATTTTACAGGCAGCTGTTTTTTTCCCCTTCTTTAATGAAAGCGTATGAATAAATATGAGCACAACTGTACATATATATATATAAATCATATTAAAGCTGCTTGCGCCTCGTTTTGAGGCTGATAATATTTAGAATTTATTGATTGATTATTTCTGAACTGTTCAAATGAAAAATCCAATTTATTTCATGTCAGTACAGTAAACCAGTACAGTTTAGGACCAAAACATCAGACATTACCACCATGTGATTGCTCAGAAATCTCATGAATGATTCTTCATCTTATCATCCAGCCACCATCATCATCATCGGATGTCCGGCTGCAGGTGTGTTGCTGCTGTTGATCACGCTGCGTTTCTCCTGGATGGGAACCTTGTTTGGACACGTTAAGGAATAGATTTGAAGTTTCCATGCAGATTTGTGCATCGTCTCTAAAAGTCTTTGCACTTGTAAAGAACTTTATTTGCTTTGGAAATTTCACAGTTGCTCATCTTTTATCAGCCTCAGCTGCGTTTAATTGACTCGGAGAAAAGAAGCTTCTCTAAACTGGGTAATAATGTCAGGCTGAACCTTTTACACTTTGCAGAAGGAAATCCGGAGAACGCTGCAGAAACATCAAACAGACAGAAATGATTGCAGTCCTCCATCTGGGTTTGTGGGAGAGAAATCTGTCTTACCTTTATAGGACTGAGAGAAATGTCCGAGAGACATCGAGACGTTGGTTTGATGGTGTTTGTCCAACCATCTGCTGTCCCACAACGCTGCTTTACTACCTCACCGCAGACCTGCCCGAAACAAGTCAATAATCTTCCCATCAGTCGTTCCCCAGATTTAATCTGCATAATTACAAATTAACTTTCTCCACACACACAAGCCAGATTTCCAAATGATGGCCTGGACTTCCAGTACTGCTGAATCAGCTGGAGGAAGAGGCTCTCACAGTGAAACCAGTCTGTCAAACTGGTCTGAACTGAAATATTTTATCTGTCTAATGGAGACAAAACAGCAGCTCAGAAGCATTGGAGGAACTGGGATTGGGACCAAAGTTTGCCAACAACAAGTAGCTTTGTCTCACATCGGATCTGCTACTGCAGAACCAATCAGAGTTTTCTCATCCCTGTCCAATCACAGAGAGAGGAAGGTGGAGCTTCTCCGTATCTACAACAGCTGTAGCTCAGGGCGGTAAGTGGGCTTTCTGAACTTTCTGTGGTATGAAGAACTGCTGACACCCATGTGACCAGGGCCGACATGACAGAGATATCTCCCTGAAGGCGAGTCTGGAGTCCAGCAGCTAGTTCCTCTCAAAACTCCTCAACATGTCCCGAAGGTTTCGCCGTCAGCTGGTAAAATTTGCGAGGGGAAGTTTGAGACCCTGTTTACGCAACATTTCCACCATAGACCGTATATGAAAGATGGACGGAGCCTCTGGCCGTAAAAAGTGAAGCCTATATGGAAGTGCATAAAACTGCAGTTCCTCATTCATCCACTAGGGGCTGCAAAACAGAGCAAATCCCCATAGACTCCCATGTTAAAAAGACCAACTTCACAGCAGAAATAAACATGTTTACAGCAGAAATAAACATGTTTACAGCAGAAATAAACATGTTTACAGCAGAAATAAAGATGTTTACAGCAGAAATAAACACGTTTACAGCAGAAATAAACACGTTTACAGCAGGAATAAACATGTTTACAGCAGAAATAAACATGTTTACAGCCTCGTACAAAAATCCATTTTAGGTTTAATAGGTCAGGTTTACCTTCATGACAACTGTGGGGGGAGTGAATTTTTTTCTAACTCGCCCGTTTAAAAGTAATTTAATCTCAAAGTTCTGCATATTTAGGGGCGTGTCCTTTTGATTGACAGGTACCCGATCTCCCGCTTCAAGTCAGAAGAACGTAGAACAACCGTAGTTTTTAGCCGGTTAACAACGTGACTTAGCTTTAGCCCGCTTACCTCCGTTAGCTGGTTAGCTCCTGTTATCTCCGGGTTAGCTCGGTTAGCTCTTAGCTACAGAAAGCTCGGAGTTCGCTCGATGTCAATCATCCACCATGACGCTCACAGCCCCCCTCTCAGCTCCACCTCTTTGCCCATATTTGTATTTTCCGGGCGAGACGACGCGCATGATGCTGCCAAGATGGTGATGGTAGGAACCGCCCACCGAGATTTAATTCAGCTCTTCAGAAACCTACGGGTGACGTCACGGAGGCTCCGCCCATCTTTTATATCCAGTCTATGGTTTCCTCACAAAACATTTGCTTTTGTTCATTAGAAAAACTAAAAAAGCATGAAAGCTGTCTTTGTGCAGGAAAACGCGAGCAGGAACGATGTGGTGCTCATGCCAGGCCTCTAGTGGGCAGTAAAATGTTAACTACACCAGGTGTGCGTAGAAGTGTAGCATGCCAACCGCTAGCTATGTAGCCTCTGTGTCTTTGCTGACGTCTTTGCTATCGTGTTCTACAGCTGTGCGTTTACGTCACACTTCCGACACTTCCAGCGGTTCGTTGTTTGGTCTACCGATTGGTGGGTTCTAGTGTAGGTACCCGCTCCGTTCAGGGCCCCTGCCGATGATGTCGCACTTGACTGGCTGACTTCTTCATGATGCTGTCGAGGATCGAGTTTGGTTCTGACCAGCAAGGAAGTAGTTTATCAGTGAAACGTGGTTGTAGTTCTGAAACCTGAGGACTTTTCCATCTTTACCGTTCGGAATAGGACCGACCGCAGCCTGGCCACGGCCACTGGAAGGCCACTGGAGCTGAATGATACTGAAGATCTGGTGTCAATCTGATACCAAGTCAATCCAGGGAAAGCATCTTAAACACCAATATCAGTACCAATACTTTTTGCTTTAATGATCATTTCAAGCCTTTAAGTAATGATAAGCATTTTGGTTATAATAAAACAAAGCTACATAAATTATTCCTTTAATTAAATAATTTTTTTTTTGTTGTGTGTTTGTATGCAATATAAAATAATCTTGACAATGTGTAACAAATGAATCAAATAACAGTTTTTACAGCAAATCCTGCTATTGGTCAGTTTCACTTGCAGTGTTTGACTTTTCCAAAATCTTCTGCAGGAAAATGAATCTCTTGCTGGTGCTGAACGATACTGATGGTAGCCTTGCAATCGCTTCTATCGATATTTGGATCAGCTGCTTGAATCGTCGTCGTTAGGAGAGATCTCGGAGAAGAGACGGGACGAAGACGATGATGGATTAGCCATCATGAGCAGGAGCTTCACTCAGAAAGTTCGGTTTCCACAGTGTCTCCTGTGTATTATGGGATGGCTCGTCCTTTGGTTGGCAAAGGTTCTGCAGACATTCAGCGTTGCTGTGAGGAAATTAATCAGACGTCATGAATCAGACGTGAGGAACCCGATTCTGGAGGTCACCCTCGGTTGCCAGCGGTTACCACCGGTTACCAGCGGTTACCAGCGGTTGCCAGCGGTTACCAGCCGTTCAGGAACAAAACCTGTCCTGCCCTCCAATCCAGAGTTGAGGGCAATGGGGCAAGAAATAAACAGATTTGAGAAAGCAATCAACAGCACCCCCCCAACCCCCCCAGACACCTCACCTCACCCCCACGAGCTGATTTGCGTCTGATCCCCAGATCATGTTTTATTTATCAGTAATCACAACCAATCAGGGAAGAAATTAATCAATGAAAGCGCAAGGCAGGAGCGATATCTGCCATCTGGGGGTTGTGCTGATCCCTCCACCCCCTGGAAGGAACACACACTCACACACACTCTCACACACACACACACACACACACACACACACACACACACACACACACACACACACAACCATGTACAAATACATACACATGTGTAAGCACACACACACACACACACACAGAGCAGAAAATGTGGACGTGATGTGAGAAAAACACACATTCACACACGCATGGACACACAGAGGACAACAACGATGTCGACCAGCACCGTCCTGCACACACACACACACACACACACACACACACACACACACACACACACACACACACACACACACACACACACACACTCTCCACTGGCTTGTCATAGGCCCATATTTAGGTGACTGATATTTTTCTCTCCCCCTACCAATGAGCTCCAAGCACGTCCATATGGCCTGGATCAAAGGTGTTGCTGGGTGCATGCTTCTGCTTTATTGCCAGCCGCTGCTGTTAATTAGGAAACAAGATCACAGGCAGTATTAAAATCCAATTAAATTGATATGAACAGATTGCCAAGTGATGTTCGCTAATGTATAATTGAGCACCATGCAAATTTCTCTGGCTGCCTTTTGTTTTGCTGCGTCTCCATGCTGCTTCTGCTTCCATGTCGCCGGCTCACGACGAGCGACCGAGCTGGAAACTTTTCCTGTCGTCAGCGGGGAGATAAACAACTCCACGTTCTGAGATGCTTCCATGGCTGAAGCGTTATCCTTCCCGCCGTGTCGCCGAGGACGTTGTGAGGAGTGCCTTCCCATAGAGCCCCGCTCATGGACTCGTGCTGGAATGATGCATGTGGTTTTATGGAAAACACCACAGAAACATATGAAGGAATTCATCTAAAAAAACATCTTTCACCTTCAGGATTTTCTTAAGTTTCTTTTATTTTGGTCTGAATCCAGGTTTCATTCTGCGTCCCAGCCTCAGATCAGATGTTTGGTTGGTCTTTATTCTCTCTTAGACGGGATTTTGTCTGCAAATGCAGAAAACTATAGAGAGGGAAAAATAAATATGTAAAAGGCATCAAACTGCACTCTGGCCAGCCTTCTGATGCACTAAAGGGTAAAATAAGCAAGAGTGGGAAATTATCTGAGGATGAATATCATTAGATAATAATAATAATAATAATAATAATGTGCAAAAGTCAAAATACATAAAAATATAGTAAATAAATGAAAATATAAAATAATAAAATATACAAATTGAAAAAAATAAAATTAATATAAAAATGTATTCTGAAATAAGATAATATAAAACCAATTTTATATTAATATAAGTTTAATAATACAATTACAATATTTAAAATAGTAAATTAACATTAAATATAATGTGCTAAATATAAATTCATTAAAAATAAAAATAAAAAATATGCTTGTCATTGAAACTAAAATAAAGTACAGGAGCAAACTTAAGTATGCATTTTCAGCTTAATATAGTATAGTGAAACACACACACACACACACGTAAAAAAGGAGTGAAATTCCAGGTGAATTCTGGAACGTTCCTGTAAAACCCCGGAAGACGACGAGGCCTCATGCAGAGCAGACAAAAGAAACTGCAGCGCTGCGAAGAAAGAAGTGAAGTTCTCAACAATGTCAACTTAAAGCCTGATCTCATCAGCCTTCTCCAACATGGCAGGTCACCACGGTTACGGGATTGGACACATTAAGGATTGGGGATTAAAAAGTCGATTAGAAGGTCCCCCGTCCCAGGATTTGTGATGTGACATCCACACATGGAGATGCGACTGGTCAGACTGGTTAAGAAGAGGAGGATTTTACCTCGGAGCACTAAGCCGGTCCAGGTTCTAACAATGAGGCTTAGTCCTGTTGGGATGAAGAGCTGCTGAACGGTGATCAGGTTGACGTAGAGCACAGCTGGCCTTTTTTTGCCTTCATACTGGCTCCTCTGGTTTTAAGGTGGTGGTTGAGAGCAGGTTCGTTGGGTCCGACTGGTCAGTGGGAACTTCACGGTGGGGTTTAAAGGCTTTTCAAGGACCTGAAGAGGTCTTATAAATCCGTAACGACTCGTCCCAGGAGGTCAGGTTCCAGGCACCAGGACGGTTCCAACGCGTCTTTTTTATTATTTGTATTAAATCTAAAAGTTGCTGTGAGGTTCATGAAGAGGAGAAAAGGAACCTGTGATGTGGAAACGCTGCAGGACTCATCGGGGTCTTGTGGAAATCATCTCCACAGACCTCACAGAACTCTTCGGGATGCTTTATGGACCTCCGAGTCACCGATGGTAACTGTAATTGGCTTCCAAGGGTTTTAGAGAATTTCCCATAATTCTGTAATTTGATTTACTCGGCCCCGAGGGGCCTTTCACTGGTTTAAACGCTTTGAAAGGATGTTTTATATACGGCAGCGAGGAAGGTGGAGGAGTGACCAGGCTTCGGATTGGCTTCCAGGGGCTCTTCTTGTCCCAAGCGAGGGTTCGCGCCGCCATCAGCGCCTTTGGGGAGCTTTGCTCTGTTCCCACTCCTCAAGCCCTCGTCAGACACGTCTGCATGCTCTGACTGGTGTCAGCTTTCTCAGCCCAAATCGTTTTTACAAGCAAGTCAGGGAGGTCTACAGCTCCCTGTCAGGCCACGCTAACTCAATAACCGAACGACGAGGAGCTGAAAGGCCGGGATGAAGAACCAGCGTCTCTCCGTCAGACGCCACGTCGTCTCGGCCAAGTCAATGCCTTCCGAGATGTCAGGGTGTCGCTAAGTCAGGCAGGCGTAGACTGGAGGACGAGAGACGAGCCGAGGATGAAGAGATGATGAGGAGAAGTGGCTGCAGCTGGTGCCCTTTGTCGCTCTAGTGGATGGTCCTCGCAGCTTCAGCTCCACTGGGAGGCGGAGAAAGCCCCAGTAATGACATGCTAATGTGGCTGTCGGGACAGAATGCAGGGGAGATGGGAAATGGGGCCAATTCTCTGCTGTAAATGGGCAACCCCCCCACTTCTGTGAAAAGTGATAAAAGCTGCGATAAAGCTCAATAAAAAGAGATTTGGAGATATGAAGGAAGCAGATAAAAGTGGCGGAGTGGGATGAAGGTGTAATTTTGGGTGCAGGAGGCCTGCTGGGAAATCTGCATGTTCTGGCTTTGGAGCTTTATGTTGGTGACAAGCCGTCGACATGAAAACCTCTTCAGCCCAACGCCGCACGTTTCCTCGTGACAGAGCAGGAATCTGCTAATCATGTGGATCGGAACGGGATGATGCTGCAAAGATGGAGACGTCCCGCGTCCTGCTTCCCGAAAGGAACCAGGTCCGGACTTTCCTCTGGCCGCAACACTCCATGGTCATACGAGCGCTTCCTGCCGATGCTGACGTGCACCGCATGTCGTCCACCATGGAGCTCCTCTCCAACCGGAAACCTCTGGATGCTAGCATGGACCGGACAGCCATGGTCCTCCTGTGGACTCGAACACTGGACTGGTCTGATCCTGCAGACTTCGATCCTTCCAAAGAGTCCTGAAACTGTTAGTCGTGACGAACAAACCCTGGAAAAACTGGGATCAGCTGAATCTGCAGCTCCGTCTGCTCAGGAAGAAGGTCCAGTTCAGTCCAGTACCAGACTCCGGTCCAGGACCAGACTCCAGGCCAGGACCAGACTCCAGGCCAGGACCAGACTCCGGTCCAGGACCAGACTCCGGTCCAGGACCAGACTCCAGGCCAGGACCAGACTCCAGGCCGGGACCAGACTCCGGTCCAGGACCAGACTCCAGTCCAGGACCAGACTCCGGTACAGGACCAGACTCCAGTCCAGGACCAGACTCGGTCCAGGACCAGAATCCAGGCCAGGACCAGACTCCGGTCCAGGACCAGACTCCGCTCCAGGACCAGACTTCGGTCCAGGACCAGACTTCGGTCCAGGACCAGACTCGGTCCAGGACCAGACTCGGCTCCAGGACCAGTCTCGGCTCCAGGACCAGACTCCGCTCCAGGACCAGACTCGGCTCCAGGACCAGACTCCGGTCCAGGACCAGACTCGGCTCCAGGACCAGACTTCGGTCCAGGACCAGACTCGGCTCCAGGACCAGACTCCGGTCCAGGACCAGACTCCAGGCCAGGACCAGACTCCAGGCCGGGACCAGACTCCGGTCCAGGACCAGACTCCAGTCCAGGACCAGACTCGGTCCAGGACCAGAATCCAGGCCAGGACCAGACTCCGGTCCAGGACCAGACTCCAGTCCAGGTCCAGACTCCGGTCCAGGTCCAGACTCCGGTCCAGGACCAGACTCCGGTCCAGGTCCAGACTCGCTCCAGGACCAGACTCCGGTCCAGGACCAGACTCCAGGCCAGGACCAGACTCTGGTCCAGGACCAGACTCCGGTCCAGGACCAGACTCCGGTCCAGGTCCAGACTCCGGTCCAGGACCAGACTCGGTCCAGGACCAGACTCGGCTCCAGGACCAGACACGGCTCCAGGACCAGACTCCAGGCCAGGACCAGACTCCGCTCCAGGACCAGACTCCGCTCCAGGACCAGACTCCGCTCCAGGACCAGACTCCGGTCCAGGACCAGACTCCAGGCCAGGACCAGACTCCGGTCCAGGACCAGACTCCGGTCCAGGACCAGACTCGGTCCAGGACCAGACTCGGCTCCAGGACCAGACACGGCTCCAGGACCAGACTCCAGGCCAGGACCAGACTCCGGTCCAGGACCAGACTCCAGGCCAGGACCAGACTCCGGTCCAGGACCAGACTCCGGTCCAGGACCAGACTCGGTCCAGGACCAGACTCGGCTCCAGGACCAGACTCCAGGCCAGGACCAGACTCCGGTCCAGGACTAGACTCCGCTCCAGGACCAGACTCCAGGCCGGGACCAGACTCCGGTCCAGGACCAGACTCCAGTCCAGGACCAGACTCCAGGCCAGGACCAGACTCCAGTCCAGGACCAGACTCCAGGCCGGGACCAGACTCCGGTCCAGGACCAGACTCCAGTCCAGGACCAGACTCCAGGCCAGGACCAGACTCCGGTCCAGGACCAGACTCCAGGCCAGGACCAGACTCCGGTCCAGGACCAGACTCCGGTCCAGGACCAGACTCGGTCCAGGACCAGACTCGGCTCCAGGACCAGACTCCAGGCCAGGACCAGACTCCGGTCCAGGACCAGACTCCGCTCCAGGACCAGACTCCGGTCCAGGACCAGACTCGGTCCAGGACCAGACTCGGCTCCAGGACCAGACTCCAGGCCAGGACCAGACTCCGGTCCAGGACCAGACTCCGGTCCAGGACCAGACTCCGCTCCAGGACCAGACTCCGCTCCAGGACCAGACTCCGCTCCAGGACCAGACTTCGGTCCAGGACCAGACTCCAGGCCAGGACCAGACTCCGGTCCAGGACCAGACTCCGGTCCAGGTCCAGACTCGGCTCCGGGACCAGACTCCGGTCCAGGACCAGACTCCGGTCCAGGACCAGACTCCGGTCCAGGTCCAGACACGGCTCCAGGACCAGACTCCAGGCCAGGACCAGACTCCGGTCCAGGACCAGACTCCAGTCCAGGACCAGACTCCGGTCCAGGTCCAGACACGGCTCCAGGACCAGACTCCGGTCCAGGACCAGACTCCAGTCCAGGACCAGACTCCGGTCCAGGTCCAGACTCCAGTCCAGGACCAGACTCGGCTCCGGGACCAGACACGGCTCCAGGACCAGACTCGGCTCCGGGACCAGACTCCGCTCCAGGACCAGACTCCAGTCCAGGACCAGACTTCGGTCCAGGACCAGACTTCGGTCCAGGACCAGACTCCGCTCCAGGACCAGACTCCAGGCCAGGACCAGACTCCGGTCCAGGACCAGACTCCAGTCCAGGACCAGACTCCGCTCCAGGACCAGACTCCGGTCCAGGACCAGACTCCAGGCCAGGACCAGACTCCAGTCCAGGACCAGACTCCAGGCCGGGACCAGACTCCGGTCCAGGACCAGACTCCAGTCCAGGACCAGACTCCGGTCCAGGACCAGACTCCAGGCCAGGACCAGACTCCAGTCCAGGACCAGACTCCAGTCCAGGACCAGACTCCGGTCCAGGACCAGACTCCAGGCCGGGACCAGACTCCGGTCCAGGACCAGACTCCAGTCCAGGACCAGACTCCGGTCCAGGACCAGACTCCAGGCCAGGACCAGACTCCAGGCCGGGACAAGACTCCGCTCCAGGACCAGACTCCAGTCCAGGACCAGACTCGGTCCAGGACCAGAATCCAGGCCAGGACCAGACTCCGGTCCAGGACCAGACTCCGCTCCAGGACCAGACTTCGGTCCAGGACCAGACTCGGTCCAGGACCAGACTCGGCTCCAGGACCAGTCTCGGCTCCAGGACCAGACTCCGCTCCAGGACCAGACTCGGCTCCAGGACCAGACTCCGGTCCAGGACCAGACTCGGCTCCAGGACCAGACTTCGGTCCAGGACCAGACTCGGCTCCAGGACCAGACTCCGGTCCAGGACCAGACTCCAGGCCAGGACCAGACTCCAGGCCGGGACCAGACTCCGGTCCAGGACCAGACTCCAGTCCAGGACCAGACTCGGTCCAGGACCAGAATCCAGGCCAGGACCAGACTCCGGTCCAGGACCAGACTCCAGTCCAGGACCAGACTCCGGTCCAGGACCAGACTCCAGTCCAGGACCAGACTCCGGTCCAGGACCAGACTTCGGTCCAGGACCAGACTCGGCTCCAGGACCAGACTCCGCTCCAGGACCAGACTCGGCTCCAGGACCAGACTCCGCTCCAGGACCAGACTCCGCTCCAGGACCAGACTCGGCTCCAGGACCAGACTCCGGTCCAGGACCAGACTCGGCTCCAGGACCAGACTCCAGGCCAGGACCAGACTCCGCTCCAGGACCAGACTCCGGTCCAGGACCAGACTCAGTCCAGGACCAGACGCCAGGCCAGGACCAGACTCGGCTCCAGGACCAGACTCGGCTCCAGGACCAGACTCGGCTCCAGGACCAGACTCCGGTCCAGGACCAGACTCGGCTCCAGGACCAGACTCCAGTCCAGGACCAGACTCCGCTCCAGGACCAGACTCCGGTCCAGGACCAGACTCCGGTCCAGGTCCAGACTCCGGTCCAGGTCCAGACTCCGGTCCAGGACCAGACTCCGGTCCAGGTCCAGACTCGCTCCAGGACCAGACTCCGGTCCAGGACCAGACTCCAGGCCAGGACCAGACTCTGGTCCAGGACCAGACTCCGGTCCAGGACCAGACTCCGGTCCAGGTCCAGACTCCGGTCCAGGTCCAGACTCGGCTCCAGGACCAGACACGGCTCCAGGACCAGACTACGGTCCAGGACCAGACTCGGCTCCAGGACCAGACTCCGGTCCAGGACCAGACTCCGGTCCAGGTCCAGACTCCGGTCCAGGACCAGACTCCGGTCCAGGTCCAGACTCGGCTCCAGGACCAGATACGGCTCCAGGACCAGACTCCGGTCCAGGACCAGACTCGGCTCCAGGACCAGACTCCGGTCCAGGACCAGACTCCAGGCCAGGACCAGACTCCAGGCCAGGACCAGACTCTGGTCCAGGACCAGACTCCGGTCCAGGACCAGACTCCGCTCCAGGACCAGACTCCGCTCCAGGACCAGACTCCAGGCCAGGACCAGACTCCGCTCCAGGACCAGACTCGGGTCCAGGACCAGACTCGGCTCCAGGACCAGACTCGGCTCCAGGACCAGACTCCAGGCCAGGACCAGACTCCGGTCCAGGACCAGACTCGGCTCCAGGACCAGACTCCAGGCCAGGACCAGACTCCGGTCCAGGACCAGACTCGGTCCAGGACCAGACTCCGCTCCAGGACCAGACTCGGCTCCAGGACCAGACTCCAGGCCAGGACCAGACTCCGGTCCAGGACCAGACTCCGCTCCAGGACCAGACTCGGCTCCAGGACCAGACTCCAGGCCAGGACCAGACTCCGCTCCAGGACCAGACTCCAGGCCAGGACCAGACTCCGCTCCAGGACCAGACTCCGGTCCAGGACCAGACTCCGGTCCAGGACCAGACTCAGCTCCGGGACCAGACTCCATGCCAGGACCAGACTCGGCTCCAGGACCAGACTCCGGTCCAGGACCAGACTTCGCTCCAGGACCAGACTCCGCTCCAGGACCAGACTCCGGTCCAGGACCAGACTCCAGGCCAGGACCAGACTCCGCTCCAGGACCAGACTCCAGTCCAGGACCAGACTCCGCTCCAGGACCAGACTCCGCTCCAGGACCAGACTCCGGTCCAGGACCAGACTCCAGGCCAGGACCAGACTCCGCTCCAGGACCAGACTCCGGTCCAGGACCAGACTCCGGTCCAGGACCAGACTCAGCTCCAGGACCAGACTCCAGGCCAGGACCAGACTCGGCTCCAGGACCAGACTCCGGTCCAGGACCAGACTCGGCTCCAGGACCAGACTCCAGGCCAGGACCAGACTCCGCTCCAGGACCAGACTCCGGTCCAGGACCAGACTCCAGGCCAGGACCAGACTCCGGTCCAGGACCAGACTCCAGGCCAGGACCAGACTCCGCTCCAGGACCAGACTCCGGTCCAGGACCAGACTCCAGGCCAGGACCAGACTCCGCTCCAGGACCAGACTCCGGTCCAGGACCAGACTCCGGTCCAGGACCAGACTCAGCTCCAGGACCAGACTCCAGGCCAGGACCAGACTCCGGTCCAGGACCAGACTCCGCTCCAGGACCAGACTCCAGTCCAGGACCAGACTCCGCTCCAGGACCAGACTCCGCTCCAGGACCAGACTCCGGTCCAGGACCAGACTCCAGGCCAGGACCAGACTCCGCTCCAGGACCAGACTCCGGTCCAGGACCAGACTCCGGTCCAGGACCAGACTCAGCTCCAGGACCAGACTCCAGGCCAGGACCAGACTCGGCTCCAGGACCAGACTCCGCTCCAGGACCAGACTCGGCTCCAGGACCAGACTCCAGGCCAGGACCAGACTCCGCTCCAGGACCAGACTCCAGGCCAGGACCAGACTCCGCTCCAGGACCAGACTCCGGTCCAGGACCAGACTCCGGTCCAGGACCAGACTCAGCTCCAGGACCAGACTCCAGGCCAGGACCAGACTCGGCTCCAGGACCAGACTCCGGTCCAGGACCAGACTTCGCTCCAGGACCAGACTCCGCTCCAGGACCAGACTCCGGTCCAGGACCAGACTCCAGGCCAGGACCAGACTCCGCTCCAGGACCAGACTCCAGTCCAGGACCAGACTCCGCTCCAGGACCAGACTCCGCTCCAGGACCAGACTCCGGTCCAGGACCAGACTCCAGGCCAGGACCAGACTCCGCTCCAGGACCAGACTCCGGTCCAGGACCAGACTCCGGTCCAGGACCAGACTCAGCTCCAGGACCAGACTCCAGGCCAGGACCAGACTCCGCTCCAGGACCAGACTCCGGTCCAGGACCAGACTCGGCTCCAGGACCAGACTCCAGGCCAGGACCAGACTCCGCTCCAGGACCAGACTCCGGTCCAGGACCAGACTCCAGGCCAGGACCAGACTCCGGTCCAGGACCAGACTCCAGGCCAGGACCAGACTCCGCTCCAGGACCAGACTCCGGTCCAGGACCAGACTCCAGGCCAGGACCAGACTCCGCTCCAGGACCAGACTCCGGTCCAGGACCAGACTCCGGTCCAGGACCAGACTCAGCTCCAGGACCAGACTCCAGGCCAGGACCAGACTCCGGTCCAGGACCAGACTCCGCTCCAGGACCAGACTCCAGTCCAGGACCAGACTCCGCTCCAGGACCAGACTCCGCTCCAGGACCAGACTCCGGTCCAGGACCAGACTCCAGGCCAGGACCAGACTCCGCTCCAGGACCAGACTCCGGTCCAGGACCAGACTCCGGTCCAGGACCAGACTCGGCTCCAGGACCAGACTCCAGGCCAGGACCAGACTCCGCTCCAGGACCAGACTCCGGTCCAGGACCAGACGCCAGGCCAGGACCAGACTCGGCTCCAGGACCAGACTCGGCTCCAGGACCAGACTCGGCTCCAGGACCAGACTCCGGTCCAGGACCAGACTCCGGTCCAGGACCAGACTCGGCTCCAGGACCAGACTCCAGTCCAGGACCAGACTCCGCTCCAGGACCAGACTCCGGTCCAGGACCAGACTCCGGTCCAGGACCAGACTCAGCTCCAGGACCAGACTCGGGTCCAGGACCAGACTCCGGTCCAGGACCAGACTCCGCTCCAGGACCAGACTCCAGTCCAGGACCAGACTCCGCTCCAGGACCAGACTCCGCTCCAGGACCAGACTCCGGTCCAGGACCAGACTCCAGGCCAGGACCAGACTCCGCTCCAGGACCAGACTCCGGTCCAGGACCAGACTCCGGTCCAGGACCAGACTCAGCTCCAGGACCAGACTCCAGGCCAGGACCAGACTCGGCTCCAGGACCAGACTCCGGTCCAGGACCAGACTCGGCTCCAGGACCAGACTCCAGGCCAGGACCAGACTCCGCTCCAGGACCAGACTCCGGTCCAGGACCAGACGCCAGGCCAGGACCAGACTCGGCTCCAGGACCAGACTCGGCTCCAGGACCAGACTCGGCTCCAGGACCAGACTCGCGTCCAGGACCAGACTCGGCTCCAGGACCAGACTCCGGTCCAGGACCAGACTCCGCTCCAGGACCAGACTCCGGTCCAGGACCAGACTCGCTCCAGGACCAGACTCCGGTCCAGGACCAGACTCCAGTCCAGGACCAGACTCCGCTCCAGGACCAGACTCCGGTCCAGGACCAGACTCCGGTCCAGGACCAGACTCCGGTCCAGGACCAGACTCAGCTCCAGGACCAGACTCCGGTCCAGGACCAGACTCCAGGCCAGGACCAGACTCCGGTCCAGGACCAGACTCCGGTCCAGGTCCAGACTCCGGTCCAGGTCCAGACTCCGGTCCAGGACCAGACTCCGGTCCAGGTCCAGACTCGCTCCAGGACCAGACTCCGGTCCAGGACCAGACTCCAGGCCAGGACCAGACTCTGGTCCAGGACCAGACTCCGGTCCAGGACCAGACTCCGGTCCAGGTCCAGACTCCTGTCCAGGTCCAGACTCCGGTCCAGGTCCAGACTCGGCTCCAGGACCAGACACGGCTCCAGGACCAGACTACGGTCCAGGACCAGACTCGGCTCCAGGACCAGACTCCGGTCCAGGACCAGACTCCGCTCCAGGACCAGACTCCGGTCCAGGACCAGACTCCGGTCCAGGTCCAGACTCCGGTCCAGGACCAGACTCCGGTCCAGGTCCAGACTCCGGTCCAGGTCCAGACTCCGGTCCAGGACCAGACTCCGGTCCAGGACCAGACTCGGTCCAGGACCAGACTCGGCTCCAGGACCAGACTCCAGGCCAGGACCAGACTCCGGTCCAGGACCAGACTCCGCTCCAGGACCAGACTCCAGGCCGGGACCAGACTCCGGTCCAGGACCAGACTCCAGTCCAGGACCAGACTCCAGGCCAGGACCAGACTCCAGGCCAGGACCAGACTCCAGTCCAGGACCAGACTCCAGGCCGGGACCAGACTCCGGTCCAGGACCAGACTCCAGTCCAGGACCAGACTCCAGGCCAGGACCAGACTCCGGTCCAGGACCAGACTCCAGGCCAGGACCAGACTCCGGTCCAGGACCAGACTCCGGTCCAGGACCAGACTCGGTCCAGGACCAGACTCGGCTCCAGGACCAGACTCCAGGCCAGGACCAGACTCCGGTCCAGGACCAGACTCCGCTCCAGGACCAGACTCCGGTCCAGGACCAGACTCCGGTCCAGGACCAGACTCCGCTCCAGGACCAGACTCCAGGCCAGGACCAGACTCCGGTCCAGGACCAGACTCCGCTCCAGGACCAGACTCCGCTCCAGGACCAGACTCCGCTCCAGGACCAGACTTCGGTCCAGGACCAGACTCCAGGCCAGGACCAGACTCCGGTCCAGGACCAGACTCCGGTCCAGGTCCAGACTCGGCTCCGGGACCAGACTCCGGTCCAGGACCAGACTCCGGTCCAGGACCAGACTCCGGTCCAGGTCCAGACACGGCTCCAGGACCAGACTCCAGGCCAGGACCAGACTCCGGTCCAGGACCAGACTCCAGTCCAGGACCAGACTCCGGTCCAGGTCCAGACACGGCTCCAGGACCAGACTCCGGTCCAGGACCAGACTCCAGTCCAGGACCAGACTCCGGTCCAGGTCCAGACTCCAGTCCAGGACCAGACTCGGCTCCGGGACCAGACACGGCTCCAGGACCAGACTCGGCTCCGGGACCAGACTCCGCTCCAGGACCAGACTCCAGTCCAGGACCAGACTTCGGTCCAGGACCAGACTTCGGTCCAGGACCAGACTCCAGGCCAGGACCAGACTCCGGTCCAGGACCAGACTCCAGTCCAGGACCAGACTCCGCTCCAGGACCAGACTCCGGTCCAGGACCAGACTCCAGGCCAGGACCAGACTCCAGTCCAGGACCAGACTCCAGGCCGGGACCAGACTCCGGTCCAGGACAAGACTCCAGTCCAGGACCAGACTCCGGTCCAGGACCAGACTCCAGGCCAGGACCAGACTCCAGTCCAGGACCAGACTTCGGTCCAGGACCAGACTCCGGTCCAGGACCAGACTCCAGGCCGGGACCAGACTCCGGTCCAGGACCAGACTCCAGTCCAGGACCAGACTCCGGTCCAGGACCAGACTCCAGGCCAGGACCAGACTCCAGGCCGGGACAAGACTCCGCTCCAGGACCAGACTCCAGTCCAGGACCAGACTCGGTCCAGGACCAGAATCCAGGCCAGGACCAGACTCCGGTCCAGGACCAGACTCCGCTCCAGGACCAGACTTCGGTCCAGGACCAGACTTCGGTCCAGGACCAGACTCGGTCCAGGACCAGACTCGGCTCCAGGACCAGTCTCGGCTCCAGGACCAGACTCCGCTCCAGGACCAGACTCGGCTCCAGGACCAGACTCCGGTCCAGGACCAGACTCGGCTCCAGGACCAGACTTCGGTCCAGGACCAGACTCGGCTCCAGGACCAGACTCCGGTCCAGGACCAGACTCCAGGCCAGGACCAGACTCCAGGCCGGGACCAGACTCCGGTCCAGGACCAGACTCCAGTCCAGGACCAGACTCGGTCCAGGACCAGAATCCAGGCCAGGACCAGACTCCGGTCCAGGACCAGACTCCAGTCCAGGACCAGACTCCGGTCCAGGACCAGACTCCAGTCCAGGACCAGACTCCGGTCCAGGACCAGACTTCGGTCCAGGACCAGACTCGGCTCCAGGACCAGACTCCGCTCCAGGACCAGACTCGGCTCCAGGACCAGACTCCGCTCCAGGACCAGACTCCGGTCCAGGACCAGACTCGGCTCCAGGACCAGACTCCAGGCCAGGACCAGACTCCGCTCCAGGACCAGACTCCGGTCCAGGACCAGACTCAGTCCAGGACCAGACGCCAGGCCAGGACCAGACTCGGCTCCAGGACCAGACTCGGCTCCAGGACCAGACTCGGCTCCAGGACCAGACTCCGGTCCAGGACCAGACTCGGCTCCAGGACCAGACTCCAGTCCAGGACCAGGCTCCGCTCCAGGACCAGACTCCGGTCCAGGACCAGACACGGCTCCAGGACCAGACTCCGGTCCAGGACCAGACTTCGCTCCAGGACCAGACTCCGCTCCAGGACCAGACTCCGGTCCAGGACCAGACTCCAGGCCAGGACCAGACTCCGCTCCAGGACCAGACTCCGGTCCAGGACCAGACTCCGCTCCAGGACCAGACTCCGGTCCAGGACCAGACTCCAGGCCAGGACCAGACTCCGCTCCAGGACCAGACTCCGGTCCAGGACCAGACTCCGGTCCAGGACCAGACTCAGCTCCAGGACCAGACTCCAGGCCAGGACCAGACTCGGCTCCAGGACCAGACTCCGGTCCAGGACCAGACTCGGCTCCAGGACCAGACTCCAGGCCAGGACCAGACTCCGCTCCAGGACCAGACTCCGGTCCAGGACCAGACTCCGGTCCAGGACCAGACTCGGCTCCAGGACCAGACTCCAGTCCAGGACCAGACTCCAGTCCAGGACCAGACTTCGGTCCAGGACCAGACTCCGGTCCAGGACCAGACTCCAGGCCGGGACCAGACTCCGGTCCAGGACCAGACTCCAGTCCAGGACCAGACTCCGGTCCAGGACCAGACTCCAGGCCAGGACCAGACTCCAGGCCGGGACAAGACTCCGCTCCAGGACCAGACTCGGCTCCAGGACCAGACTCCGGTCCAGGACCAGACTCCGGTCCAGGACCAGACTCCGGTCCAGGACCAGACTCCAGTCCAGGACCAGACTCCGGTCCAGGTCCAGACACGGCTCCAGGACCAGACTCCGGTCCAGGACCAGACTCCAGTCCAGGACCAGACTCCGGTCCAGGTCCAGACTCCAGTCCAGGACCAGACTCGGCTCCGGGACCAGACACGGCTCCAGGACCAGACTCGGCTCCGGGACCAGACTCCGCTCCAGGACCAGACTCCAGTCCAGGACCAGACTTCGGTCCAGGACCAGACTTCGGTCCAGGACCAGACTCCAGGCCAGGACCAGACTCCGGTCCAGGACCAGACTCCAGTCCAGGACCAGACTCCGCTCCAGGACCAGACTCCGGTCCAGGACCAGACTCCAGGCCAGGACCAGACTCCAGTCCAGGACCAGACTCCAGGCCGGGACCAGACTCCGGTCCAGGACCAGACTCCAGTCCAGGACCAGACTCCGGTCCAGGACCAGACTCCAGGCCAGGACCAGACTCCAGTCCAGGACCAGACTTCGGTCCAGGACCAGACTCCGGTCCAGGACCAGACTCCAGGCCGGGACCAGACTCCGGTCCAGGACCAGACTCCAGTCCAGGACCAGACTCCGGTCCAGGACCAGACTCCAGGCCAGGACCAGACTCCAGGCCGGGACAAGACTCCGCTCCAGGACCAGACTCCAGTCCAGGACCAGACTCGGTCCAGGACCAGAATCCAGGCCAGGACCAGACTCCGGTCCAGGACCAGACTCCGCTCCAGGACCAGACTCCGCTCCAGGACCAGACTTCGGTCCAGGACCAGACTCGGCTCCAGGACCAGACTCCGGTCCAGGACCAGACTCCAGGCCAGGACCAGACTCCAGGCCGGGACCAGACTCCGGTCCAGGACCAGACTCCAGTCCAGGACCAGACTCGGTCCAGGACCAGAATCCAGGCCAGGACCAGACTCCGGTCCAGGACCAGACTCCAGTCCAGGACCAGACTCCGGTCCAGGACCAGACTCCAGTCCAGGACCAGACTCCGGTCCAGGACCAGACTTCGGTCCAGGACCAGACTCGGCTCCAGGACCAGACTCCGCTCCAGGACCAGACTCGGCTCCAGGACCAGACTCCGCTCCAGGACCAGACTCCGGTCCAGGACCAGACTCGGCTCCAGGACCAGACTCCAGGCCAGGACCAGACTCCGCTCCAGGACCAGACTCCGGTCCAGGACCAGACTCAGTCCAGGACCAGACGCCAGGCCAGGACCAGACTCGGCTCCAGGACCAGACTCGGCTCCAGGACCAGACTCGGCTCCAGGACCAGACTCCGGTCCAGGACCAGACTCGGCTCCAGGACCAGACTCCAGTCCAGGACCAGACTCCGCTCCAGGACCAGACTCCGGTCCAGGACCAGACACGGCTCCAGGACCAGACTCCGGTCCAGGACCAGACTTCGCTCCAGGACCAGACTCCGCTCCAGGACCAGACTCCGGTCCAGGACCAGACTCCAGGCCAGGACCAGACTCCGCTCCAGGACCAGACTCCGGTCCAGGACCAGACTCCGCTCCAGGACCAGACTCCGGTCCAGGACCAGACTCCAGGCCAGGACCAGACTCCGCTCCAGGACCAGACTCCGGTCCAGGACCAGACTCCGGTCCAGGACCAGACTCAGCTCCAGGACCAGACTCCAGGCCAGGACCAGACTCGGCTCCAGGACCAGACTCCGGTCCAGGACCAGACTCGGCTCCAGGACCAGACTCCAGGCCAGGACCAGACTCCGCTCCAGGACCAGACTCCGGTCCAGGACCAGACTCAGTCCAGGACCAGACGCCAGGCCAGGACCAGACTCGGCTCCAGGACCAGACTCGGCTCCAGGACCAGACTCCGGTCCAGGACCAGACTCCGGTCCAGGACCAGACTCGGCTCCAGGACCAGACTCCAGTCCAGGACCAGACTCCGCTCCAGGACCAGACTCCGGTCCAGGACCAGACTCCGGTCCAGGACCAGACTCAGCTCCAGGACCAGACTCGGGTCCAGGACCAGACTCGGCTCCAGGACCAGACTCCGGTCCAGGACCAGACTCCGCTCCAGGACCAGACTCCGGTCCAGGACCAGACTCGCTCCAGGACCAGACTCCGGTCCAGGACCAGACTCCAGTCCAGGACCAGACTCCGCTCCAGGACCAGACTCCGGTCCAGGACCAGACTCCGGTCCAGGACCAGACTCGCTCCAGGACCAGACTCCGGTCCAGGACCAGACTCCAGGCCAGGACCAGACTCCGCTCCAGGACCAGACTCCGGTCCAGGACCAGACTCCGGTCCAGGACCAGACTCCGGTCCAGGACCAGACTCAGCTCCAGGACCAGACTCCGGTCCAGGACCAGACTCCAGGCCAGGACCAGACTCCGGTCCAGGTCCAGACTCCGGTCCAGGTCCAGACTCCGGTCCAGGACCAGACTCCGGTCCAGGTCCAGACTCGCTCCAGGACCAGACTCCGGTCCAGGACCAGACTCCAGGCCAGGACCAGACTCTGGTCCAGGACCAGACTCCGGTCCAGGACCAGACTCCGGTCCAGGTCCAGACTCCGGTCCAGGTCCAGACTCCGGTCCAGGTCCAGACTCGGCTCCAGGACCAGACACGGCTCCAGGACCAGACTACGGTCCAGGACCAGACTCGGCTCCAGGACCAGACTCCGGTCCAGGACCAGACTCCGCTCCAGGACCAGACTCCGGTCCAGGACCAGACTCCGGTCCAGGTCCAGACTCCGGTCCAGGACCAGACTCCGGTCCAGGTCCAGACTCGGCTCCAGGACCAGATACGGCTCCAGGACCAGACTCCGGTCCAGGACCAGACTCGGCTCCAGGACCAGACTCCGGTCCAGGACCAGACTCCAGGCCAGGACCAGACTCCAGGCCAGGACCAGACTCTGGTCCAGGACCAGACTCCGGTCCAGGACCAGTCTCGGCTCCAGGACCAGACTCCGCTCCAGGACCAGACTCCGCTCCAGGACCAGACTCCGCTCCAGGACCAGACTCGGGTCCAGGACCAGACTCGGCTCCAGGACCAGACTCGGCTCCAGGACCAGACTCCAGGCCAGGACCAGACTCCGGTCCAGGACCAGACTCGGCTCCAGGACCAGACTCCAGGCCAGGACCAGACTCCGGTCCAGGACCAGACTCGGTCCAGGACCAGACTCCGCTCCAGGACCAGACTCCGGTCCAGGACCAGACTCCAGTCCAGGACCAGACTCCGGTCCAGGACCAGACTCCAGGCCAGGACCAGACTCCGGTCCAGGACCAGACTCGGCTCCAGGACCAGACTCCAGGCCAGGACCAGACTCCGGTCCAGGACCAGACTCGGTCCAGGACCAGACTCCGCTCCAGGACCAGACTCGGTCCAGGACCAGACTCTGCTCCAGGACCAGACTCCGCTCCAGGACCAGACTCCAGTCCAGGACCAGACTCCAGGCCAGGACCAGACTCCGGTCCAGGACCAGACTCCAGGCCAGGACCAGACTCCGGTCCAGGACCAGACTCCGCTCCAGGACCAGACTCGGCTCCAGGACCAGACTCCAGGCCAGGACCAGACTCCGCTCCAGGACCAGACTCCAGGCCAGGACCAGACTCGGCTCCAGGACCAGACTCCAGGCCAGGACCAGACTCCGCTCCAGGACCAGACTTCGCTCCAGGACCAGACTCCGCTCCAGGACCAGACTTCGCTCCAGGACCAGACTCCGCTCCAGGACCAGACTCCGGTCCAGGACCAGACTCCAGGCCAGGACCAGACTCCGCTCCAGGACCAGACTCCGGTCCAGGACCAGACTCCGGTCCAGGACCAGACTCGGCTCCAGGACCAGACTCGGGTCCAGGACCAGACTCCGGTCCAGGACCAGACTCCAGGCCAGGACCAGACTCCGCTCCAGGACCAGACTCCGGTCCAGGACCAGACTCAGCTCCAGGACCAGACTCGGGTCCAGGACCAGACTCGGCTCCAGGACCAGACTCCGGTCCAGGACCAGACTCGGCTCCAGGACCAGACTCCAGGCCAGGACCAGACTCCGCTCCAGGACCAGACTCCGGTCCAGGACCAGACTCAGTCCAGGACCAGACTCGGCTCCAGGACCAGACTCGGCTCCAGGACCAGACTCGGCTCCAGGACCAGACTCCGGTCCAGGACCAGACTCCGGTCCAGGACCAGACTCGGCTCCAGGACCAGACTCCAGTCCAGGACCAGACTCCGCTCCAGGACCAGACTCCGGTCCAGGACCAGACTCCGGTCCAGGACCAGACTCAGCTCCAGGACCAGACTCGGGTCCAGGACCAGACTCGGCTCCAGGACCAGACTCCGGTCCAGGACCAGACTCCGCTCCAGGACCAGACTCCGGTCCAGGACCAGACTCGCTCCAGGACCAGACTCCGGTCCAGGACCAGACTCCAGTCCAGGACCAGACTCCGCTCCAGGACCAGACTCCGGTCCAGGACCAGACTCCGGTCCAGGACCAGACTCGCTCCAGGACCAGACTCCGGTCCAGGACCAGACTCCAGGCCAGGACCAGACTCCGCTCCAGGACCAGACTCCGGTCCAGGACCAGACTCCGGTCCAGGACCAGACTCAGCTCCAGGACCAGACTCCGGTCCAGGACCAGACTCCGGTCCAGGACCAGACTCCGGTCCAGGACCAGACTCCGGTCCAGGTCCAGACTCCGGTCCAGGTCCAGACTCCGGTCCAGGTCCAGACTCGCTCCAGGACCAGACTCCGGTCCAGGACCAGACTCCAGGCCAGGACCAGACTCTGGTCCAGGACCAGACTCCGGTCCAGGACCAGACTCCGGTCCAGGTCCAGACTCCGGTCCAGGTCCAGACTCCGGTCCAGGTCCAGACTCGGCTCCAGGACCAGACACGGCTCCAGGACCAGACTACGGTCCAGGACCAGACTCGGCTCCAGGACCAGACTCCGGTCCAGGACCAGACTCCGCTCCAGGACCAGACTCCGGTCCAGGACCAGACTCCGGTCCAGGACCAGACTCCGGTCCAGGTCCAGACTCCGGTCCAGGACCAGACTCCGGTCCAGGTCCAGACTCGGCTCCAGGACCAGATACGGCTCCAGGACCAGACTCCGGTCCAGGACCAGACTCGGCTCCAGGACCAGACTCCGGTCGAGGACCAGACTCCAGGCCAGGACCAGACTCCAGGCCAGGACCAGACTCTGGTCCAGGACCAGACTCCGGTCCAGGACCAGTCTCGGCTCCAGGACCAGACTCCGCTCCAGGACCAGACTCCGCTCCAGGACCAGACTCCGCTCCAGGACCAGACTCGGGTCCAGGACCAGACTCGGCTCCAGGACCAGACTCGGCTCCAGGACCAGACTCCAGGCCAGGACCAGACTCCGGTCCAGGACCAGACTCGGCTCCAGGACCAGACTCCGCTCCAGGACCAGACTCGGCTCCAGGACCAGACTCCGGTCCAGGACCAGACTCGGCTCCAGGACCAGACTCCGCTCCAGGACCAGACTCGGCTCCAGGACCAGACTCGGCTCCAGGACCAGACTCCGGTCCAGGACCAGACTCCGCTCCAGGACCAGACTCCGCTCCAGGACCAGACTCCAGGCCAGGACCAGACTCCGCTCCAGGACCAGACTTCGCTCCAGGACCAGACTCCGCTCCAGGACCAGACTCCGGTCCAGGACCAGACTCGGCTCCAGGACCAGACTCCAGTCCAGGACCAGACTCCGCTCCAGGACCAGACTCCGGTCCAGGACCAGACTCCGGTCCAGGACCAGACTCAGCTCCAGGACCAGACTCGGGTCCAGGACCAGACTCGGCTCCAGGACCAGACTCCGGTCCAGGACCAGACTCCGCTCCAGGACCAGACTCCGGTCCAGGACCAGACTCGCTCCAGGACCAGACTCCGGTCCAGGACCAGACTCCAGTCCAGGACCAGACTCCGCTCCAGGACCAGACTCCGGTCCAGGACCAGACTCCGGTCCAGGACCAGACTCGCTCCAGGACCAGACTCCGGTCCAGGACCAGACTCCAGGCCAGGACCAGACTCCGCTCCAGGACCAGACTCCGGTCCAGGACCAGACTCCGGTCCAGGACCAGACTCCGGTCCAGGACCAGACTCAGCTCCAGGACCAGACTCCGGTCCAGGACCAGACTCCAGGCCAGGACCAGACTCCGGTCCAGGTCCAGACTCCGGTCCAGGTCCAGACTCCGGTCCAGGACCAGACTCCGGTCCAGGTCCAGACTCGCTCCAGGACCAGACTCCGGTCCAGGACCAGACTCCAGGCCAGGACCAGACTCCAGGCCAGGACCAGACTCTGGTCCAGGACCAGACTCCGGTCCAGGACCAGACTCCGGTCCAGGTCCAGACTCCGGTCCAGGTCCAGACTCCGGTCCAGGTCCAGACTCGGCTCCAGGACCAGACACGGCTCCAGGACCAGACTACGGTCCAGGACCAGACTCGGCTCCAGGACCAGACTCCGGTCCAGGACCAGACTCCGCTCCAGGACCAGACTCCGGTCCAGGACCAGACTCCGGTCCAGGTCCAGACTCCGGTCCAGGACCAGACTCCGGTCCAGGTCCAGACTCGGCTCCAGGACCAGATACGGCTCCAGGACCAGACTCCGGTCCAGGACCAGACTCGGCTCCAGGACCAGACTCCGGTCCAGGACCAGACTCCAGGCCAGGACCAGACTCCAGGCCAGGACCAGACTCTGGTCCAGGACCAGACTCCGGTCCAGGACCAGTCTCGGCTCCAGGACCAGACTCCGCTCCAGGACCAGACTCCGCTCCAGGACCAGACTCCGCTCCAGGACCAGACTCGGGTCCAGGACCAGACTCGGCTCCAGGACCAGACTCGGCTCCAGGACCAGACTCCAGGCCAGGACCAGACTCCGGTCCAGGACCAGACTCGGCTCCAGGACCAGACTCCAGGCCAGGACCAGACTCCGGTCCAGGACCAGACTCGGTCCAGGACCAGACTCCGCTCCAGGACCAGACTCCGGTCCAGGACCAGACTCCAGTCCAGGACCAGACTCCGGTCCAGGACCAGACTCCAGGCCAGGACCAGACTCCGGTCCAGGACCAGACTCGGCTCCAGGACCAGACTCCAGGCCAGGACCAGACTCCGGTCCAGGACCAGACTCGGTCCAGGACCAGACTCCGCTCCAGGACCAGACTCGGTCCAGGACCAGACTCTGCTCCAGGACCAGACTCCGCTCCAGGACCAGACTCCAGTCCAGGACCAGACTCCAGGCCAGGACCAGACTCCGGTCCAGGACCAGACTCCAGGCCAGGACCAGACTCCGGTCCAGGACCAGACTCCGCTCCAGGACCAGACTCGGCTCCAGGACCAGACTCCAGGCCAGGACCAGACTCCGCTCCAGGACCAGACTCCAGGCCAGGACCAGACTCGGCTCCAGGACCAGACTCCAGGCCAGGACCAGACTCCGCTCCAGGACCAGACTTCGCTCCAGGACCAGACTCCGCTCCAGGACCAGACTTCGCTCCAGGACCAGACTCCGCTCCAGGACCAGACTCCGGTCCAGGACCAGACTCCAGGCCAGGACCAGACTCCGCTCCAGGACCAGACTCCGGTCCAGGACCAGACTCGGCTCCAGGACCAGACTCGGGTCCAGGACCAGACTCCGGTCCAGGACCAGACTCCAGGCCAGGACCAGACTCCGCTCCAGGACCAGACTCCGGTCCAGGACCAGACTCAGCTCCAGGACCAGACTCGGGTCCAGGACCAGACTCGGCTCCAGGACCAGACTCCGGTCCAGGACCAGACTCGGCTCCAGGACCAGACTCCAGGCCAGGACCAGACTCCGCTCCAGGACCAGACTCCGGTCCAGGACCAGACTCAGTCCAGGACCAGACTCGGCTCCAGGACCAGACTCGGCTCCAGGACCAGACTCGGCTCCAGGACCAGACTCCGCTCCAGGACCAGACTCCGGTCCAGGACCAGACTCGGCTCCAGGACCAGACTCCAGTCCAGGACCAGACTCCGCTCCAGGACCAGACTCCGGTCCAGGACCAGACTCCGGTCCAGGACCAGACTCAGCTCCAGGACCAGACTCGGGTCCAGGACCAGACTCGGCTCCAGGACCAGACTCCGGTCCAGGACCAGACTCCGCTCCAGGACCAGACTCCGGTCCAGGACCAGACTCGCTCCAGGACCAGACTCCGGTCCAGGACCAGACTCCAGTCCAGGACCAGACTCCGCTCCAGGACCAGACTCCGGTCCAGGACCAGACTCCGGTCCAGGACCAGACTCGCTCCAGGACCAGACTCCGGTCCAGGACCAGACTCCAGGCCAGGACCAGACTCCGCTCCAGGACCAGACTCCGGTCCAGGACCAGACTCCGGTCCAGGACCAGACTCCGGTCCAGGACCAGACTCAGCTCCAGGACCAGACTCCGGTCCAGGACCAGACTCCAGGCCAGGACCAGACTCCGGTCCAGGTCCAGACTCCGGTCCAGGTCCAGACTCCGGTCCAGGACCAGACTCCGGTCCAGGTCCAGACTCGCTCCAGGACCAGACTCCAGGCCAGGACCAGACTCTGGTCCAGGACCAGACTCCGGTCCAGGACCAGACTCCGGTCCAGGTCCAGACTCCGGTCCAGGTCCAGACTCCGGTCCAGGTCCAGACTCGGCTCCAGGACCAGACACGGCTCCAGGACCAGACTACGGTCCAGGACCAGACTCGGCTCCAGGACCAGACTCCGGTCCAGGACCAGACTCCGCTCCAGGACCAGACTCCGGTCCAGGACCAGACTCCGGTCCAGGTCCAGACTCCGGTCCAGGACCAGACTCCGGTCCAGGTCCAGACTCGGCTCCAGGACCAGATACGGCTCCAGGACCAGACTCCGGTCCAGGACCAGACTCGGCTCCAGGACCAGACTCCGGTCCAGGACCAGACTCCAGGCCAGGACCAGACTCCAGGCCAGGACCAGACTCTGGTCCAGGACCAGACTCCGGTCCAGGACCAGTCTCGGCTCCAGGACCAGACTCCGCTCCAGGACCAGACTCGGGTCCAGGACCAGACTCGGCTCCAGGACCAGACTCGGCTCCAGGACCAGACTCCAGGCCAGGACCAGACTCCGGTCCAGGACCAGACTCGGCTCCAGGACCAGACTCCAGGCCAGGACCAGACTCCGGTCCAGGACCAGACTCGGTCCAGGACCAGACTCCGCTCCAGGACCAGACTCCGGTCCAGGACCAGACTCCAGTCCAGGACCAGACTCCGGTCCAGGACCAGACTCCAGGCCAGGACCAGACTCCGGTCCAGGACCAGACTCGGCTCCAGGACCAGACTCCAGGCCAGGACCAGACTCCGGTCCAGGACCAGACTCGGTCCAGGACCAGACTCCGCTCCAGGACCAGACTCGGTCCAGGACCAGACTCTGCTCCAGGACCAGACTCCGCTCCAGGACCAGACTCCAGTCCAGGACCAGACTCCAGGCCAGGACCAGACTCCGGTCCAGGACCAGACTCCAGGCCAGGACCAGACTCCGGTCCAGGACCAGACTCCGCTCCAGGACCAGACTCGGCTCCAGGACCAGACTCCAGGCCAGGACCAGACTCCGCTCCAGGACCAGACTCCAGGCCAGGACCAGACTCGGCTCCAGGACCAGACTCCAGGCCAGGACCAGACTCCGCTCCAGGACCAGACTTCGCTCCAGGACCAGACTCCGCTCCAGGACCAGACTTCGCTCCAGGACCAGACTCCGCTCCAGGACCAGACTCCGGTCCAGGACCAGACTCCAGGCCAGGACCAGACTCCGCTCCAGGACCAGACTCCGGTCCAGGACCAGACTCCGGTCCAGGACCAGACTCGGCTCCAGGACCAGACTCGGGTCCAGGACCAGACTCCGGTCCAGGACCAGACTCCAGGCCAGGACCAGACTCCGCTCCAGGACCAGACTCCGGTCCAGGACCAGACTCAGCTCCAGGACCAGACTCGGGTCCAGGACCAGACTCGGCTCCAGGACCAGACTCCGGTCCAGGACCAGACTCGGCTCCAGGACCAGACTCCAGGCCAGGACCAGACTCCGCTCCAGGACCAGACTCCGGTCCAGGACCAGACTCAGTCCAGGACCAGACTCGGCTCCAGGACCAGACTCGGCTCCAGGACCAGACTCGGCTCCAGGACCAGACTCCGGTCCAGGACCAGACTCCGGTCCAGGACCAGACTCGGCTCCAGGACCAGACTCCAGTCCAGGACCAGACTCCGCTCCAGGACCAGACTCCGGTCCAGGACCAGACTCCGGTCCAGGACCAGACTCAGCTCCAGGACCAGACTCGGGTCCAGGACCAGACTCGGCTCCAGGACCAGACTCCGGTCCAGGACCAGACTCCGCTCCAGGACCAGACTCCGGTCCAGGACCAGACTCGCTCCAGGACCAGACTCCGGTCCAGGACCAGACTCCAGTCCAGGACCAGACTCCGCTCCAGGACCAGACTCCGGTCCAGGACCAGACTCCGGTCCAGGACCAGACTCGCTCCAGGACCAGACTCCGGTCCAGGACCAGACTCCAGGCCAGGACCAGACTCCGCTCCAGGACCAGACTCCGGTCCAGGACCAGACTCCGGTCCAGGACCAGACTCAGCTCCAGGACCAGACTCCGGTCCAGGACCAGACTCCGGTCCAGGACCAGACTCCGGTCCAGGACCAGACTCCGGTCCAGGTCCAGACTCCGGTCCAGGTCCAGACTCCGGTCCAGGACCAGACTCCGGTCCAGGTCCAGACTCGCTCCAGGACCAGACTCCGGTCCAGGACCAGACTCCAGGCCAGGACCAGACTCTGGTCCAGGACCAGACTCCGGTCCAGGACCAGACTCCGGTCCAGGTCCAGACTCCGGTCCAGGTCCAGACTCCGGTCCAGGTCCAGACTCGGCTCCAGGACCAGACACGGCTCCAGGACCAGACTACGGTCCAGGACCAGACTCGGCTCCAGGACCAGACTCCGGTCCAGGACCAGACTCCGCTCCAGGACCAGACTCCGGTCCAGGACCAGACTCCGGTCCAGGACCAGACTCCGGTCCAGGTCCAGACTCCGGTCCAGGACCAGACTCCGGTCCAGGTCCAGACTCGGCTCCAGGACCAGATACGGCTCCAGGACCAGACTCCGGTCCAGGACCAGACTCGGCTCCAGGACCAGACTCCGGTCGAGGACCAGACTCCAGGCCAGGACCAGACTCCAGGCCAGGACCAGACTCTGGTCCAGGACCAGACTCCGGTCCAGGACCAGTCTCGGCTCCAGGACCAGACTCCGCTCCAGGACCAGACTCCGCTCCAGGACCAGACTCCGCTCCAGGACCAGACTCGGGTCCAGGACCAGACTCGGCTCCAGGACCAGACTCGGCTCCAGGACCAGACTCCAGGCCAGGACCAGACTCCGGTCCAGGACCAGACTCGGCTCCAGGACCAGACTCCGCTCCAGGACCAGACTCGGCTCCAGGACCAGACTCCGGTCCAGGACCAGACTCGGCTCCAGGACCAGACTCCGCTCCAGGACCAGACTCGGCTCCAGGACCAGACTCGGCTCCAGGACCAGACTCCGGTCCAGGACCAGACTCCGCTCCAGGACCAGACTCCGCTCCAGGACCAGACTCCAGGCCAGGACCAGACTCCGCTCCAGGACCAGACTTCGCTCCAGGACCAGACTCCGCTCCAGGACCAGACTTCGCTCCAGGACCAGACTCCGCTCCAGGACCAGACTCCGGTCCAGGACCAGACTCCAGGCCAGGACCAGACTCCGCTCCAGGACCAGACTTCGCTCCAGGACCAGACTCCGCTCCAGGACCAGACTCCGCTCCAGGACCAGACTTCGCTCCAGGACCAGACTCCGCTCCAGGACCAGACTCGGCTCCAGGACCAGACTCCAGGCCAGGACCAGACTCCGCTCCAGGACCAGACTTCGCTCCAGGACCAGACTCGCTCCAGGACCAGACTCCGGTCCAGGACCAGACTCCAGTCCAGGACCAGACTCCGCTCCAGGACCAGACTCCGGTCCAGGACCAGACTCCGGTCCAGGACCAGACTCGCTCCAGGACCAGACTCCGGTCCAGGACCAGACTCCAGGCCAGGACCAGACTCCGCTCCAGGACCAGACTCCGGTCCAGGACCAGACTCCGGTCCAGGACCAGACTCAGCTCCAGGACCAGACTCCGGTCCAGGACCAGACTCCAGGCCAGGACCAGACTCCGGTCCAGGACCAGACTCCGGTCCAGGACCAGACTTCGGTCCAGGTCCAGACTCCGGTCCAGGTCCAGACTCCGGTCCAGGACCAGACTCCGGTCCAGGTCCAGACTCGCTCCAGGACCAGACTCCGGTCCAGGACCAGACTCCAGGCCAGGACCAGACTCTGGTCCAGGACCAGACTCCGGTCCAGGACCAGACTCCGGTCCAGGTCCAGACTCCGGTCCAGGTCCAGACTCCGGTCCAGGTCCAGACTCGGCTCCAGGACCAGACACGGCTCCAGGACCAGACTACGGTCCAGGACCAGACTCGGCTCCAGGACCAGACTCCGGTCCAGGACCAGACTCCGCTCCAGGACCAGACTCCGGTCCAGGACCAGACTCCGGTCCAGGACCAGACTCCGGTCCAGGTCCAGACTCCGGTCCAGGACCAGACTCCGGTCCAGGTCCAGACTCAGCTCCAGGACCAGATACGGCTCCAGGACCAGACTCCGGTCCAGGACCAGACTCGGCTCCAGGACCAGACTCCGGTCGAGGACCAGACTCCAGGCCAGGACCAGACTCCAGGCCAGGACCAGACTCTGGTCCAGGACCAGACTCCGGTCCAGGACCAGTCTCGGCTCCAGGACCAGACTCCGCTCCAGGACCAGACTCCGCTCCAGGACCAGACTCGGGTCCAGGACCAGACTCGGCTCCAGGACCAGACTCGGCTCCAGGACCAGACTCCAGGCCAGGACCAGACTCCGGTCCAGGACCAGACTCGGCTCCAGGACCAGACTCCAGGCCAGGACCAGACTCCGGTCCAGGACCAGACTCGGTCCAGGACCAGACTCCGCTCCAGGACCAGACTCGGCTCCAGGACCAGACTCCAGGCCAGGACCAGACTCCGCTCCAGGACCAGACTCGGCTCCAGGACCAGACTCCGCTCCAGGACCAGACTCGGCTCCAGGACCAGACTCCGGTCCAGGACCAGACTCGGCTCCAGGACCAGACTCCGCTCCAGGACCAGACTCGGCTCCAGGACCAGACTCGGCTCCAGGACCAGACTCCGGTCCAGGACCAGACTCCGGTCCAGGACCAGACTCCGCTCCAGGACCAGACTCCAGGCCAGGACCAGACTCCGCTCCAGGACCAGACTTCGCTCCAGGACCAGACTCCGCTCCAGGACCAGACTTCGCTCCAGGACCAGACTCCGCTCCAGGACCAGACTCCGGTCCAGGACCAGACTCCAGGCCAGGACCAGACTCCGCTCCAGGACCAGACTTCGCTCCAGGACCAGACTCCGCTCCAGGACCAGACTTCGCTCCAGGACCAGACTCCGCTCCAGGACCAGACTCGGCTCCAGGACCAGACTCCAGGCCAGGACCAGACTCCGCTCCAGGACCAGACTTCGCTCCAGGACCAGACTCCGCTCCAGGACCAGACTCCGGTCCAGGACCAGACTTCGCTCCAGGACCAGACTCCGCTCCAGGACCAGACTCCGCTCCAGGACCAGACTCGGCTCCAGGACCAGACTCCGGTCCAGGACCAGACTCCGCTCCAGGACCAGACTCCGGTCCAGGACCAGACTCCGCTCCAGGACCAGACTCCGGTCCAGGACCAGACTTCGCTCCAGGACCAGACTTCGCTCCAGGACCAGACTTCGCTCCAGGACCAGACTCGGCTCCAGGACCAGACTCCAGGCCAGGACCAGACTCCGGTCCAGGACCAGACTCGGTCCAGGACCAGACTCCGCTCCAGGACCAGACTCCGCTCCAGGACCAGACTCCGCTCCAGGACCAGACTCCGGTCCAGGACCAGACTCCGCTCCAGGACCAGACTCCGGTCCAGGACCAGACTCCGGTCCAGGACTTCGGACTTTTCAGAAGGAGGACAAGGTGAGATGGAAAGCTGGAAAACGTCCATGACCTCCCGAGTAAAAACGAGTTTAGTTTTAGAAGCGGGAGTGTAGGATGAGCACCGCTAGCTAACGCAATGGTCCTCCATCTGCGCGGTTCCTGTCCTGAAGCAGGGACCGCAGTCAGGAAGGTTTCCTTCCTTTCAGCCTTCTCCTGGATCCTGCAGTTGCAGATGGGAATAAAAGTATGATGCTGCAGATCTAGATACCAGCTTCTGGCAGCGCTCCGGAGGAATCTCACTCCGTCCGGTCCCAGCCCTCCAGTTTCCGGATATTCCATGTTGCCCCCCGCTGCAGGTTTGTGGTTCTACAGGAGGTCAAGCAGCCTCAGAGCATCACCAGCTGTTTGGAAAAGCTTGATTTGTCGGCGTTTCCATGGAAACTCCAGTAAACATCCACCCGAGGAGGATGGAATGTCGAAACATTTTGTGTTTTGGAGCAGATGCTTGAAGATGTCGTCAGAAGCATCTTCACCTGAAGTGGGCTGGTCACGTGACCCCATGTCGCGCCGGCTGACCTGTAAATGCAGAGTGCATGTCTATGTGACATACGTCTTTAAGGACACGCCAGAAAAAGCTCCTCATGAGAGCGGGAACACGTTTTGGTGATATTTGAGAGGTTTTTTCCAACGTGTTTCCACCGTGTCATGGCGATATTCGGGCTTTGCACGTCGCTAGCAGCAGTGGAAACACAGCTACTGATTTACCGCCGTGCTTCTCTGCAGGAAGCTCCTCCTCCAGACTTACCGCCGCTTCACATGCCGACCAGTTCCAGGTCAACTTCCATCCCTTCTCACAGCAGAATGTCAGAACGCACCGCTCGGGATGGGAACGGCCCGGAGACGGCTTTTCTCACGCCTCTAGGTCGGCGTGTTGGAGCCCGGCGGAAACGGCAGCGCGTTCAGGACGTCTCCTCTGTTCAGGAATCTTTATTCAGATCCTCGTTAGCTGCAGCTAATCCAGAAGCTTCTCTTCACACCAGGCAGCAGAATACAAACAGAAACACAATATATGTGACCGAACAGAAGAATAGAAGCTGTAGCGTGTCCTCCACGTGCACGTTGCTGCGCATGTTCCAGACTAATGTGAACAAGCGTTCAGGACGTTCATGTGAACCTGCTCTCAAACGAAGAGAGAGGTCATTAACTGCTGCTGGTTCTGCTGATTTTTCATTAACGGATCAGCGTTTAACTCCCTGCTGCCGGTCTGGACGACACGCTGCTGCAGGTTCATTAACGCTGCACGGACTTTTAGGAAATTAGTGCCTTTAATTACAAGATTCATAACTTTTCCCCTGATAGACTCCTCCCCTCTGCGGCCTTTTAGCCACAAATTATCACAAAACCTTCATTAATATTTAACTTTCCAACGATGCTTTAATGACGTATCGTCATGGAGAACATCGTTTTATTAATTATTATAAATTATAATTAAAAGATGCAACAGAAAGCAAAAAGAGACATTAATTATAATCAGTTTCAGTTTTGTTTGTTAAAAGTTTGGCAGAAATACACAACAAAACACCTTGTTAAAAAACACTGACATTGAATCCCCAGGTATCACTAAATATCACCAGGTATCACTAAATATCACCAGGTATCACTAAATATCACCAGGTTTCACTAAATATCACCAGGTATCACTAAATATCACCAGGTATCACTAAATATCACCAGGTTTCACTAAATATCACCAGGTATCACTAAATATCACCAGGTATCACTAAATATCACCAGGTTTCACTAAATATCACCAGGTATCACTAAATATCACCAGGTATCACTAAATATCACCAGGTATCACTAAATATCACCAGGTATCACTAAATATCACCACGTATCACTAAATATCACCAGGTATCACTAAATATATCCAGGTATCACTAAATATCACCAGGTTTCACTAAATATCACCAGGTATCACTAAATATATCCAGGTTTCACTAAATATCACCAGGTATCACTAAATATCACCAGGTTTCACTAAATATATCCAGGTATCACTAAATATCACCAGGTTTCACTAAATATCACCAGGTATCACTAAATATATCCAGGTTTCACTAAATATCACCAGGTATCACTAAATATCTCCAGGTATCACTAAATATCACCAGGTATCACTAAATATCTCCAGGTATCACTAAATATCACCAGGTTTCACTAAATATCACCAGGTATCACTAAATATCTCCAGGTTTCACTAAATATCACCAGGTATCACTAAATATCACCAGGTTTCACTAAATATCACCAGGTATCACTAAATATCACCAGGTATCACTAAATATCACCAGGTTTCACTAAATATCACCAGGTTTCACTAAATATCACCAGGTATCACTAAATATCACCAGGTATCACTAAATATCACCAGGTTTCACTAAATATCACCAGGTATCACTAAATATCACCAGGTTTCACTAAATATCACCAGGTATCACTAAATATCACCAGGTATCACTAAATATCACCAGGTTTCACTAAATATCACCAGGTATCACTAAATATCACCAGGTATCACTAAATATATCCAGGTATCACTAAATATCACCAGGTATCACTAAATATCACCAGGTTTCACTAAATATCACCAGGTATCACTAAATATCACCAGGTATCACTAAATATTACCAGGTTTCACTAAATATCACCAGATATCACTAAATATCACCAGGTTTCACTAAATATCACCAGGTTTCACTAAATATCACCAGGTATCACTAAATATCACCAGGTATCACTAAATATCACCAGGTATCACTAAATATCACCAGGTTTCACTAAATATCACCAGGTATCACTAAATATCACCAGGTATCACTAAATATCACCAGGTTTCACTAAATATCACCAGGTTTCACTAAATATCACCAGGTTTCACTAAATGTCACCAGGTATCACTAAATATCTCCAGGTATCACTAAATATCACCAGGTTTCACTAAATATCACCAGGTATCACTAAATATCTCCAGGTATCACTAAATATCACCAGGTTTCACTAAATATCACCAGGTATCACTAAATATCTCCAGGTATCACTAAATATCTCCAGGTTTCACTAAATATCACCAGGTTTCACTAAATATCACCAGGTATCACTAAATATCACCAGGTATCACTAAATATCTCCAGGTTTCACTAAATATCACCAGGTTTCACTAAATATCACCAGGTTTCACTAAATATCACCAGGTATCACTAAATATCTCCAGGTATCACTAAATATCACCAGGTTTCACTAAATATCACCAGGTATCACTAAATATCACCAGGTATCACTAAATATCACCAGGTATCACTAAATATCACCAGGTTTCACTAAATATCACCAGTTATCACTAAATATCACCAGGTATCACTAAATATCACCAGGTTTCACTAAATATCACCAGGTTTCACTAAATATCACCAGGTATCACTAAATATCACCAGGTTTCACTAAATATCACCAGGTATCACTAAATATCACCAGGTATCACTAAATATCACCAGGTTTCACTAAATATCACCAGGTATCACTAAATATCACCAGGTTTCACTAAATATCACCAGGTATCACTAAATATCACCAGGTATCACTAAATATCACCAGGTTTCACTAAATATCACCAGGTATCACTAAATATCACCAGGTATCACTAAATATATCCAGGTATCACTAAATATCACCAGGTATCACTAAATATCACCAGGTTTCACTAAATATCACCAGGTATCACTAAATATCACCAGGTATCACTAAATATTACCAGGTTTCACTAAATATCACCAGATATCACTAAATATCACCAGGTTTCACTAAATATCACCAGGTTTCACTAAATATCACCAGGTATCACTAAATATCACCAGGTATCACTAAATATCACCAGGTATCACTAAATATCTCCAGGTATCACTAAATATCTCCAGGTTTCACTAAATATCACCAGGTTTCACTAAATATCACCAGGTATCACTAAATATCACCAGGTATCACTAAATATCTCCAGGTTTCACTAAATATCACCAGGTTTCACTAAATATCACCAGGTATCACTAAATATCTCCAGGTATCACTAAATATCACCAGGTTTCACTAAATATCACCAGGTATCACTAAATATCACCAGGTATCACTAAATATCACCAGGTTTCACTAAATATCACCAGGTATCACTAAATATCACCAGGTATCACTAAATATCACCAGGTTTCACTAAATATCACCAGGTTTCACTAAATATCACCAGGTATCACTAAATATCACCAGGTTTCACTAAATATCACCAGGTATCACTAAATATCACCAGGTTTCACTAAATATCACCAGGTATCACTAAATATCACCAGGTTTCACTAAATATCACCAGGTATCACTAAATATCACCAGGTATCACTAAATATCACCAGGTATCACTAAATATCACCAGGTATCACTAAATATCACCAGGTTTCACTAAATATCACCAGGTATCACTAAATATCACCAGGTATCACTAAATATCACCAGGTTTCACTAAATATCACCAGGTATCACTAAATATCACCAGGTATCACTAAATATATCCAGGTATCACTAAATATCACCAGGTATCACTAAATATCACCAGGTTTCACTAAATATCACCAGGTATCACTAAATATCACCAGGTATCACTAAATATCACCAGGTTTCACTAAATATCACCAGGTATCACTAAATATCACCAGGTATCACTAAATATATCCAGGTATCACTAAATATCACCAGGTTTCACTAAATATCACCAGGTATCACTAAATATATCCAGGTATCACTAAATATCACCAGGTATCACTAAATATCACCAGGTATCACTAAATATATCCAGGTATCACTAAATATCACCAGGTTTCACTAAATATCACCAGGTATCACTAAATATATCCAGGTTTCACTAAATATCACCAGGTATCACTAAATATCACCAGGTTTCACTAAATATCACCAGGTATCACTAAATATCACCAGGTTTCACTAAATATCACCAGGTTTCACTAAAAATCACCAGGTATCACTAAATATATCCAGGTATCACTAAATATCACCAGGTTTCACTAAATATCACCAGGTATCACTAAATATCTCCAGGTATCACTAAATATCACCAGGTTTCACTAAATATCACCAGGTATCACAAAATATATCCAGGTATCACTAAATATCACCAGGTATCACTAAATATCACCAGGTATCACTAAATATCACCAGGTTTCACTAAATATCACCAGGTATCACTAAATATCACCAGGTTTCACTAAATGTCACCAGGTATCACTAAATATCTCCAGGTATCACTAAATATCACCAGGTTTCACTAATTATCACCAGGTATCACTAAATATCTCCAGGTATCACTAAATATCACCAGGTTTCACTAAATATCACCAGGTATCACTAAATATCTCCAGGTATCACTAAATATCTCCAGGTTTAACTAAATATCACCAGGTTTCACTAAATATCACCAGGTATCACTAAATATCACCAGGTATCACTAAATATATCCAGGTTTCACTAAATATCACCAGGTTTCACTAAATATCACCAGGTATCACTAAATATCTCCAGGTATCACTAAATATCACCAGGTTTCACTAAATATCACCAGGTATCACTAAATATCACCAGGTATCACTAAATATCACCAGGTATCACTAAATATCACCAGGTTTCACTAAATATCACCAGGTATCACTAAATATCACCAGGTATCACTAAATATCACCAGGTTTCACTAAATATCACCAGGTTTCACTAAATATCACCAGGTTTCACTAAATATCACCAGGTATCACTAAATATCACCAGGTTTCACTAAATATCACCAGGTATCACTAAATATCACCAGGTATCACTAAATATCACCAGGTATCACTAAATATCACCAGGTTTCACTAAATATCACCAGGTATCACTAAATATCACCAAGTATCACTAAATATCACCAGGTATCACTAAATATCACCAGGTATCACTAAATATCACCAGGTTTCACTAAATATCACCAGGTATCACTAAATATCACCAGGTATCACTAAATATCACCAGGTATCACTAAATATCACCAGGTATCACTAAATATCACCAGGTATCACTAAATATCACCAGGTATCACTAAATATCACCAGGTATCACTAAATATCACCAGGTTTCACTAAATATCACCAGGTATCACTAAATATCACCAGGTTTCACTAAATATCACCAGGTATCACTAAATATCACCAGGTATCACTAAATATCACCAGGTTTCACTAAATATCACCAGGTATCACTAAATATCACCAGGTATCACTAAATATATCCAGGTATCACTAAATATCACCAGGTATCACTAAATATCACCAGGTTTCACTAAATATCACCAGGTATCACTAAATATCACCAGGTATCACTAAATATTACCAGGTTTCACTAAATATCACCAGATATCACTAAATATCACCAGGTTTCACTAAATATCACCAGGTATCACTAAATATCACCAGGTTTCACTAAATATCACCAGGTATCACTAAATATCACCAGGTTTCACTAAATATCACCAGGTTTCACTAAATATCACCAGGTTTCACTAAATATCACCAGGTTTCACTAAATATCACCAGGTATCACTAAATATCACCAGGTTTCACTAAATATCACCAGGTTTCACTAAATATCACCAGGTATCACTAAATATGACCAGGTATCACTAAATATCACCAGGTTTCACTAAATATCACCAGGTATCACTAAATATCACCAGGTTTCACTAAATATCACCAGGTTTAACTAAATATCACCAGGTTTCACTAAATATCACCAGGTATCACTAAATATCACCAGGTTTCACTAAATATCACCAGGTTTCACTAAATATCACCAGGTATCACTAAATATCACCAGGTTTCACTAAATATCACCAGGTTTAACTAAATATCACCAGGTTTCACTAAATATCACCAGGTATCACTAAATATCACCAGGTATCACTAAATATCACCAGGTTTCACTAAATATCACCAAGTATCACCATTCTGGGCTTTTGAGGGCTTTTTATAGGGATCGCCCGGGTGCACCTGTTGCTCCGTCGGGTGGCGGTTGTTAAAGGGGGGGTACTGTCAGGGTTTTGTTTTTTATGGTTTGTGTATTTGTTCCTGTGGTAATTTGTTTTTCCTTTTTCCCCTCCTTTTGTTTTAGGCTGTGCAGCAGCCCTTGGCGTGTCAGCACACCTGCATTCCATCATCGCTTCCTCCAGTACTTAAGGAGGGTTGCCTCTCTCAGTCTTTGCCAGATGGTCGTCAGTGGTGGACAGCTTTTGGGTGTGTGTGGCTGCCCAGGACTGCTGCCTGCATCGCTCCTGCATTAGACTTTATTGTTTTCCCCTAGTGTTTTTTGTGAAGTTGCTCATTTTTTTATTTTTTGAGCAATTAAAAGAATTATTTCCCTCTGTGAACCTTCTGTGGTTGTGTCTGTCTGGCATTTTTTGGTCTGGTTCCGGCAAACATGACAAAGACCAGAGGAGAATGTTGGGCTGGAAAACACGGAAGGGTTTTCTGGTGTGTGTGTTTGTGTGTGTGTGTGTGTGTGTGTGTGTGTGTGTGTGGCCTAAATATGGCAGATGAGTGTAAGGTGTGGGCGTCTATGAGCACGTAATTGGCCCAGATATCAGGATGAAATATTCATGCGGAGCTTCTGAAAGGGGAATGCGGTGTGTAACGATGAAGTTGGACTGTTTTATCTGACGTGCACCCCACTGACACACTTACAGCTCGCCACACGACACCTCCCACACACAGACACGCAGCTATGTTAAGCACACAACCTGTGATCTGGGCTGTATACAAGTCAGGAGCACTTCATATAGTGGATAAACAAGCCTCACTCCGCAGCGGTCTGAAGTTGATTTGTCTGGCTGGTTGTGGCACGGTGCACCTGTTGAACACTTTCCTTGTTTTCCTTCCCGACCGGAGACCAACATTAAGATGAGGAGCATTCACAGCAGCTGGAATGTGCCGAGCAGCGAAAGGAGCCAAGAAATCTCCACATCTAGCTCAGTTTGCAATCAATAAGTTGGGTTATTGGGTTATATCATGAACTGCTGACATCTCATTGGCCGGACAAACTGAATACAAATGAACCTCTAAACCAGGGCGGGAAGGCCAGTCCTCCTCAACACACTTTGAACACATCAGACCTAGTCAGGTCAGTCAGTCAGTCAAACTGCACAATCTGCTGACTAGCCACTGATTTAAATCAAGTGTGTTGCAGTAGAGAAACTTGTAACATCTGCAGGACTGCAACACTGGAGGACCAGAGTTTCTTACACCTGCTCTAAACGATGCGACAAAAGGGTTAAAGTCTACTTTCATAGTTTAGGTTTAATCGTAAAGTTTAGGTTTCATTGTAAAGTTTAGGTTTTATTGTAAAGTTTAGGTTTCTATTGTAAAGTTTAGGTTTTATTGTAAAGTTTAGGTTTCTGTTGTAAAGTTTAGGTTTTATTGTAAAGTTTAGGTTTCATTGTAAAGTTTAGGTTTCATTGTAAAGTTTAGGTTTTATTGTAAAGTTTAGGTTTCTGTTGTAAAGTTTAGGTTTTATTGTAAAGTTTAGGTTTCATTGTAAAGTTTAGGTTTTATTGTAAAGTTTAGGTTTCTATTGTAAAGTTTAGGTTTTATTGTAAAGTTTAAATGTAATCCAAAGGTTTAAATTGAATGATAAATTATATCATTAGAAAGTTAGATTTAAAGATTAGAAAGTTTAGGTGAAATTAAACAGTCTAGTGGTAACTGTAACGTTGTGACGTCAACTGATGACGTTGAGTAAAAACGGAAAGCTGCGACTGTTTCGTCTCCTCTCAGCTTTATTCCAGCAGGTTTTCTCTCCGTCTTCTTATTTAATCTTTGGATCATTGTCTTTTTTCATGATGCAACCTGAAGGAACCTTCATTGGTTTGATGATTTGAACGATTAAAACAACCAATCAGAACATTTTCAGCAAACAGGCTCTCTTCCAGTCTATAGATGTAATGATCTGTTTCTGGTTCAAAATTCCTGCATTTAGCTACGTTGCCAGTGTTTTGTGTCGTCATTTAAACGGTTTTATTTTGTGGATCCGGTTCCTTTGGTTCCTCCGGTTCCTTTGGTTCTTCCAGTCCACCTGGTTTCTGTGAGCTGATTGGCCAAGCTGCACCTCATCTTGTCGTTAGATCCTCCGGCAGGAATCTAGCCCTCGGTTTGAGGCGCTCTCTGTCAGATCTTGTCATTCTTTCCCCCGTTGTCATCCTTTCCATGTCTCACCGTTTTAAGTCTTAGTGTGGTGTCAGCGCAGCAACGTTTGTTTTCTGCAGTAAACCAGTTTCCCTCTTCGTCTTCCCCCTGCGCTTCGGTCCTCCTTCCAGTCACCACAGCCTGACGGAAGGATCTGGTAAAGAACTGAAAGCGAAGGAAAATGTTTAGTGTTTCAGAAGTTGACATTTGGTGCCGTGGGTTCAACAGCTCCGCTGTGAGCTCGGGAACCAAACTGATTGCGTCATGTAACGTAACACGGTGTAACGTAATGTAACACGGTGTAACGTAACATAACACGGTGTAACATAACATAACACGGTGTAGAAGTTGCTTCATGTGGTGTTTTTGCTTCTGTGTGGAATAAATCTGCAGTTTGTTGGTCAACACATTAACCGCGTGACGGCAGAATTTAACTACCAACCGCTTGCCGCTGAGCCACCATGCCAGAAGTCCTTCTGCAGCACATCGGAGCCTAAAGAGCTGCATCCAGTCAGGGACACGGCTGTGACAGGTGAGGTGAGACGTCTGTCTGGGTGGAAATATCACCCAGACAGACGTCTTGTGACACTGATCCTGTTGGTCACCGTGAACACGTTAGCAGTTCAGACTGGTCTGGACCGGACCAGTAAACCGGAACTGATTCAGCTCGTCGTACAAACTGAAGTCACGTTGATTAAGTCTCAGCTTTTTGGCCCCCAGACCTGCTGCAAACCCTCCACTTCTTCCTGGACAAGCTAATTGAAACACCCGACCCTCCTTCCACCCAGCAACCTCTGGAAGCAGCTCACACACACTGACGTTAAAATCGGGCCGAGCCACTAAAGCTTTGGCATCGAGCAGCCGAGGTCTTGGCAGCGCTGGGCTTAATGAGCGGCAGCTTGGAGTCTCCGCTACTGAACGGGCGAGAGAGGTGCAGAGAAAGCAGAGAGAGAGAAAAGCCTGACTGAGCAGAGAGGATTGTGGGATTGGCAGGCGGCATGTTTCTGCTCGGCATGGCCGGAGCATTCGCAGCCTCCCTGAAGTGCTGCTGAACAGAGACGGGAAAAATAACCACAGAGGGGTTTTACCCTTTGTCTGGACAATTACTTCAAATCCGTTTGTTTCCTTTTTTCATTCTCTGTCCCTGTTCTCCCGAAGCAAAGCTGGAAAAAGCTGACCGCAGAGAGGCGAGGTGGCCAAACGGGAGTCATCCTGTCCAGTCAGCTGCCGGCTTTCACCGAGCTGCTGAATGGAGGAGGACGATCAACTCCAGCACCAGCTGCAGGAGGCTGGCTGCAGGAAGCCGGCTGCAGGATGCCGGCTGCAAGAGGCCGGCTGCAAAGAGGCCGGCTGCAGGAAACCGGCTGCAGGAAACCGGCTGCAGGAAGCCGGCTGCAGGAGGCCGGCTGCAAAGAGGCCGGCTGCAGGATGCCGGCTGCAAGAGGCCGGCTGCAAAGAGGCCGGCTGCAAAGAGGCCGGCTGCAAAGAGGCCGGCTGCAGGAGGCCGGCTGCAGGAGGCCGGCTGCAGGATGCCGGCTGCAAGAGGCCGGCTGCAGGATGCCGGCTGCAAGAGGCCGGCTGCAAAGAGGCCGGCTGCAAAGAGGCCGGCTGCAGGAAACCGGCTGCAGGAAACCGGCTGCAGGAAGCCGGCTGCAGGAAGCCGGCTGCAGGAGGCCGGCTGCAAAGAGGCCGGCTGCAGGAGGCTGGCTGCAGGAAGCCGGCTGCAGGAGGCCGGCTGCAAAGAGGCCGGCTGCAGGAGGCTGGCTGCAGGATGCCGGCTGCAGGATGCCGGCTGCAGGAGGCCGGCTGCAAGAGGCCGGCTGCAGGAGGCCGGCTGCAAAGAGGCCGGCTGCAAAGAGGCCGGCTGCAGGAAGCCGGCTGCGGGAGGCCGGCTGCGGGAAGCCGGCTGCGGGAGGCCGGCTGCGGGAGGCCGGCTGCGGGAGGTTGGCTGCGGGAGGTTGGCTGCGGGTGGCCGACTGCGGGTGGCCGGCTGCGGGAGGTTGGGTGCGGGAGGTCGGCTGCAGGAAGCCGGCTGCAGGAAGTGATGAGGTGTCTGTAAGAGCGGAATGGGGAGCAGGACGGAACCTTGTGGAACACCGACGGGTAGGAATGTTTTGGAGAAGATTCAGGCTAAAGCTGCTTCTTCTGCACCATGAGTCCCATCAGTCACTTCAGTTTGATTCCTCAGAGGTGATTCATCATCGCTTGTCCACTCAGGAAAACCACCATTCCCAGTTTTTCATTCGGATAAAAGCAGGATGAAGGCTTCCTTGTCCACCTGTCAGGATGAAACGGGGAGGACATCGTCGTGGTGGACCAGGATGCTCGGCTGCTGCGACGTTCGCTCCTGGTGGACCTGAGAGGAATGTCAGTAGACGGAGGAGGAAACTGAATAATCCTCCGTCACTGACTTGCACTGCATGAAAACGCCGAATAAAAGAAAGATGAGTGAAGGGAGCGGCTCTTCATCACAGATCAGGTCTGGAAGACCACATGTCAGATATCTACTACATCATAGTTATTTGTGATTTAAAGTCAGATTTTTAGTTTTCTGAGCCTTCAGATTATCTACGGAGGTTTCATTTAAAGGGTTGTCCCTCTGTTTTTGTCTGCAAGCGTCGTCAGAATGAGTTAAATATTAAAAAGCAAGTTCGTTACGACTCAATTTCAGCGAAAATGGCGCGACGCTGCTTGTATTGGAAACTATGAACAAAAGATAATCACATTTGTGAAAACTGAAATATTACCACCTATTAAACTGTAATCTCATCAAGCGCTGATATGTTGAAGATTACAAAAGCAGAATGTGGGGTCTCCAATGACTGTAATTAAGGCCAACCCATCCACTTGCAAATAAAGGCTATAAAGCCGTTATTATGTGGAGAATTAGAAGGAATTCTCCTTTCAGAAATGATTCCAGAATGGAAGCATGATTACCTTTTCTCTCCCCAACTTCACAGCAGAAGGCTAATCTCTCTGCAGCCTCAGACAGAACAGCAACGGCGCCCGAGAGAAATATGTTGAATAAATGGACAAGGCGGGGGAATTTGTGTGTGTGTGTGTGAAAGAGAGAGAGAGAGAGAGAGAGAGAGAGAGAGACGTTTTCTGGTCTATAACAAGAAAGTGAGGAATCTGATGGAGTTTCTTTCATCACAAAGTGAAGGATTTGATTTCTTCTTCTGCTAATTTATTCATTCGAACAAGACTTTAATAACAGTGCAGGAGGCGCAATGTCACGTAACGAGGTGTAACGTAACACGGTGTAATGTAATGCGGTGTAACGTAATGCTGCGTAACATTGTGTAACGTAACGCTGTGTAACGTAACGCCGTGTAACACAATGTGGCGTTGCGTCATGTAACGTAACATGGTGTAACGTAACGTAGCACTGTGTCACATAACGTGGTGTAATACAACATAACATGGTGTCACGTAATGTAGCATGGTGTCACGTAATGTGGTGTATTGTAACGTGGTGTAACGTAACAAAGTGTAACGTAACACAGTGTGACGTAACGTGGTGTAAGGTTACAGTGTAACGTAATCCAGTGTAACATAACAGTGTAACGCAATGCGGCGTTAAGTCATGAAACGTCACACAGTGCAGCGTAATGTAACACGGTGTAACGTAACGTAACTGGGTGTAATGTAACACGGTGTAACGTAACATAACGTAGCACTGTATCACGTAACGTGGTGTAACGCAACATAACATGGTGTCACGTAACGTAGAATGGTGTCACGTAATGTGGTGTATTGTAACGCGGTGTAACGTAAGGTGTAATGTAACACAGTGTAAGGTAACACAGTGTAACGTAATGCAGTGTAACATAACTGTAACGCAATGCGGCGTTGCGTCATGTAACATAACATGGTGCAACGTAACGTAACACGGTGTCACGTAACATAACGTGGTGTCACGTAACAGCATGGTGTCACGTAATGTGGTGTACTGTAACGCTTTGTAATGTAAAGTAACACAATGTCATATAACGTAGCACAGTGTCACGTAACGTAATGTGGTGTAACATAATGTGGTGTAACGTAACACGGTGTAACGTAACGTAGCACAGTGTCACGTAAGGTAATGTGGTGTAACATAACGTGGTGTAATGTAACGCGGTGTAATGTAACGTACAGCAATGCGGTGTAACATAGCGCGGTGTAACATAGCGCGGTGTAATGTAACGTAACACTGTCACGTAATGTAACACGGTGACACGTAACGTAACGCGATGTAATGTCACGCAGTGTAACGTAACGCAGTGCAACGTAACGCAGTGCAACGTAACGCAGTGCAACGTAACGCAGTGCAACGTAACGCAGTGCAACGTAACGCAGCGCAACGTAACGCAGTGCAACGTAACATAACATGGTGTAACATTACACGGTGTAAGTTAACACGGTGTAACGTAACACGGTGTAAGGTAACGCAGTGTAGCCTAAAGTAACATGGGGTCAGGTAACGTAGCACAATGTCACGCAATGTAATGTGGTGTAACGTAACATAACATGGTGTCGCGTAACGTAGCACGGTGTCACATAACGTAACACGGTGTAATGTAATGTAATGCAATGCAGTGTAACATAACGCGGTGTAATGTAACACTGTGTCACATAACGTAACATGGTGTAACGCAACCTAACATGGTGTAACATAACATAGCACAGTGTAATGTAATGTAACGCGGTGTAGCGTAAGGTAACACGATGTAACGTAACGGGGTGTAATGTAACGTAACGCAAAGCCGTGTAACATAACATGGTGTCACGTAACGTAATGCAGTGTAACGTAACACGGTGTCACGTAACGTAACGCGGTGTCACATAACATAATGCAGTGTCACGTAACAAAACACGGTGTCACGTAATGTAACACGGTGTTACGTAACATAACGCTGTCACGTAACATAACATGGTGTCACGTAACGTAATAGGGTGTAATGTAATACGGTGTAACGTAACACGGTTTCACATAACGTAACACATGTAACCTAACATAACACGGTATCACGTAACGTAAGGCAGTGTAACGTATCACGGTGTAACGTATCATGGTGTAACGTATCACGGTGTAACGTATTATGGTGTAACGTAACACGGTGTAAAGTAACACTGTGTAACTTAACGTAACGCAGTGTAACTTAACGTAAAGCGGTGTAACGTAACGTAACGTAACACGGTGTCACGTAACATAACACGGTGTCACATAACGTAACGCGGTGTCACGTAACTCAACGCGGTGTAACATAACATGGTGTCACGTAACGTAATGCAGTGTAACGTAACATAATGCAGTGTCACGTAACGCGGTGTCACGTAACGTAACGCGGTGTAACGTAACGCAACGCGGTGTAACATAACATGGTGTCACGTAACGTAATGCAGTGTAACGTAACATAATGCAGTGTCACGTAACGCGGTGTCACGTAACGTAACGCGGTGTAACGTAACGCGGTGTAACGTGACGCGGTGTAACGTAACGCTGTGTAACGTAACGCTGTGTAACGTAATGCTGTGTAACATAACACGGTGTCACATAACGTAACGCGGTGTCACGTAACGCAACGCGGTGTAACATAACATGGTGTCACGTAACGTAATGCAGTGTAAAGTAACATAATGCAGTGTCACGTAACACGGTGTCATGTAACGCGGTGTCACGTAACGTAACGCGGTGTAACGTAACGCGGTGTAATGTGACGCGGTGTAACGTAACGCTGTGTAACGTAATGCTGTGTAACGTAATGCTGTGTAACGTAACATAGTGCTGTGTCACGTAACATTGTGACACGTAACGCGGTGTAACAGCAGAAAGACACACAGCCAAGCTCAGCTGTTGCACGTCGGTCGTAGGGGAAAAGGTCCACGTAGAGCCGTTCCACATAGAACCAGTCCACGTAAAACCGGTCCACGTAGAGCCAGGATTAAACCACATAGAACAAATGTAGTTGTGATCTTCGTCCTTCATCATCCTCTCCAACACTGGAACCATCACCCATCCAGCAGGCACCAACGATTCATCCCAGTCTGGGTTTTATCAGACCGGTGGTCAGGCCTGCCGAGCATGCTTTCACTGTGTGTGTGTGTGTGTGCCCTCGGTCTTGTTCGCCGGGCTTTCCTACAACCTGTCTCAGAGATAAGAAGCTGCTTTTCCTTTGCTGGAAGCGCTCGCTCTCAGCAGAAGACCAGTGAGGTTTCTGACTTCATCCTGTCAACATGTCGGCCGGCTGGATAACACACACACACACACACACACACACACACACACACACACACACACACACACAAACACACACACACATACACACACACACACACACACACACACACGATGCTGCAGGGTGACAAACACACTCCTGCTTCTGTGCTTTTACATAACGCAGAGAGAAGCAGTCTCTCAGACGGAAAGATGGAGCTCGACTAAAGCGGGACAAACATCGGCTGTCAGGAGTCTGGAGTCTCTCTGCAGACACCTTTACTGCCACGTCTCTAACGAGGATTCATCATCAGTCACTCTGTTCCATCATGAAACGCTCTTCGTCCTCTGAGACAAGTGTCAGTTTGACTTTTGCTAATTTTCTCCTGCACTGAAATGTTTCTCCAGGAAAAGTGCTGCTTTGTCTGAATGACGCAGGAATCAACATTATGGACTAAATATGAGGTGCAAGTTGTAGTTCAGGTCTCAGATGCATTGTTTCAACAAAAACCTCTGTTTGCAATGAGAACAACTGATCATTTCATCAGTTTTTAAACAATGCTGTCATGCAGAACACTCCACAAACACGTGCACGTGCACGGTGAAGTACGGTGAGGTCACCGTGTCCAGCAGTGTTACAAATGGCCGCAGCACTTAACACATCATCAGCAGCCAAACAGGTAGGAGCTCATTAATTCACGCCAGTCGATACCTGTTAGCATGGCAAGCTAATAAATCAGCCTGGATTGGCCACGCCCACAACATCTTAATGTGCTGCTTTAATCAGGGCCAGGGGGGTAAAAGAGTTCCTGCTACATGTCCATCCATGTCCTGGGGATTTGCAGAGATCCGGTGAGCCATTATTCCCACCGCCGCTCTTCCAGAGGAAAGGCTGCTGTTGGGTCAGAGGCAATAAAGAAGGCTTTAATAGGTAATGATGTTAGAACCCCCAGTTTACCCACTGTTATCCAGTTAGAGGAGAACCCCCCCCCCCGCCCCCCCCGCCCCCATGTGCCGGTCTGAGGCAGAAGTTAGACGTTAATACAGATATCGTCCAGTGATTCCAGCAGCTTCCCTGAGATTCAGCTGGTAGATTTAAGTTGCTGCCTCTCTGCAACAGTAACCATGCCAACTGCACTGAGACTCTATCAGAGCGGCTCTGCATGGCGGAGTACAGACGCCCCTCAGAAAGATGGAAAACGGCGGTCTATTGGCCCACAAACCTGGATAAGCCTCTCATCAGTTTGGGAACAGCAGGTTGCTTCTGCTGCAAAACACTTTGCAGAGGGGAGGATTTCAGCACGACTCATTTTCATACATATTGTTTCTGGATTCATCTGTTCCTGCGCGGAACTCCTGTAATCATGCCGCCGCCGTCACAGAGACTCTGCTTAACATCGTCTCAGTGCAACGCTAAAACCTGTCACTTCCAGCCGCAGTCGTAAGTTTTCACCCAACGTCTTCGTCCAACTCTTCCTCAGAAGCATCCAGGAGCCCTGCTGGCTGAGAGAGCTCACAGATAAAACACCGTCAAACATACAAACATAGTTTCTCTTTACAAAAATTATTTAAACAACTTGTGTCCTGCTCAAAAATACCAAAAATCCAATTATTTTTTTAACATTTTAACCCTTTAAATGCCTTATTAATGTCAGCATTACTGTCTCATCACTGAATTATTTTCTGCATAATAAATATTAAAGGCCATAAAATCCCCTTACATCAGTATTTTTCCTGTTTTCTTTTATAAATCACTTTAACAGCTTCAGTCGTGCTTAAAACGACCAAACATTCAGTCGTTTTAAGACTGTTTTAAGCAATCTCTGGATCCAGAGGTGATAGCAAATTATAGACCTATATCTAACCTCCCGTTTATGTCCAAAATTCTGGAGAAAATAGTTTCAGCTCAGCTACATGCCCACCTGAGCAGAAATAATTTATGCGAGGAGTTTCAGTCAGGATTTAGAGCTCATCATAGTACTGAGACAGCATTGGTGAAAGTTACTAATGACCTTCTTATGGCCTCAGACAAAGGACTTGTGTCCGTACTTATCTTGCTTGATCTTAGTGCTGCATTTGATACAGTCGATCATAACATTCTGTTACAAAGACTAGAACAGGTGATTGGAATTACAGGTACAGCGTTAAGCTGGTTTAAATCATATTTATCTGATAGACAGTTTGTTCATGTAAATGACAAGTCCTCCTCACAAACTACAGTAAGTCATGGAGTTCCTCAAGGTTCTGTACTTAGACCAGTACTCTTCACGCTATATATGCTCCCTTTAGGCAAAATTATTAGACAGCATGGAATAAACTTTCATTGTTTTGCAGATGATACTCAGATATACTTATCCTTTAAACCAGATGAAACAAATCAGCCCAATAGGCTACAAAATTGTCTCATAGACATAAAGACTTGGATGTCTAGAAATTTTCTCCTCTTAAACTCAGATAAGACTGAAGTAATTCTCGTTGGATCTGAAAAACTCAGAGCTAAATTTTCCGGTTTTGTAATGAACCTGGATGGCATTACTTTAGCTTCCAGTGCTACAGTGAGAAACCTTGGAGTAATATTTGACCCTGACCTGTCCTTTGGCCCACATATTAAGCAGGTTACTAAAACAGCCTTCTTTCATTTACGTAATATAGCCAAAATTAGGAACATTCTGTCTCAGAGTGATGCAGAAAAACTGGTTCATTATTACTTTTGTTACTTCAAGACTAGATTACTGTAACTCTCTATTACTGGGCTGTCCTAAATATGCCCTGAAAAGCCTTCAGCTGATCCAGAATTCTGCAGCCAGAGTCCTGACCAGAACCAGCAGGAGAGATCATATTTCTCCAGTTTTAGCCTCTCTTCTTCTGTTGAATCTAGAATAGAATTTAAAATCCTTCTCCTTACATATAAAGCCCTCCACAACCAGGCACCACTATATATCAAAGACCTCATTGTTCCTTATATACCAAGCAGAGTACTTCGTTCGCAGACTGCAGGCTTACTTGTGGTTCCTAGAGTCTCAAAGAGCCGAGCAGGAGGCAGAGCCTTTGGTTATCAGGCCCCTCTCTTATGGAATAAGCTCCCAGTTAGTGTTAGGGAAGCAGACACCCTCCCCACCTTTAAGACTAGGCTGAAGACTTATCTTTTTGATAAGTCCTATAGCTAGGGATGGTTAGCATCCCTTAGTTATGCTGCTATAGGTTTAGACTGTTGAGGGACATTTCCTGATACACTGAGCTTCTTTCTCTTTATCTCTCTCTTTTATCCCCCCCCCCCCCCAATAACAGTGTTGCATCATTAACATGTATGTCTCCTGCCTCAGCAGGTCTCCCTGGCCGGGAGTAGCAGTTCCTGTTGTCTGTTGTCTTTCTGTCCTCTTCCCCCCACACAGCAGAGGCAGATGGCTGCCTGTCCTGAGCCGGGTTCTGCCGGAGGTTTCCTTCCTGTTAAAAGGGAGTTTTTTCCTTCCCACTGTCGCCAGTGTGCTTGCTCAGGATGGGAGATTGAGTTGGACTCAACTCAATCTGTTGGTTTCCTTATATAGGCTGTTATGAATTGGCCTTCATTATGTTTTCTTCTCTGTCTGTAAAGCGTCTTGAGATGGCATTGCCGTGATTTGAAGCTATATAAATAAAGTTGAATTGATTGAATAGAACCATTAGAACCATAACAAAGAAAACCATGAGAACCATCAGAACCAACAGAACCATCAGAACCAATAGAACTAACAGAACCACCCGAACCAATAGAACCATCAGAACCAACAAACAAACAGAACCAATAGAACCATCAGAACCAACAAACAAACAGAACCATTTGAACCATCAGAACCAATAGAACAATCAGAACCAACAAACAAACAAAATGATCAGAACCATTTGAACCAACAGAACCAATAGAACCACCAGAACCAACAAACAAATAGAACCAACAGAACCAATAGAACCATCAGAACCAACAAACAAACAGAACCATCAGAACCAACCAACAAGCAGAACCATCAGGACCAACTGAACCATCAGGACCACCCTCCTGGGGTTTTATGCTGCTGGTAGGGTTCTCCATGGCATACTGGTGTCCAGGAGAGGCATCAGACCCTTCTGATGATGACAAACGCTGGAATAAAGGTTTCTTTGCCTGGATGCGGGTCACTGGCATGAGCATGGTCTCACCACCTGGAGGAGGGGCTGTAGTGGTCTGGTGACAGGATTCTCTACTGGAAACCAGTGCATGGACTCAGGAAGCTTCCAGAAACCAGTGTGAACCCAGTTCAGGCTGAAATCCACACATGCAGGTTAAAGCTCCATCATATGTGAAGAGGATCCAGAAACACGCCGTCTTCTCTGGACCAAAGCTCATTTATAATGTTTGTTTGTGAGAATCCGGTTTGTTTGTTCACATTAAACCGCATCCCAACCTGTTTGGAATGAGGTTGTAGTTTTCCAGAGACCTGATGTCAGAAGGCTCCCACAGTGTACCATCTTCACCAGTAGATAGATAGATGATAGATAAATACTTTATTAATCCCCCGTAGGGGAAATTCAAGTGTCCAGCACCTGTACATTCACACAAATTCACATTCAGTACAGGTTAAAAAGTTAAAAGTTACTAGCAATAGTAATAAAAGTGCACATGATCAGACTGAGCTGTTACACAGTCTTATAGCAGCAGGAACGAGATCTTTCCTCTGCTCTGCCCCCCCCCAAACATTACACTGAAGCCAAAGTTTGTCAGAGTCATTGGAAATAAAAATATTTAGCATCTTCTCTAATAACCTCAATCTTTTGTTTGTTCATTGACTAACCTGAACCTTCTGGTCTGCTCACGTCTTCCAGGAAGGTTGTAATGGTGAAGCCCAAGAGCAGCAACCCTTTGCAGACCTCTGTTGCTGCCTGGCTGGAGCGTCATCTGATGTGATGAACTCCATGGAAACAAGTCATCTCTACACCTAAAGATGACCAAACTTCAGTCTGTTCAGCCAGAGAGTCGCTGAGCTGACCCTTGTTTGCTTCGTTTGGCAGAATCCTGACACGGTACAAACACAACTCTGCATGAACGGCTGGTTGGTGCAGTAGGTATGCTGCAGCCTGAAGTCTGCAGGGAGGCACAAGCTGTCGGTCTGCAGCCAAAATGCAGCAGAATTAAAAAGGAAGAAGGACCTCAAGTTAAATCTACCAGCTGAGTGAGTTATAAGCTGACAGAATCGGACAAACCTTATTATACAACCACTACAAAGGCTGTTGCACCAGGCACCAATCTCAGTGTGACTTCTTTGTTAAAGATTAATTGTGTAACTCTCTGACTTTAAAACTCTGTGTCCAGGTTGTTCGATGACACAGTGACATCCATCATGTATATTTCTAGAGAGTCCAGAGGCTGCTAAACCGACACTATACAACGTTTACATCCGGGACGCGACGTGACATTTGGCTTCACGGTATAATAAGGAACTGGATGTTCTGAACACACAACGTTGAGGATTAATGAAAGAAACAAGAAGAAAGAAAGAGAGAAAACAGGAGTCATGGTAAGATGGTCTTCTGCTGGCTAGAGATATGTCATCAAACTTCCAAAATATGTCAACAAACTTCCGAAATATGTCAACAAACTTCCAAAATATGTCAACAAACTTCCAAAATATATCAACAAACTTCCAACATATGTCAACAAACTTCCAAAATATGTCAACAAACTTCCAAAATATGTCAACAAACTTCCAAAATGTCATCAAACTTCCAAAATATATCATTAAACTTCCAAAATGTCAACAAACTTCCAAAATATGTCAACATACTTCTACAATATGTCAAAAAACGTTCAAATATGTGAACAAATTTCCAAATATGTCAACTAACTTCCAAAATGTCATCAAACTTCTAAAATGTGTCAACAAACTTCCAAATATGTCAACAAACTTCCAAAATGTCATCAAACTTCCAAAATATGTCAACAAACTTCCAAAATATGTCAACAAACTTCCGAATATGTCAGCAAACTTCCAAAATATCTCAGCAAACTTCTAAATATGTCATCAAACTTCCAGATATGTCAACAAACTTCCAACATGTCATCAAACTTCCAAATATTTCAACAAACTTATAAAATATGTCAAAAAACTTTCAAATATGTCATCAAATTTCCAAATATGTCAACAAACTTCCAAAATGTCATCAAACTTCTAAAATATGTCAACAAACTTCAAAAATATATCAACAAACTTCCAACATATGTCAACAAACTTCCAAAATATGTAAACAAACTTCCAAAATGTCATCAAACTTCCAAAATATATCATTAAACTTCCAAAATGTCAACAAACTTCCAAAATATATCATTAAACTTCCAAAATGTCAACAAACTTCCAAAATATGTCAACAAACTTCCAAAATATGTCAACAAACTTCTACAATATGTCAAAAAACGTTCAAATATGTGAACAAATTTCCAAATATGTCAACAAACTTCCAAAATGTCATCAAACTTCTAAAATATGTCAACAAACTTCCAAATATGTAAACAAACGTCCAAAATATGTCAACAAACTTCCAAAATGTGTCAACAAACTTCCAAATATGTCAACAAACTTCCAAAATGTCATCAAACTTCCAACATATGTCAACAAACTTCCAAAATATGTCAAAAAACTTCAAAATATGTCATCAAACTTCCAAAATATCTCAACAAACTTCCAAAATATCTCAACAAACTTCCAACATATGTTGTCAAACTTCCAAATATTTCAACAAACTTCCAAATATGTCAACAAACCTCCAAAACATGTCAACAAACTTCAGAATATGTCAGCAAACTTCCAAAATATCTCAGCAAACTTCTAAATATGTCAACAAACTTCCAAATTATGTCAACAAACTTCCAAAATATGTCAACAAACTTCCAAAGAATGTCAACAAACTTCCAAATATGTCAACAAATTTCCAACATATGTCATCAAACTTCAAAATATTTCAACAAACTTCCAAATATGCCAAGAAACTTCCAAATATGCCAACAAACTTACAAATATGTCAACAAACTTCCAAATATGTCAACAAACTTCCAAAATGTCATCAAACTTCCAAATATGTCAACAAACTTCTAAAATATATCAACAAACTTCCAAATATGCCAAGAAACTTCCAAATATGCCAACAAACTTCCAAAATATGTCAACAAACTTCCAAAATATGTCATTAAACTTCCAAATATGTCATCAAACTTCCAAAATATCTCAACAAACTTCCAAAAATGTCATCAAACTTCCAACATATGTCAACAAACTTCCAAAATATCTCAACAAACTTCCAACATATGTTGTCAAACTTCCAAATATGTCAACAAACTTCCAAAACATGTCAACAAACTTCCGAATATGTCAGCAAACTTCCAAAATATCTCAGCAAACTTCTAAATATGTCATCAAACTTCCAAATCTGTCAACAAACTTCCAAATATGTCAACAAATTTCCAAACTATGTCAACAAACTTCCAGATATGTCAACAAACTTCCAACATATGTCATCAAACTTCCAAATATTTCAACAAACTTATAAAATATGTCAAAAAACTTTCAAATATGTCAACAAATTTCCAAATATGTCAACAAACTTCCAAAATGTCATCAAACTTCCAAAATATATCATTAAACTTCCAAAATGTCAACAAACTTCCAAAATATATCATTAAACTTCCAAAATGTCAACAAACTTCCAAAATATGTCAACAAACTTCCAAAATATCTCAACAAACTTCCAACATATGTTGTCAAACTTCCAAATATGTCAACAAACTTCCAAAACATGTCAACAAACTTCCGAATATGTCAGCAAACTTCCAAAATATCTCAGCAAACTTCTAAATATGTCATCAAACTTCCAAATCTGTCAACAAACTTCCAAATATGTCAACAAATTTCCAAACTATGTCAACAAACTTCCAGATATGTCAACAAACTTCCAACATATGTCATCAAACTTCCAAATATTTCAACAAACTTATAAAATATGTCAAAAAACTTTCAAATATGTCAACAAATTTCCAAATATGTCAACAAACTTCCAAAATGTCATCAAACTTCTAAAATATGTCAACAAACTTCCAAAATATATCAACAAACTTCCAACATATGTCAACAAACTTCCAAAATGTCATCAAACTTCCAAAATATATCATTAAACTTCCAAAATGTCAACAAACTTCCAAAATATATCATTAAACTTCCAAAATGTCAACAAACTTCCAAAATATGTCAACAAACTTCTAAAATATGTCAACAAACTTCTACAATATGTCAAAAAACGTTCAAATATGTGAACAAATTTCCAAATATGTCAACAAACTTCCAAAATGTCATCAAACTTCTAAAATATGTCAACAAACTTCCAAATATGTAAACAAACGTCCAAAATATGTCAACAAACTTCCAAAATGTGTCAACAAACTTCCAAATATGTCAACAAACTTCCAAAATGTCATCAAACTTCCAAAATATGTCAAAAAACTTCCAAATATGTCATCAAACTTCCAAAATATCTCAACAAACTTCCAACATATGTTGTCAAACTTCCAAATATTTAAACAAACTTCCAAATATGTCAACAAACCTCCAAAACATGTCAACAAACTTCTAAATATGTCAGCAAACTTCCAAAATATCTCAGCAAACTTCTAAATATGTCAACAAACTTCCAAATTATGTCAACAAACTTCCAAAGAATGTCAACAAACTTCCAAATATGTCAACAAATTTCCAAATATGTCATCAAACTTCAAAATATTTCAACAAACTTCCAAATATGCCAAGAAACTTCCAAATATGCCAACAAACTTACAAATATGTCAACAAACTTCCAAATATGTCAACAAACTTCCAAAATGTCATCAAACTTCCAAATATGTCAACAAATTTCCAAATATGTCATCAAACTTCCAAATATGTCAACAAACTTCTAAAATATATCAACAAACTTCCAAATATGCCAAGAAACTTCCAAATATGCCAACAAACTTACAAATATGTCAACAAATTTCCAAATATGTCAACAAACTTCCAAAATATGTCAACAAACTTCTAAAATATATCAACAAACTTCCAAATATGCCAAATAAACTTACAAAATGTCATCAAACTTCCAAAATATGTCAACAAACTTCCAAAATATGTCAACAAACTTCCAAATATGCCAACAAACTCACAAATATGTCAACAAACTTCCAAATATGTCAACAAACTTCCAAAATATCATCAAACTTCCAAATATGTCAACAAATTTCCAAATATGTCATCAAACTTCCAAATATGTCAACAAACTTCTACAATATATCAACAAACTTCCAAATATGCCAACGAACTCACAAATACGTCAACAAACTTCCAAAATGTCATCAAACTTCCAAATATGTCAACAAATTTCCAAATATGTCATCAAACTTCCAAATATGTCAACAAACTTCAAAAATGTCATCAAACTTCCAAATATGTCAACAAATTTCCAAATATGTCATCAAACTTCCAAATATGTCAACAAACTTCCAAAGAATGTCAACAAACTTCCAAAATGTCAACAAACTTCCGAATATGTCAACAAATTTCCAAATATATGTCAACAAACTTCCAAAATGTCATCAAACTTCCAAATATGTCAACAAACTTCCAAAATGTCATCAAACTTCCAAATATGTCAACAAATTTCCAAATATGTCAACAAATTTCCAAATACGCCAACAAACTTCCGAATATGTCAACAAATTTCCAAATATATGTCAACAAACTTCCAAAATATGTCAACAAACTTCCAAAATATGTCAACAAACTTCCAAAATATGTCAACAAACTTCCAAATATGTCATCAAACTTCCAAAGAATGTCAACAAACTTACAAATATGTCAACAAACTTACAAATATGTCAACAAACCTCCAAAACATGTCAACAAACTTCCGAATATGTCAGCAAACTTCCAAAATATCTCAGCAAACTTCTAATTATGTCAACAAACTTCCAAATTATGTCAACAAACTTCCAAAATATGTCAACAAACTTCCAACATATGTTGTCAAACTTCCAAATATTTAAACAAACTTCCAAATATGTCAACAAACCTCCAAAACATGTCAACAAACTTCTAAATATGTCAGCAAACTTCCAAAATATCTCAGCAAACTTCTAAATATGTCAACAAACTTCCAAATTATGTCAACAAACTTCCAAAGAATGTCAACAAACTTCCAAATATGTCAACAAATTTCCAACATATGTCATCAAATTTCAAAATATGTCAACAAACTTCCAAAATATGTCATCAAACTTCTAAAATATATCAACAAACTTCCAAATATGCCAAATAAACTTACAAAATGTCATCAAACTTCCAAAATATGTCAACAAACTTCCAAAATATGTCAACAAACTTCCAAATATGCCAACAAACTCACAAATATGTCAACAAACTTCCAAATATGTCAACAAATTTCCAAATATGTCATCAAACTTCCAAATATGTCAACAAACTTCTAAAATATATCAACAAACTTCCAAATATGCCAACAAACTCACAAATATGTCAACAAACTTCCAAAATGTCATCAAACTTCCAAATATGTCAACAAATTTCCAAATATGTCATCAAACTTCCAAATATGTCAACAAACGTCCAAAATGTCATTAAACTTCCAAATATGTCAACAAATTTCCAAATATGTCATCAAACTTCCAAATATGTCAACAAACTTCCAAAGAATGTCAAAAAACTTCCAAAATGTCAACAAACTTCCGAATATGTCAACAAATTTCCAAATATATGTCAACAAACTTCCAAAATGTCATCAAACTTCCAAATATGTCAACAAACATCCAAATATGTCAACAAACTTCCAAAATGTCATCAAACTTCCAAATATGTCAACAAATTTCCAAATATGTCATCAAACTTCCAAATATGTCAACAAACTTCCAAATATGCCAACAAACTTACAAATATGTCAACAAATTTCCAAATATGTCATCAAACTTCCAAATATGTCAACAAACTTCTAAAATATATCAACAAACTTCCAAATATGCCAACAAACTCACAAATATGTCAACGAAGTTCCAAATATGTCAACAAACTTCCAAAATGTCATCAAACTTCCAAATATGTCAACAAATTTCCAAATATGTCAACAAACTTCCAAAATATGTCAACAAACTTCCAAATATGTCATCAAACTTCCAAAGAATGTCAACAAACTTACAAATATGTCAACAAACTTCCAAATATGTCAACAAACTTCCAAAATGTCATCAAACTTCCAAATATGTCAACAAATTTCCAAATATGTCAACAAACTTCCAAATATGTCAACAAACTTCCAAATATGTCAACAAATTTCCAAATACGTCTACAAACTTCCAACATATGTCATCAAACTTCCAAATATTTCAACAAACTTCCAAATATGCCAAGAAACTTCCAAATACGCCAACAAACTTCCAAAATATGTCAACAAACTTCCAAATATGTCATCAAACTTCCAAAGAATGTCAACAAACTTACAAATATGTCAACAAACTTCCAAATATGTCAACAAACTTCCAAAATGTCATCAAACTTCCAAATATGTCAACAAATTTCCAAATATGTCAACAAACTTCCAAATATGTCAACAAACTTCCAAATATGTCAACAAATTTCCAAATACGTCTACAAACTTCCAACATATGTCATCAAACTTCAAAAAATTTCAACAAACTTCCAAATATGCCAAGAAACTTCCAAATACGCCAACAAACTTCCAAATATGTCAACAAACTTCCAAATATGTCAACAAACTTCCAAAATGTCATCAAACTTCCAAATATGTCAACAAATTTCCAAATATGTCATCAAACTTCCAAATATGTCAACAAACTTCCAACATATGTCAACAAACTTCCAAAATATGTCATCAAACTTCCAAACATGTCATCAAACTTCCAAAATATGTCAACAAATTTCCAAATATGTCAACAAACTTCCAAAATGTCATCAAACTTCCAAATATGTCAACAAATTTCCAAATATGTCATCAAACTTCCAAATATGTCAACAAACTTCTAAAATATATCAACAAACTTCCAAATATGCCAACAAACTCACAAATATGTCAACGAACTTCCAAATATGTCAACAAACTTCCAAAATGTCATCAAACTTCCAAATATGTCAACAAATTTCCAAATATATGTCAACAAACTTCCAAAATATGTCAACAAACTTCCAAAATATGTCAACAAACTTCCAAAATATGTCAACAAACTTCCAAATATGTCATCAAACTTCCAAAGAATGTCAACAAACTTACAAATATGTCAACAAACTTACAAATATGTCAACAAACCTCCAAAACATGTCAACAAACTTCCGAATATGTCAGCAAACTTCCAAAATATCTCAGCAAACTTCTAATTATGTCAACAAACTTCCAAATTATGTCAACAAACTTCCAAAATATGTCAACAAACTTCCAACATATGTTGTCAAACTTCCAAATATTTAAACAAACTTCCAAATATGTCAACAAACCTCCAAAACATGTCAACAAACTTCTAAATATGTCAGCAAACTTCCAAAATATCTCAGCAAACTTCTAAATATGTCAACAAACTTCCAAATTATGTCAACAAACTTCCAAAGAATGTCAACAAACTTCCAAATATGTCAACAAATTTCCAACATATGTCATCAAATTTCAAAATATGTCAACAAACTTCCAAAATATGTCATCAAACTTCTAAAATATATCAACAAACTTCCAAATATGCCAAATAAACTTACAAAATGTCATCAAACTTCCAAAATATGTCAACAAACTTCCAAAATATGTCAACAAACTTCCAAATATGCCAACAAACTCACAAATATGTCAACAAACTTCCAAATATGTCAACAAACTTCCAAAATGTCATCAAACTTCCAAATATGTCAACAAATTTCCAAATATGTCATCAAACTTCCAAATATGTCAACAAACTTCTAAAATATATCAACAAACTTCCAAATATGCCAACAAACTCACAAATATGTCAACAAACTTCCAAAATGTCATCAAACTTCCAAATATGTCAACAAATTTCCAAATATGTCATCAAACTTCCAAATATGTCAACAAACGTCCAAAATGTCATTAAACTTCCAAATATGTCAACAAATTTCCAAATATGTCATCAAACTTCCAAATATGTCAACAAACTTCCAAAGAATGTCAAAAAACTTCCAAAATGTCAACAAACTTCCGAATATGTCAACAAATTTCCAAATATATGTCAACAAACTTCCAAAATGTCATCAAACTTCCAAATATGTCAACAAACATCCAAATATGTCAACAAACTTCCAAAATGTCATCAAACTTCCAAATATGTCAACAAATTTCCAAATATGTCATCAAACTTCCAAATATGTCAACAAACTTCCAAATATGCCAACAAACTTACAAATATGTCAACAAATTTCCAAATATGTCATCAAACTTCCAAATATGTCAACAAACTTCTAAAATATATCAACAAACTTCCAAATATGCCAACAAACTCACAAATATGTCAACGAAGTTCCAAATATGTCAACAAACTTCCAAAATGTCATCAAACTTCCAAATATGTCAACAAATTTCCAAATATGTCAACAAACTTCCAAAATATGTCAAAAAACTTCCAAAATATGTCAACAAACTTCCAAAATATGTCAACAAACTTCCAAATATGTCATCAAACTTCCAAAGAATGTCAACAAACTTACAAATATGTCAACAAACTTCCAAATATGTCAACAAACTTCCAAAATGTCATCAAACTTCCAAATATGTCAACAAATTTCCAAATATGTCAACAAACTTCCAAATATGTCAACAAACTTCCAAATATGTCAACAAATTTCCAAATACGTCTACAAACTTCCAACATATGTCATCAAACTTCAAAATATTTCAACAAACTTCCAAATATGCCAAGAAACTTCCAAATACGCCAACAAACTTCCAAAATATGTCAACAAACTTCCAAATATGTCATCAAACTTCCAAAGAATGTCAACAAACTTACAAATATGTCAACAAACTTCCAAATATGTCAACAAACTTCCAAAATGTCATCAAACTTCCAAATATGTCAACAAATTTCCAAATATGTCAACAAACTTCCAAATATGTCAACAAACTTCCAAATATGTCAACAAATTTCCAAATACGTCTACAAACTTCCAACATATGTCATCAAACTTCAAAAAATTTCAACAAACTTCCAAATATGCCAAGAAACTTCCAAATACGCCAACAAACTTCCAAATATGTCAACAAACTTCCAAATATGTCAACAAACTTCCAAAATGTCATCAAACTTCCAAATATGTCAACAAATTTCCAAATATGTCATCAAACTTCCAAATATGTCAACAAACTTCCAACATATGTCAACAAACTTCCAAAATATGTCATCAAACTTCCAAACATGTCATCAAACTTCCAAAATATGTCATCAAACTTCCAAATATGTCAACAAACTTCCAAATATGGCAGCAAATTTCAAAATATGTAAACAAACTTCCAAACATGTCATCACACTTCCAAATATGTCAACAAACTTCCAAAATATGTCAACAAACTTCCAAATATGGCAGCAAATTTCAAAATATGTAAACAAACTTCCGAATTATGTCAACAAACTTCCAAAATATGTCAACAAACTTTCTAAATATGTCATCAAGCTTCCAAAGAATGTCAACAAACTTCCAAATATGTCAACAAACTTCCAAAATATGTCATCAAACTTCCAAACATGTCATCAACCTTCCAAAATATGTCATCAAACTTCCAAACATGTCATCAAACTTCCAAAATATGTCATCAAACTTCCAAATATGTCAACAAACTTCCAAATATGGCAGCAAATTTCAAAATATGTAAACAAACTTCCAAACATGTCATCACACTTCCAAATATGTCAACAAACTTCCAAAATATGTCAACAAACTTCCAAATATGGCAGCAATATTTCAAAATATGTAAACAAACTTCCGAATTATGTCAACAAACTTCCAAAATATGTCAACAAACTTTCTAAATATGTCATCAAGCTTCCAAAGAATGTCAACAAACTTCCAAATATGTCAACAAACTTCCAAATATGTCAACAAATTTCCAAATACGTCTACAAACTTCCAACATATGTCATCAAATTTCAAAATATTTCAACAAACTTCCAAATATGCCAAGAAACTTCCAAAATGTCATCAAACTTCCAAATATGTCAACAAATTTCCAAATATGTCATCAAACTTCCAAATATGTCAACAAACTTCCAAATATATGTCAACAAACTTCCAAAATATGTCAACAAACTTCCAAAATATGTCATCAAACTTCCAAATATATGTCAACAAACTTCCAAAATATGTCAACAAACTTCCAAAATATGTCATCAAACTTCCAAACATGTCATCAAACTTCCAAAATATGTCATCAAACTTCCAAATATGTCAACAAACTTCCAAAATATGTCATCAAACTTCCAAAATATGTCATCAAACTTCCAAACATGTCATCAGACTTCCAAAATATGTCATCAAACTTCCAAACATGTCATCAAACTTCCAAATATGTCAACAAACTTCCAAAATATGTCAACAAACTTCCAAATATGTCATCAAACTTCCAAAGAATGTCAACAAACTTCCAAAATGTCATCAAACTTCCAAAGAATGTCAACAAACTTCCAAATATGTCAACAAACTTCCAAATATATGTCAACAAACTTCCAAAATATGTCAACAAACTTCCAAAATATGTCATCAAACATCCAAACATGTCATCAAACTTCCAAATATGTCAACAAACTTCCAAAGAATGTCAACAAACTTCCAAAATGTCAACAAACTTCCGAATATGTCAACAAATTTCCAAATATATGTCAACAAACTTCCAAAATGTCATCAAACTTCCAAATATGTCAACAAACTTCCAAAATGTCATCAAACTTCCAAATATGTCAACAAATTTCCAAATATGTCAACAAATTTCCAAATATGTCAACAAACTTCCAAAATGTCATCAAACTTCCAAATATGTCAACAAATTTCCAAATATGTCATCAAACTTCCAAATATGTCAACAAACTTCTAAAATATATCAACAAACTTCCAAATATGCCAACAAACTCACAAATATGTCAACGAACTTCCAAATATGTCAACAAACTTCCAAAATGTCATCAAACTTCCAAATATGTCAACAAATTTCCAAATATATGTCAACAAACTTCCAAAATATGTCAACAAACTTCCAAAATATGTCAACAAACTTCCAAAATATGTCAACAAACTTCCAAATATGTCATCAAACTTCCAAAGAATGTCAACAAACTTACAAATATGTCAACAAACTTACAAATATGTCAACAAACCTCCAAAACATGTCAACAAACTTCCGAATATGTCAGCAAACTTCCAAAATATCTCAGCAAACTTCTAATTATGTCAACAAACTTCCAAATTATGTCAACAAACTTCCAAAATATGTCAACAAACTTCCAACATATGTTGTCAAACTTCCAAATATTTAAACAAACTTCCAAATATGTCAACAAACCTCCAAAACATGTCAACAAACTTCTAAATATGTCAGCAAACTTCCAAAATATCTCAGCAAACTTCTAAATATGTCAACAAACTTCCAAATTATGTCAACAAACTTCCAAAGAATGTCAACAAACTTCCAAATATGTCAACAAATTTCCAACATATGTCATCAAATTTCAAAATATGTCAACAAACTTCCAAAATATGTCATCAAACTTCTAAAATATATCAACAAACTTCCAAATATGCCAAATAAACTTACAAAATGTCATCAAACTTCCAAAATATGTCAACAAACTTCCAAAATATGTCAACAAACTTCCAAATATGCCAACAAACTCACAAATATGTCAACAAACTTCCAAATATGTCAACAAACTTCCAAAATGTCATCAAACTTCCAAATATGTCAACAAATTTCCAAATATGTCATCAAACTTCCAAATATGTCAACAAACTTCTAAAATATATCAACAAACTTCCAAATATGCCAACAAACTCACAAATATGTCAACAAACTTCCAAAATGTCATCAAACTTCCAAATATGTCAACAAATTTCCAAATATGTCATCAAACTTCCAAATATGTCAACAAACGTCCAAAATGTCATTAAACTTCCAAATATGTCAACAAATTTCCAAATATGTCATCAAACTTCCAAATATGTCAACAAACTTCCAAAGAATGTCAAAAAACTTCCAAAATGTCAACAAACTTCCGAATATGTCAACAAATTTCCAAATATATGTCAACAAACTTCCAAAATGTCATCAAACTTCCAAATATGTCAACAAACATCCAAATATGTCAACAAACTTCCAAAATGTTATCAAACTTCCAAATATGTCAACAAATTTCCAAATATGTCATCAAACTTCCAAATATGTCAACAAACTTCCAAATATGCCAACAAACTTACAAATATGTCAACAAATTTCCAAATATGTCATCAAACTTCCAAATATGTCAACAAACTTCTAAAATATATCAACAAACTTCCAAATATGCCAACAAACTCACAAATATGTCAACGAAGTTCCAAATATGTCAACAAACTTCCAAAATGTCATCAAACTTCCAAATATGTCAACAAATTTCCAAATATGTCAACAAACTTCCAAAATATGTCAAAAAACTTCCAAAATATGTCAACAAACTTCCAAAATATGTCAACAAACTTCCAAATATGTCATCAAACTTCCAAAGAATGTCAACAAACTTACAAATATGTCAACAAACTTCCAAATATGTCAACAAACTTCCAAAATGTCATCAAACTTCCAAATATGTCAACAAATTTCCAAATATGTCAACAAACTTCCAAATATGTCAACAAACTTCCAAATATGTCAACAAATTTCCAAATACGTCTACAAACTTCCAACATATGTCATCAAACTTCAAAATATTTCAACAAACTTCCAAATATGCCAAGAAACTTCCAAATACGCCAACAAACTTCCAAAATATGTCAACAAACTTCCAAATATGTCATCAAACTTCCAAAGAATGTCAACAAACTTACAAATATGTCAACAAACTTCCAAATATGTCAACAAACTTCCAAAATGTCATCAAACTTCCAAATATGTCAACAAATTTCCAAATATGTCAACAAACTTCCAAATATGTCAACAAACTTCCAAATATGTCAACAAATTTCCAAATACGTCTACAAACTTCCAACATATGTCATCAAACTTCAAAAAATTTCAACAAACTTCCAAATATGCCAAGAAACTTCCAAATACGCCAACAAACTTCCAAATATGTCAACAAACTTCCAAATATGTCAACAAACTTCCAAAATGTCATCAAACTTCCAAATATGTCAACAAATTTCCAAATATGTCATCAAACTTCCAAATATGTCAACAAACTTCCAACATATGTCAACAAACTTCCAAAATATGTCATCAAACTTCCAAACATGTCATCAAACTTCCAAAATATGTCATCAAACTTCCAAATATGTCAACAAACTTCCAAATATGGCAGCAAATTTCAAAATATGTAAACAAACTTCCAAACATGTCATCACACTTCCAAATATGTCAACAAACTTCCAAAATATGTCAACAAACTTCCAAATATGGCAGCAAATTTCAAAATATGTAAACAAACTTCCGAATTATGTCAACAAACTTCCAAAATATGTCAACAAACTTTCTAAATATGTCATCAAGCTTCCAAAGAATGTCAACAAACTTCCAAATATGTCAACAAACTTCCAAAATATGTCATCAAACTTCCAAACATGTCATCAACCTTCCAAAATATGTCATCAAACTTCCAAACATGTCATCAAACTTCCAAAATATGTCATCAAACTTCCAAATATGTCAACAAACTTCCAAATATGGCAGCAAATTTCAAAATATGTAAACAAACTTCCAAACATGTCATCACACTTCCAAATATGTCAACAAACTTCCAAAATATGTCAACAAACTTTCAAATATGGCAGCAAATTTCAAAATATGTAAACAAACTTCCGAATTATGTCAACAAACTTCCAAAATATGTCAACAAACTTTCTAAATATGTCATCAAGCTTCCAAAGAATGTCAACAAACTTCCAAATATGTCAACAAACTTCCAAATATGTCAACAAATTTCCAAATACGTCTACAAACTTCCAACATATGTCATCAAATTTCAAAATATTTCAACAAACTTCCGAATATGTCAACAAATTTCCAAATATATGTCAACAAACTTCCAAAATGTCATCAAACTTCCAAATATGTCAACAAACATCCAAATATGTCAACAAACTTCCAAAATGTCATCAAACTTCCAAATATGTCAACAAATTTCCAAATATGTCATCAAACTTCCAAATATGTCAACAAACTTCCAAATATGCCAACAAACTTACAAATATGTCAACAAATTTCCAAATATGTCATCAAACTTCCAAATATGTCAACAAACTTCTAAAATATATCAACAAACTTCCAAATATGCCAACAAACTCACAAATATGTCAACGAAGTTCCAAATATGTCAACAAACTTCCAAAATGTCATCAAACTTCCAAATATGTCAACAAATTTCCAAATATGTCAACAAACTTCCAAAATATGTCAAAAAACTTCCAAAATATGTCAACAAACTTCCAAAATATGTCAACAAACTTCCAAATATGTCATCAAACTTCCAAAGAATGTCAACAAACTTACAAATATGTCAACAAACTTCCAAATATGTCAACAAACTTCCAAAATGTCATCAAACTTCCAAATATGTCAACAAATTTCCAAATATGTCAACAAACTTCCAAATATGTCAACAAACTTCCAAATATGTCAACAAATTTCCAAATACGTCTACAAACTTCCAACATATGTCATCAAACTTCAAAATATTTCAACAAACTTCCAAATATGCCAAGAAACTTCCAAATACGCCAACAAACTTCCAAAATATGTCAACAAACTTCCAAATATGTCATCAAACTTCCAAAGAATGTCAACAAACTTACAAATATGTCAACAAACTTCCAAATATGTCAACAAACTTCCAAAATGTCATCAAACTTCCAAATATGTCAACAAATTTCCAAATATGTCAACAAACTTCCAAATATGTCAACAAACTTCCAAATATGTCAACAAATTTCCAAATACGTCTACAAACTTCCAACATATGTCATCAAACTTCAAAAAATTTCAACAAACTTCCAAATATGCCAAGAAACTTCCAAATACGCCAACAAACTTCCAAATATGTCAACAAACTTCCAAATATGTCAACAAACTTCCAAAATGTCATCAAACTTCCAAATATGTCAACAAATTTCCAAATATGTCATCAAACTTCCAAATATGTCAACAAACTTCCAACATATGTCAACAAACTTCCAAAATATGTCATCAAACTTCCAAACATGTCATCAAACTTCCAAAATATGTCATCAAACTTCCAAATATGTCAACAAACTTCCAAATATGGCAGCAAATTTCAAAATATGTAAACAAACTTCCAAACATGTCATCACACTTCCAAATATGTCAACAAACTTCCAAAATATGTCAACAAACTTCCAAATATGGCAGCAAATTTCAAAATATGTAAACAAACTTCCGAATTATGTCAACAAACTTCCAAAATATGTCAACAAACTTTCTAAATATGTCATCAAGCTTCCAAAGAATGTCAACAAACTTCCAAATATGTCAACAAACTTCCAAAATATGTCATCAAACTTCCAAACATGTCATCAACCTTCCAAAATATGTCATCAAACTTCCAAACATGTCATCAAACTTCCAAAATATGTCATCAAACTTCCAAATATGTCAACAAACTTCCAAATATGGCAGCAAATTTCAAAATATGTAAACAAACTTCCAAACATGTCATCACACTTCCAAATATGTCAACAAACTTCCAAAATATGTCAACAAACTTTCAAATATGGCAGCAAATTTCAAAATATGTAAACAAACTTCCGAATTATGTCAACAAACTTCCAAAATATGTCAACAAACTTTCTAAATATGTCATCAAGCTTCCAAAGAATGTCAACAAACTTCCAAATATGTCAACAAACTTCCAAATATGTCAACAAATTTCCAAATACGTCTACAAACTTCCAACATATGTCATCAAATTTCAAAATATTTCAACAAACTTCCAAATATGCCAAGAAACTTCCAAAATGTCATCAAACTTCCAAATATGTCAACAAATTTCCAAATATGTCATCAAACTTCCAAATATGTCAACAAACTTCCAAATATATGTCAACAAACTTCCAAAATATGTCAACAAACTTCCAAAATATGTCATCAAACTTCCAAATATATGTCAACAAACTTCCAAAATATGTCAACAAACTTCCAAAATATGTCATCAAACTTCCAAACATGTCATCAAACTTCCAAAATATGTCATCAAACTTCCAAATATGTCAACAAACTTCCAAAATATGTCATCAAACTTCCAAAATATGTCATCAAACTTCCAAACATGTCATCAGACTTCCAAAATATGTCATCAAACTTCCAAACATGTCATCAAACTTCCAAATATGTCAACAAACTTCCAAAATATGTCAACAAACTTCCAAATATGTCATCAAACTTCCAAAGAATGTCAACAAACTTCCAAAATGTCATCAAACTTCCAAAGAATGTCAACAAACTTCCAAATATGTCAACAAACTTCCAAATATATGTCAACAAACTTCCAAAATATGTCAACAAACTTCCAAAATATGTCATCAAACATCCAAACATGTCATCAAACTTCCAAATTATGTCATCAAACTTCCAAAGAATGTCAACAAACTTCCAAATATGTCAACAAACTTCCAAATATATGTCAACAAACTTCCAAAATATGTCAACAAACTTCCAAAATATGTCATCAAACATCCAAACATGTCATCAAACTTCCAAAATATGTCATCAAACTTCCAAAGAATGTCAAAAAAATTCCAAATATGTCAACAAACTTCCAAATATGTCAACAAATTTCCAAATACGTCTACAAACTTCCAACATATGTCATCAAACTTCAAAATATTTCAACAAACTTCCAAATATGCCAAGAAACTTCCAAATATGCCAACAAACTTCCAAATATGTCAACAAACTTCCAAAATGTCATCAAACTTCCAAATATGTCAACAAATTTCCAAATATGTCATCAAACTTCCAAATATGTCAACAAACTTCCAAATATATGTCAACAAACTTCCAAAATATGTCAACAAACTTCCAAAATATGTCAACAAACTTCCAAAATATGTCATCAAACTTCCAAACATGTCATCAAACTTCCAAAATATGTCATCAAACTTCCAAATATGTCAACAAACTTCCAAAATATGTCATCAAACTTCCAAAATATGTCATCAAACTTCCAAATTATGTCAACAAACTTCCAAAGAATGTCAACAAACTTCCAAATATGTCAACAAATTTCCAACATATGTCATCAAAATTCAAAATATTTCAACAAACTTCCAAATATGCCAAGAAACTTCCAAATATGTCAACAAACTTCCAAATATGTCAACAAACTTCCAAAATGTCATCAAACTTCCAAACATGTCATCAAACTTCCAAATTATGTCATCAAACTTCCAAAGAATGTCATCAAACTTCCAAATATATGTCAACAAACTTCCAAAATATGTCAACAAACTTCCAAAATATGTCATCAAACTTCCAAACATGTCATCAAACTTCCAAAATATGTCATCAAACTTCCAAATATGTCAACAAACTTCCAAAATATGTCATCAAACTTCCAAAATATGTCATCAAACTTCCAAACATGTCATCAGACTTCCAAAATATGTCATCAAACTTCCAAACATGTCATCAAACTTCCAAATATGTCAACAAACTTCCAAAATATGTCAACAAACTTCCAAATATGTCATCAAACTTCCAAAGAATGTCAACAAACTTCCAAAATGTCATCAAACTTCCGAATATGTAAACAAACTTCCAAATTATGTCATCAAACTTCCAAAGAATGTCAACAAACTTCCAAATATGTCAACAAACTTCCAAATATATGTCAACAAACTTCCAAAATATGTCAACAAACTTCCAAAATATGTCATCAAACATCCAAACATGTCATCAAACTTCCAAATTATGTCATCAAACTTCCAAAGAATGTCAACAAACTTCCAAATATGTCAACAAACTTCCAAATATATGTCAACAAACTTCCAAAATATGTCAACAAACTTCCAAAATATGTCATCAAACATCCAAACATGTCATCAAACTTCCAAAATATGTCATCAAACTTCCAAAGAATGTCAACAAACTTCCAAATATGTCAACAAACTTCCAAATATGTCAACAAATTTCCAAATACGTCTACAAACTTCCAACATATGTCATCAAACTTCAAAATATTTCAACAAACTTCCAAATATGCCAAGAAACTTCCAAATATGCCAACAAACTTCCAAATATGTCAACAAACTTCCAAAATGTCATCAAACTTCCAAATATGTCAACAAATTTCCAAATATGTCATCAAACTTCCAAATATGTCAACAAACTTCCAAATATATGTCAACAAACTTCCAAAATATGTCAACAAACTTCCAAAATGTGTCAACAAACTTCCAAAATATGTCATCAAACTTCCAAACATGTCATCAAACTTCCAAAATATGTCATCAAACTTCCAAATATGTCAACAAACTTCCAAAATATGTCATCAAACTTCCAAAATATGTCATCAAACTTCCAAATTATGTCAACAAACTTCCAAAGAATGTCAACAAACTTCCAAATATGTCAACAAATTTCCAACATATGTCATCAAAATTCAAAATATTTCAACAAATTTCCAAATATGCCAAGAAACTTCCAAATATGTCAACAAACTTCCAAATATGTCAACAAACTTCCAAAATGTCATCAAACTTCCAAACATGTCATCAAACTTCCAAATTATGTCATCAAACTTCCAAAGAATGTCAACAAACTTCCAAATATGTCAACAAACTTCCAAATATATGTCAACAAACTTCCAAAATATGTCAACAAACTTCCAAAATATGTCATCAAACATCCAAACATGTCATCAAACTTCCAAAATATGTCATCAAACTTCCAAAGAATGTCAACAAACTTCCAAATATGTCAACAAACTTCCAAATATGTCAACAAATTTCCAAATACGTCTACAAACTTCCAACATATGTCATCAAACTTCAAAATATTTCAACAAACTTCCAAATATGCCAAGAAACTTCCAAATATGCCAACAAACTTCCAAATATGTCAACAAACTTCCAAAATGTCATCAAACTTCCAAATATGTCAACAAATTTCCAAATATGTCATCAAACTTCCAAATATGTCAACAAACTTCCAAATATATGTCAACAAACTTCCAAAATATGTCAACAAACTTCCAAAATATGTCATCAAACTTCCAAAATATTTCAACAAACTTCCAAATATGCCAAGAAACTTCCAAATATGTCAACAAACTTCCAAATATGTCAACAAACTTCCAAAATGTCATCAAACTTCCAAATATGTCAACAAATTTCCAAATATGTCATCAAACTTCCAAATATGTCAACAAACTTCTAAAATATATCAACAAACTTCCAAATATGCCAAGAAACTTCCAAATATGCCAACAAACTTACAAATATGTCAACAAACTTCCAAAATGTCATCAAACTTCCAAATATGTCAACAAATTTCCAAATATGTCATCAAACTTCCAGATATGTCAACAAACTTCTAAAATATATCAACAAACTTCCAAATATGCCAACAAACTCACAAATATGTCAACAAACTTCCAAAATGTCATCAAACATCCAAATATGTCAACAAATTTCCAAATATGTCATCAAACTTCCAAATATGTCAACAAACTTCAAAAATGTCATCAAACTTCCAAATATGTCAACAAATTTCCAAATATGTCATCAAACTTCCAAATATGTCAACAAACTTCCAAAGAATGTCAACAAACTTCCAAAATGTCAACAAACTTCCGAATATGTCAAGAAATTTCCAAATATATGTCAACAAACTTCCAAATATGTCATCAAACTTCCAAATATGTCAACAAACTTCCAAATATGTCAACAAACTTCCAAAATGTCATCAAACTTCCAAATATGTCAACAAATTTCCAAATATGTCAACAAACTTCCAAATATGCCAACAAACTTACAAATATGTCAACAAATTTCCAAATATGTCAACAAACTTCCAAAATGTCATCAAACTTCCAAATATGTCAACAAATTTCCAAATATGTCAACAAACTTCCAAATATGCCAACAAACTTACAAATATGTCAACAAACTTCCAAATATGTCAACAAACTTCCAAATATATGTCAACAAACTTCCAAAATATGTCAACAAACTTCCAAAATATGTCATCAAACATCCAAACATGTCATCAAACTTCCAAAATATGTCATCAAACTTCCAAAGAATGTCAATAAACTTCCAAATATGTCAACAAACTTCCAAATATGTCAACAAATTTCCAAATACGTCTACAAACTTCCAACATATTTCAACAAACTTCCAAATATTTCAACAAACTTCCAAATATGCCAAGAAACTTCCAAATATGCCAACAAACTTCCAAATATGTCAACAAACTTCCAAAATGTCATCAAACTTCCAAATATGTCAACAAATTTCCAAATATGTCATCAAACTTCCAAATATGTCAACAAACTTCCAAATATATGTCAACAAACTTCCAAAATATGTCAACAAACTTCCAAAATATGTCAACAAACTTCCAAATATGTCAACAAATTTCCAACATATGTCATCAAACTTCAAAATATTTCAACAAACTTCCAAATATGCCAAGAAACTTCCAAATATGTCAACAAACTTCCAAATATGTCAACAAACTTCCAAAATGTCATCAAACTTCCAAATATGTCAACAAATTTCCAAATATGTCATCAAACTTCCAAATATGTCAACAAACTTCTAAAATATATCAACAAACTTCCAAATATGCCAAGAAACTTCCAAATATGCCAACAAACTTACAAATATGTCAACAAATTTCCAAATATGTCAACAAACTTCCAAAATATGTCAACAAACTTCTAAAATATATCAACAAACTTCCAAATATGCCAAATAAACTTACAAAATGTCATCAAACTTCCAAAATATGTCAACAAACTTCCAAAATATGTCAACAAACTTCCAAATATGCCAACAAACTCACAAATATGTCAACAAACTTCCAAATATGTCAACAAACTTCCAAAATGTCATCAAACTTCCAAATATGTCAACAAATTTCCAAATATGTCATCAAACTTCCAAATATGTCAACAAACTTCTAAAATATATCAACAAACTTCCAAATATGCCAACAAACTCACAAATATGTCAACAAACTTCCAAAATGTCATCAAACATCCAAATATGTCAACAAATTTCCAAATATGTCATCAAACTTCCAAATATGTCAACAAACTTCAAAAATGTCATCAAACTTCCAAATATGTCAACAAATTTCCAAATATGTCATCAAACTTCCAAATATGTCAACAAACTTCCAAAGAATGTCAACAAACTTCCAAAATGTCAACAAACTTCCGAATATGTCAAGAAATTTCCAAATATATGTCAACAAACTTCCAAATATGTCATCAAACTTCCAAATATGTCAACAAACTTCCAAATATGTCAACAAACTTCCAAAATGTCATCAAACTTCCAAATATGTCAACAAATTTCCAAATATGTCAACAAACTTCCAAATATGCCAACAAACTTACAAATATGTCAACAAACTTCCAAAATGTCATCAAACTTCCAAATATGTCAACAAATTTCCAAATATGTCATCAAACTTCCAAATATGTCAACAAACTTCTAAAATATATCAACAAACTTCCAAATATGCCAAGAAACTTACAAATATGTCAACAAATTTCCAAATATGTCAACAAACTTCCAAAATATGTCAACAAACTTCTAAAATATATCAACAAACTTCCAAATATGCCAAATAAACTTACAAAATGTCATCAAACTTCCAAAATATGTCAACAAACTTCCAAAATATGTCAACAAACTTCCAAATATGCCAACAAACTCACAAATATGTCAACAAACTTCCAAATATGTCAACAAACTTCCAAAATGTCATCAAACTTCCAAATATGTCAACAAATTTCCAAATATGTCATCAAACTTCCAAATATGTCAACAAACTTCTAAAATATATCAACAAACTTCCAAATATGCCAACAAACTCACAAATATGTCAACAAACTTCCAAAATGTCATCAAACTTCCAAATATGTCAACAAATTTACAAATATGTCATCAAACTTCCAAATATGTCAACAAACGTCCAAAATGTCATTAAACTTCCAAATATGTCAACAAATTTCCCAATATGTCATCAAACTTCCAAATATGTCAACAAACTTCCAAGGAATGTCAACAAACTTCCAAAATGTCAACAAACTTCCGAATATGTCAACAAATTTCCAAATATATGTCAACAAACTTCCAAAATGTCATCAAACTTCCAAATATGTCAACAAACTTCCAAATATGTCAACAAACTTCCAAAATGTCATCAAACTTCCAAATATGTCAACAAATTTCCAAATATGTCATCAAACTTCCAAATATGTCAACAAACTTCCAAAATATGCCAACAAACTTACAAATATGTCAACAAATTTCCAAATATGTCATCAAACTTCCAAATATGTCAACAAACTTCTAAAATATATCAACAAACTTCCAAATATGCCAACAAACTCACAAATATGTAAACGAACTTCCAAATATGTCAACAAACTTCCAAAATGTCATCAAACTTCCAAATATGTAAACAAATTTCCAAATATATGTCAACAAACTTCCAAAATATGTCAACAAACTTCCAAAATATGTCAACAAACTTCCAAAATATGTCAACAAACTTCCAAATATGTCATCAAACTTCCAAAGAATGTCAACAAACTTACAAATATGTCAACGAACTTCCAAATATGTCAACAAACTTCCAAAATGTCATCAAACTTCCAAATATGTCAACAAATTTCCAAATATGTCAACAAACTTCCAAATATGTCAACAAACTTCCAAATATGTCAACAAATTTCCAAATACGTCTACAAACTTCCAACATATGTCATCAAACTTCAAAATATTTCAACAAACTTCCAAATATGCCAAGAAACTTCCAAATATGCCAACAAACTTACAAATATGTCAACAAACTTCCAAATATGTCAACAAACTTCCAAAATGTCATCAAACTTCCAAATATGTCAACAAATTTCCAAATATGTCATCAAACTTCCAAATATGTCAACAAACTTCCAAATATGGCAGCAAATTTCAAAATATGTAAACAAACTTCCAAACATGTCATCACACTTCCAAATATGTCAACAAACTTCCAAATATGGCAGCAAATTTCAAAATATGTAAACAAACTTCCAAACATGTCATCACACTTCCAAATATGTCAACAAACTTCCAAAATATGTCAACAAACTTCCAAATATGGCAACAAACTTCCAAAATATGTCAACAAACTTTCTAAATATGTCATCAAGCTTCCAAAGAATGTCAACAAACTTCCAAATATGTCAACAAACTTCCTAAATATGTCATCAAACTTCCAAACATGTCATCAAACTTCCACAATATGTCATCAAACTTCCAAACATGTCATCAAACTTCCAAAATATGTCATCAAACTTCCAAATATGTCAACAAACTTCCAAATATGGCAGCAAATTTCAAAATATGTAAACAAACTTCCAAACATGTCATCACACTTCCAAATATGTCAACAAACTTCCAAAATATGTCAACAAACTTCCAAATATGGCAGCAAATTTCAAAATATGTAAACAAACTTCCGAATTATGTCAACAAACTTCCAAAATATGTCAACAAACTTTCTAAATATGTCATCAAGCTTCCAAAGAATGTCAACAAACTTCCAAATATGTCAACAAATTTCCAAATACGTCTACAAACTTCCAACATATGTCATCAAATTTCAAAATATTTCAACAAACTTCCAAATATGCCAAGAAACTTCCAAAATGTCATCAAACTTCCAAATATGTCAACAAATTTCCAAATATGTCATCAAACTTCCAAATATGTCAACAAACTTCCAAATATATGTCAACAAACTTCCAAAATATGTCAACAAACTTCCAAAATATGTCAACAAACTTCCAAATATGCCAAGAAACTTCCAAAATGTCATCAAACTTCCAAATATGTCAACAAACTTCCAAAATATGTCATCAAACTTCCAAAATATTTCAACAAACTTCCAAATATGCCAAGAAACTTCCAAATATGTCATCAAACTTCCAAATATGTCAACAAACTTCTAAAATATATCAACAAACTTCCAAATATGCCAACAAACTCACAAATATGTCAACAAACTTCCAAAATGTCATCAAACATCCAAATATGTCAACAAATTTCCAAATATGTCATCAAACTTCCAAATATGTCAACAAACTTCAAAAATGTCATCAAACTTCCAAATATGTCAACAAATTTCCAAATATGTCATCAAACTTCCAAATATGTCAACAAACTTCCAAAGAATGTCAACAAACTTCCAAAATGTCAACAAACTTCCGAATATGTCAAGAAATTTCCAAATATATGTCAACAAACTTCCAAATATGTCATCAAACTTCCAAATATGTCAACAAACTTCCAAATATGTCAACAAACTTCCAAAATGTCATCAAACTTCCAAATATGTCAACAAATTTCCAAATATGTCAACAAACTTCCAAATATGCCAACAAACTTACAAATATGTCAACAAATTTCCAAATATGTCAACAAACTTCCAAAATGTCATCAAACTTCCAAATATGTCAACAAATTTCCAAATATGTCAACAAACTTCCAAATATGTCAACAAACTTCTAAAATATATCAACAAACTTCCAAATATGCCAACAAACTCACAAATATGTCAACGAACTTCCAAATATGTCAACAAACTTCCAAAATGTCATCAAACTTCCAAATATGTCAACAAATTTCCAAATATATGTCAACAAACTTCCAAAATATGTCAACAAACTTCCAAAATATGTCAACAAACTTCCAAAATATGTCAACAAACTTCCAAATATGTCATCAAACTTCCAAAGAATGTCAACAAACTTCCAAATATGTCAACAAACTTCCAAATATGTCAACAAACCTCCAAAACATGTCAACAAACTTCCGAATATGTCAGCAAACTTCCAAAATATCTCAGCAAACTTCTAATTATGTCAACAAACTTCCAAATTATGTCAACAAACTTCCAAAATATGTCAACAAACTTCCAAAGAATGTCAACAAACTTCCAAATATGTCAACAAATTTCCAACATATGTCATCAAACTTCAAAATATTTCAACAAACTTCCAAATATGCCAAGAAATTTCCAAATATGCCAACAAACTTACAAATATGTCAACAAACTTCCAAATATGTCAACAAACTTCCAAAATGTCATCAAACTTCCAAATATGTCAACAAATTTCCAAATATGTCATCAAACTTCCAAATATGTCAACAAACTTCTAAAATATATCAACAAACTTCCAAATATGCCAAGAAACTTACAAATATATCAACAAATTTCCAAATATGTCAACAAACTTCCAAAATATGTCAACAAACTTCTAAAATATATCAACAAACTTCCAAATATGCCAAATAAACTTACAAAATGTCATCAAACTTCCAAAATATGTCAACAAACTTCCAAAATATGTCAACAAACTTCCAAATATGCCAACAAACTCACAAATATGTCAACAAACTTCCAAATATGTCAACAAACTTCCAAAATGTCATCAAACTTCCAAATATGTCAACAAATTTCCAAATATGTCATCAAACTTCCAAATATGTCAACAAACTTCTAAAATATATCAACAAACTTCCAAATATGCCAACAAACTCACAAATATGTCAACAAACTTCCAAAATGTCATCAAACTTCCAAATATGTCAACAAATTTACAAATATGTCATCAAACTTCCAAATATGTCAACAAACGTCCAAAATGTCATTAAACTTCCAAATATGTCAACAAATTTCCCAATATGTCATCAAACTTCCAAATATGTCAACAAACTTCCAAGGAATGTCAACAAACTTCCAAAATGTCAACAAACTTCCGAATATGTCAACAAATTTCCAAATATATGTCAACAAACTTCCAAAATGTCATCAAACTTCCAAATATGTCAACAAACTTCCAAATATGTCAACAAACTTCCAAAATGTCATCAAACTTCCAAATATGTCAACAAATTTCCAAATATGTCATCAAACTTCCAAATATGTCAACAAACTTCCAAAATATGCCAACAAACTTACAAATATGTCAACAAATTTCCAAATATGTCATCAAACTTCCAAATATGTCAACAAACTTCTAAAATATATCAACAAACTTCCAAATATGCCAACAAACTCACAAATATGTCAACGAACTTCCAAATATGTCAACAAACTTCCAAAATGTCATCAAACTTCCAAATATGTAAACAAATTTCCAAATATATGTCAACAAACTTCCAAAATATGTCAACAAACTTCCAAAATATGTCAACAAACTTCCAAAATATGTCAACAAACTTCCAAATATGTCATCAAACTTCCAAAGAATGTCAACAAACTTACAAATATGTCAACGAACTTCCAAATATGTCAACAAACTTCCAAAATGTCATCAAACTTCCAAATATGTCAACAAATTTCCAAATATGTCAACAAACTTCCAAATATGTCAACAAACTTCCAAATATGTCAACAAATTTCCAAATACGTCTATAAACTTCCAACATATGTCATCAAACTTCAAAATATTTCAACAAACTTCCAAATATGCCAAGAAACTTCCAAATATGCCAACAAACTTACAAATATGTCAACAAACTTCCAAATATGTCAACAAACTTCCAAAATGTCATCAAACTTCCAAATATGTCAACAAATTTCCAAATATGTCATCAAACTTCCAAATATGTCAACAAACTTCCAAATATGGCAGCAAATTTCAAAATATGTAAACAAACTTCCAAACATGTCATCACACTTCCAAATATGTCAACAAACTTCCAAATATGGCAGCAAATTTCAAAATATGTAAACAAACTTCCAAACATGTCATCACACTTCCAAATATGTCAACAAACTTCCAAAATATGTCAACAAACTTCCAAATATGGCAACAAACTTCCAAAATATGTCAACAAACTTTCTAAATATGTCATCAAGCTTCCAAAGAATGTCAACAAACTTCCAAATATGTCAACAAACTTCCAAAATATGTTATCAAACTTCCAAACATGTCATCAAACTTCCACAATATGTCATCAAACTTCCAAACATGTCATCAAACTTCCAAAATATGTCATCAAACTTCCAAATATGTCAACAAACTTCCAAATATGGCAGCAAATTTCAAAATATGTAAACAAACTTCCAAACATGTCATCACACTTCCAAATATGTCAACAAACTTCCAAAATATGTCAACAAACTTCCAAATATGGCAGCAAATTTCAAAATATGTAAACAAACTTCCGAATTATGTCAACAAACTTCCAAAATATGTCAACAAACTTTCTAAATATGTCATCAAGCTTCCAAAGAATGTCAACAAACTTCCAAATATGTCAACAAACTTCCAAATATGTCAACAAATTTCCAAATACGTCTACAAACTTCCAACATATGTCATCAAATTTCAAAATATTTCAACAAACTTCCAAATATGCCAAGAAACTTCCAAATATGTCAACAAACTTCCAAAATGTCATCAAACTTCCAAATATGTCAACAAATTTCCAAATATGTCATCAAACTTCCAAATATGTCAACAAACTTCTAAAATATATCAACAAACTTCCAAATATGCCAACAAACTCACAAATATGTAAACAAACTTCCGAATTATGTCAACAAACTTCCAAAATATGTCAACAAACTTTCTAAATATGTCATCAAGCTTCCAAAGAATGTCAACAAACTTCCAAATATGTCATCAAACTTCCAAATATGTCAACAAATTTCCAAATATGTCATCAAACTTCCAAATATGTCAACAAACTTCCAAATATATGTCAACAAACTTCCAAAATATGTCAACAAACTTCCAAAATATGTCAACAAACTTCCAAATATGCCAAGAAACTTCCAAAATGTCATCAAACTTCCAAATATGTCAACAAACTTCCAAAATATGTCATCAAACTTCCAAAATATTTCAACAAACTTCCAAATATGCCAAGAAACTTCCAAATATGTCAACAAACTTCCAAATATGTCAACAAACTTCCAAAATGTCATCAAACTTCCAAATATGTCAACAAATTTCCAAATATGTCATCAAACTTCCAAATATGTCAACAAACTTCTAAAATATATCAACAAACTTCCAAATATGCCAAGAAACTTCCAAATATGCCAACAAACTTACAAATATGTCAACAAATTTCCAAATATGTCAACAAACTTCCAAAATATGTCAACAAACTTCTAAAATATATCAACAAACTTCCAAATATGCCAAATAAACTTACAAAATGTCATCAAACTTCCAAAATATGTCAACAAACTTCCAAAATATGTCAACAAACTTCCAAATATGCCAACAAACTCACAAATATGTCAACAAACTTCCAAATATGTCAACAAACTTCCAAAATGTCATCAAACTTCCAAATATGTCAACAAATTTCCAAATATGTCATCAAACTTCCAGATATGTCAACAAACTTCTAAAATATATCAACAAACTTCCAAATATGCCAACAAACTCACAAATATGTCAACAAACTTCCAAAATGTCATCAAACATCCAAATATGTCAACAAATTTCCAAATATGTCATCAAACTTCCAAATATGTCAACAAACTTCAAAAATGTCATCAAACTTCCAAATATGTCAACAAATTTCCAAATATGTCATCAAACTTCCAAATATGTCAACAAACTTCCAAAGAATGTCAACAAACTTCCAAAATGTCAACAAACTTCCGAATATGTCAAGAAATTTCCAAATATATGTCAACAAACTTCCAAATATGTCATCAAACTTCCAAATATGTCAACAAACTTCCAAATATGTCAACAAACTTCCAAAATGTCATCAAACTTCCAAATATGTCAACAAATTTCCAAATATGTCAACAAACTTCCAAATATGCCAACAAACTTACAAATATGTCAACAAATTTCCAAATATGTCAACAAACTTCCAAAATGTCATCAAACTTCCAAATATGTCAACAAATTTCCAAATATGTCAACAAACTTCCAAATATGCCAACAAACTTACAAATATGTCAACAAACTTCCAAATATGTCAACAAACTTCCAAATATATGTCAACAAACTTCCAAAATATGTCAACAAACTTCCAAAATATGTCATCAAACATCCAAACATGTCATCAAACTTCCAAAATATGTCAACAAACTTCCAAATATGTCAACAAATTTCCAAATACGTCTACAAACTTCCAACATATTTCAACAAACTTCCAAATATTTCAACAAACTTCCAAATATGCCAAGAAACTTCCAAATATGCCAACAAACTTCCAAATATGTCAACAAACTTCCAAAATGTCATCAAACTTCCAAATATGTCAACAAATTTCCAAATATGTCATCAAACTTCCAAATATGTCAACAAACTTCCAAATATATGTCATCAAACTTCCAAAATATGTCATCAAACTTCCAAATTATGTCAACAAACTTCCAAAGAATGTCAACAAACTTCCAAATATGTCAACAAATTTCCAACATATGTCATCAAACTTCAAAATATTTCAACAAACTTCCAAATATGCCAAGAAACTTCCAAATATGTCAACAAACTTCCAAATATGTCAACAAACTTCCAAAATGTCATCAAACTTCCAAATATGTCAACAAATTTCCAAATATGTCATCAAACTTCCAAATATGTCAACAAACTTCTAAAATATATCAACAAACTTCCAAATATGCCAAGAAACTTCCAAATATGCCAACAAACTTACAAATATGTCAACAAATTTCCAAATATGTCAACAAACTTCCAAAATATGTCAACAAACTTCTAAAATATATCAACAAACTTCCAAATATGCCAAATAAACTTACAAAATGTCATCAAACTTCCAAAATATGTCAACAAACTTCCAAAATATGTCAACAAACTTCCAAATATGCCAACAAACTCACAAATATGTCAACAAACTTCCAAATATGTCAACAAACTTCCAAAATGTCATCAAACTTCCAAATATGTCAACAAATTTCCAAATATGTCATCAAACTTCCAAATATGTCAACAAACTTCTAAAATATATCAACAAACTTCCAAATATGCCAACAAACTCACAAATATGTCAACAAACTTCCAAAATGTCATCAAACATCCAAATATGTCAACAAATTTCCAAATATGTCATCAAACTTCCAAATATGTCAACAAACTTCAAAAATGTCATCAAACTTCCAAATATGTCAACAAATTTCCAAATATGTCATCAAACTTCCAAATATGTCAACAAACTTCCAAAGAATGTCAACAAACTTCCAAAATGTCAACAAACTTCCGAATATGTCAAGAAATTTCCAAATATATGTCAACAAACTTCCAAAATGTCATCAAACTTCCAAATATGTCAACAAATTTCCAAATATGTCAACAAACTTCCAAATATGCCAACAAACTTACAAATATGTCAACAAATTTCCAAATATGTCAACAAACTTCCAAAATGTCATCAAACTTCCAAATATGTCAACAAATTTCCAAATATGTCAACAAACTTCCAAATATGTCAACAAACTTCTAAAATATATCAACAAACTTCCAAATATGCCAACAAACTCACAAATATGTCAACGAACTTCCAAATATGTCAACAAACTTCCAAAATGTCATCAAACTTCCAAATATGTCAACAAATTTCCAAATATATGTCAACAAACTTCCAAAATATGTCAACAAACTTCCAAAATATGTCAACAAACTTCCAAAATATGTCAACAAACTTCCAAATATGTCATCAAACTTCCAAAGAATGTCAACAAACTTACAAATATGTCAACAAACTTCCAAATATGTCAACAAACCTCCAAAACATGTCAACAAACTTCCGAATATGTCAGCAAACTTCAAAAATATCTCAGCAAACTTCTAATTATGTCAACAAACTTCCAAATTATGTCAACAAACTTCCAAAATATGTCAACAAACTTCCAAAGAATGTCAACAAACTTCCAAATATGTCAACAAATTTCCAACATATGTCATCAAACTTCAAAATATTTCAACAAACTTCCAAATATGCCAAGAAATTTCCAAATATGCCAACAAACTTACAAATATGTCATCAAACTTCCAAATATGTCAACAAACTTCCAAAATGTCATCAAACTTCCAAATATGTCAACAAATTTCCAAATATGTCATCAAACTTCCAAATAGGTCAACAAACTTCTAAAATATATCAACAAACTTCCAAATATGCCAAGAAACTTACAAATATGTCAACAAATTTCCAAATATGTCAACAAACTTCCAAAATATGTCAACAAACTTCTAAAATATATCAACAAACTTCCAAATATGCCAAATAAACTTACAAAATGTCATCAAACTTCCAAAATATGTCAACAAACTTCCAAAATATGTCAACAAACTTCCAAATATGCCAACAAACTCACAAATATGTCAACAAACTTCCAAATATGTCAACAAACTTCCAAAATGTCATCAAACTTCCAAATATGTCAACAAATTTCCAAATATGTCATCAAACTTCCAAATATGTCAACAAACTTCTAAAATATATCAACAAACTTCCAAATATGCCAACAAACTCACAAATATGTCAACAAACTTCCAAAATGTCATCAAACATCCAAATATGTCAACAAATTTCCAAATATGTCATCAAACTTCCAAATATGTCAACAAACTTCAAAAATGTCATCAAACTTCCAAATATGTCAACAAATTTCCAAATATGTCATCAAACTTCCAAATATGTCAACAAACTTCCAAAGAATGTCAACAAACTTCCAAAATGTCAACAAACTTCCGAATATGTCAAGAAATTTCCAAATATATGTCAACAAACTTCCAAATATGTCATCAAACTTCCAAATATGTCAACAAACTTCCAAATATGTCAACAAACTTCCAAAATGTCATCAAACTTCCAAATATGTCAACAAATTTCCAAATATGTCAACAAACTTCCAAATATGCCAACAAACTTACAAATATGTCAACAAATTTCCAAATATGTCAACAAACTTCCAAAATGTCATCAAACTTCCAAATATGTCAACAAACTTCCAAATATGCCAACAAACTCACAAATATGTCAACAAACTTCCAAATATGTCAACAAACTTCCAAAATGTCATCAAACTTCCAAATATGTCAACAAATTTCCAAATATGTCATCAAACTTCCAAATATGTCAACAAACTTCTAAAATATATCAACAAACTTCCAAATATGCCAACAAACTCACAAATATGTCAACAAACTTCCAAAATGTCATCAAACATCCAAATATGTCAACAAATTTCCAAATATGTCATCAAACTTCCAAATATGTCAACAAACTTCAAAAATGTCATCAAACTTCCAAATATGTCAACAAATTTCCAAATATGTCATCAAACTTCCAAATATGTCAACAAACTTCCAAAGAATGTCAACAAACTTCCAAAATGTCAACAAACTTCCGAATATGTCAAGAAATTTCCAAATATATGTCAACAAACTTCCAAATATGTCATCAAACTTCCAAATATGTCAACAAACTTCCAAATATGTCAACAAACTTCCAAAATGTCATCTAACTTCCAAATATGTCAACAAATTTCCAAATATGTCAACAAACTTCCAAATATGCCAACAAACTTACAAATATGTCAACAAATTTCCAAATATGTCAACAAACTTCCAAAATGTCATCAAACTTCCAAATATGTCAACAAATTTCCAAATATGTCAACAAACTTCCAAATATGTCAACAAACTTCTAAAATATATCAACAAACTTCCAAATATGCCAACAAACTCACAAATATGTCAACGAACTTCCAAATATGTCAACAAACTTCCAAAATGTCATCAAACTTCCAAATATGTCAACAAACTTCCAAAATATGTCAACAAACTTCCAAAATATGTCAACAAACTTCCAAAATATGTCAACAAACTTCCAAATATGTCATCAAACTTCCAAAGAATGTCAACAAACTTACAAATATGTCAACAAACTTCCAAATATATTCAACAAACCTCCAAAACATGTCAACAAACTTCCGAATATGTCAGCAAACTTCCAAAATATCTCAGCAAACTTCTAATTATGTCAACAAACTTCCAAATTATGTCAACAAACTTCCAAAATATGTCAACAAACTTCCAAAGAATGTCAACAAACTTCCAAATATGTCAACAAATTTCCAACATATGTCATCAAACTTCAAAATATTTCAACAAACTTCCAAATATGCCAAGAAATTTCCAAATATGCCAACAAACTTACAAATATGTCAACAAACTTCCAAATATGTCAACAAACTTCCAAAATGTCATCAAACTTCCAAATATGTCAACAAATTTCCAAATATGTCATCAAACTTCCAAATATGTCAACAAACTTCTAAAATATATCAACAAACTTCCAAATATGCCAAGAAACTTACAAATATGTCAACAAATTTCCAAATATGTCAACAAACTTCCAAAATATGTCAACAAACTTCTAAAATATATCAACAAACTTCCAAATATGCCAAATAAACTTACAAAATGTCATCAAACTTCCAAAATATGTCAACAAACTTCCAAAATATGTCAACAAACTTCCAAATATGCCAACAAACTCACAAATATGTCAACAAACTTCCAAATATGTCAACAAACTTCCAAAATGTCATCAAACTTCCAAATATGTCAACAAATTTCCAAATATGTCATCAAACTTCCAAATATGTCAACAAACTTCTAAAATATATCAACAAACTTCCAAATATGCCAACAAACTCACAAATATGTCAACAAACTTCCAAAATGTCATCAAACATCCAAATATGTCAACAAATTTCCAAATATGTCATCAAACTTCCAAATATGTCAACAAACTTCAAAAATGTCATCAAACTTCCAAATATGTCAACAAATTTCCAAATATGTCATCAAACTTCCAAATATGTCAACAAACTTCCAAAGAATGTCAACAAACTTCCAAAATGTCAACAAACTTCCGAATATGTCAAGAAATTTCCAAATATATGTCAACAAACTTCCAAATATGTCATCAAACTTCCAAATATGTCAACAAACTTCCAAATATGTCAACAAACTTCCAAAATGTCATCAAACTTCCAAATATGTCAACAAATTTCCAAATATGTCAACAAACTTCCAAATATGCCAACAAACTTACAAATATGTCAACAAATTTCCAAATATGTCAACAAACTTCCAAAATGTCATCAAACTTCCAAATATGTCAACAAATTTCCAAATATGTCAACAAACTTCCAAATATGTCAACAAACTTCTAAAATATATCAACAAACTTCCAAATATGCCAACAAACTCACAAATATGTCAACGAACTTCCAAATATGTCAACAAACTTCCAAAATGTCATCAAACTTCCAAATATGTCAACAAATTTCCAAATATATGTCAACAAACTTCCAAAATATGTCAACAAACTTCCAAAATATGTCAACAAACTTCCAAATATGTCATCAAACTTCCAAAGAATGTCAACAAACTTCCGAATATGTCAACAAACTTCCAAATATATGTCAACAAACTTCCAAATATGTCAACAAATTTACAAATATGTCATCAAACTTCCAAATATGTCAACAAACTTACAAAATGTCATTAAACTTCCAAATATGTCAACAAATTTCCCAATATGTCATCAAACTTCCAAATATGTCAACAAACTTCCAAAGAATGTCAACAAACTTCCAAAATGTCAACAAACTTCCGAATATGTCAACAAATTTCCAAATATATGTCAACAAACTTCCAAAATGTCATCAAACTTCCAAATATGTCAACAAACTTCCAAATATGTCAACAAACTTCCAAAATGTCATCAAACTTCCAAATATGTCAACAAATTTCCAAATATGTCATCAAACTTCCAAATATGTCAACAAACTTCCAAAATATGCCAACAAACTTACAAATATGTCAACAAATTTCCAAATATGTCATCAAACTTCCAAATATGTCAACAAACTTCTAAAATATATCAACAAACTTCCAAATATGCCAACAAACTCACAAATATGTCAACGAACTTCCAAATATGTCAACAAACTTCCAAAATGTCATCAAACTTCCAAATATGTAAACAAATTTCCAAATATATGTCAACAAACTTCCAAAATATGTCAACAAACTTCCAAAATATGTCAACAAACTTCCAAAATATGTCAACAAACTTCCAAATATGTCATCAAACTTCCAAAGAATGTCAACAAACTTACAAATATGTCAACGAACTTCCAAATATGTCAACAAACTTCCAAAATGTCATCAAACTTCCAAATATGTCAACAAATTTCCAAATATGTCAACAAACTTCCAAATATGTCAACAAACTTCCAAATATGTCAACAAATTTCCAAATACGTCTACAAACTTCCAACATATGTCATCAAACTTCAAAATATTTCAACAAACTTCCAAATATGCCAAGAAACTTCCAAATATGCCAACAAACTTACAAATATGTCAACAAACTTCCAAATATGTCAACAAACTTCCAAAATGTCATCAAACTTCCAAATATGTCAACAAATTTCCAAATATGTCATCAAACTTCCAAATATGTCAACAAACTTCCAAATATGGCAGCAAATTTCAAAATATGTAAACAAACTTCCAAACATGTCATCACACTTCCAAATATGTCAACAAACTTCCAAATATGGCAGCAAACTTCAAAATATGTAAACAAACTTCCAAACATGTCATCACACTTCCAAATATGTCAACAAACTTCCAAAATATGTCAACAAACTTCCAAATATGGCAGCAAATTTCAAAATATGTAAACAAACTTCCGAATTATGTCAACAAACTTCCAAAATATGTCAACAAACTTTCTAAATATGTCATCAAGCTTCCAAAGAATGTCAACAAACTTCCAAATATGTCAACAAACTTCAGAAATATGTCATTAAACTTCCAAACATGTCATCAAACTTCCAAAATATGTCATCAAACTTCCAAATATGTCAACAAACTTCCAAATATGGCAGCAAATTTCAAAATATGTAAACAAACTTCCAAACATGTCATCACACTTCCAAATATGTCAACAAACTTCCAAAATATGTCAACAAACTTCCAAATATGGCAGCAAATTTCAAAATATGTAAACAAACTTCCGAATTATGTCAACAAACTTCCAAAATATGTCAACAAACTTTCTAAATATGTCATCAAGCTTCCAAAGAATGTCAACAAACTTCCAAATATGTCAACAAACTTCCAAATATGTCAACAAATTTCCAAATACGTCTACAAACTTCCAACATATGTCATCAAATTTCAAAATATTTCAACAAACTTCCAAATATGCCAAGAAACTTCCAAAATGTCATCAAACTTCCAAATATGTCAACAAATTTCCAAATATGTCATCAAACTTCCAAATATGTCAACAAACTTCCAAATATATGTCAACAAACTTCCAAAATATGTCAACAAACTTCCAAAATATGTCATCAAACTTCCAAACATGTCATTAAACTTCCAAAATATGTCATCAAACTTCCAAATATGTCAACAAACTTCCAAAATATGTCATCAAACTTCCAAAATATGTCATCAAACTTCCAAACATGTCATCAAACTTCCAAAATATGTCATCAAACTTCCAAACATGTCATCAAACTTCCAAATATGTCAACAAACTTCCAAAATGTCAACAAACTTCCAAATATGTCATCAAACTTCCAAAGAATGTCAACAAACTTCCAAAATGTCATCAAACTTCCGAATATGTCAACAAACTTCCAAATTATGTCATCAAACTTCCAAAGAATGTCAACAAACTTCCAAATATGTCAACAAACTTCCAAATATATGTCAACAAACTTCCAAATATATGTCAACAAACTTCCAAAATATGTCAACAAACTTCCGAATATGTCAACAAATTTCCAAATATATGTCAACAAACTTCCAAAATGTCATCAAACTTCCAAATATGTCAACAAACTTCCAAATATGTCAACAAACTTCCAAAATGTCATCAAACTTCCAAATATGTCAACAAATTTCCAAATATGTCATCAAACTTCCAAATATGTCAACAAACTTCCAAAATATGCCAACAAACTTACAAATATGTCAACAAATTTCCAAATATGTCATCAAACTTCCAAATATGTCAACAAACTTCTAAAATATATCAACAAACTTCCAAATATGCCAACAAACTCACAAATATGTCAACGAACTTCCAAATATGTCAACAAACTTCCAAAATGTCATCAAACTTCCAAATATGTAAACAAATTTCCAAATATATGTCAACAAACTTCCAAAATATGTCAACAAACTTCCAAAATATGTCAACAAACTTCCAAATATGTCATCAAACTTCCAAAGAATGTCAACAAACTTACAAATATGTCAACGAACTTCCAAATATGTCAACAAACTTCCAAAATGTCATCAAACTTCCAAATATTTCAACAAACTTCCAAATATGCCAAGAAACTTCCAAATATGTCAACAAACTTCCAAATATGTCAACAAACTTCCAAATATGTCAACAAACTTCCAAAATGTCATCAAACTTCCAAATATGTCAACAAATTTCCAAATATGTCATCAAACTTCCAAATATGTCAACAAACTTCCAAATATGGCAGCAAATTTCAAAATATGTAAACAAACTTCCAAACATGTCATCACACTTCCAAATATGTCAACAAACTTCCAAATATGGCAGCAAATTTCAAAATATGTAAACAAACTTCCAAACATGTCATCACACTTCCAAATATGTCAACAAACTTCCAAAATATGTCAACAAACTTCCAAATATGGCAGCAAATTTCAAAATATGTAAACAAACTTCCGAATTATGTCAACAAACTTCCAAAATATGTCAACAAACTTTCTAAATATGTCATCAAGCTTCCAAAGAATGTCAACAAACTTCCAAATATGTCAACAAACTTCCAAAATATGTCATCAAACTTCCAAACATGTCATCAAACTTCCAAAATATGTCATCAAACTTCCAAACATGTCATCAAACTTCCAAAATATGTCATCAAACTTCCAAATATGTCAACAAACTTCCAAATATGGCAGCAAATTTCAAAATATGTAAACAAACTTCCAAACATGTCATCACACTTCCAAATATGTCAACAAACTTCCAAAATATGTCATCAAACTTCCAAACATGTCATTAAACTTCCAAAATATGTCATCAAACTTCCAAATATGTCAACAAACTTCCAAAATATGTCATCAAACTTCCAAAATATGTCATCAAACTTCCAAACATGTCATCAAACTTCCAAAATATGTCATCAAACTTCCAAACATGTCATCAAACTTCCAAATATGTCAACAAACTTCCAAAATGTCAACAAACTTCCAAATATGTCATCAAACTTCCAAAGAATGTCAACAAACTTCCAAAATGTCATCAAACTTCCGAATATGTCAACAAACTTCCAAATTATGTCATCAAACTTCCAAAGAATGTCAACAAACTTCCAAATATGTCAACAAACTTCCAAAATATGTCAACAAACTTCCAAAATATGTCCTCAAACATCCAAAGAATGTCAACAAACTTCCAAATATGTCAACAAACCTCCAAATATGTCAACAAATTTCCAAATACGTCTACAAACTTCCAACATATGTCATCAAACTTCAAAATATTTCAACAAACTTCCAAATATGCCAAGAAACTTCCAAATATGCCAACAAACTTACAAATATGTCAACAAACTTCCAAAATGTCATCAAACTTCCAAATATGTCAACAAATTTCCAAATATGTCATCAAACTTCCAAATATGTCAACAAACTTCCAAATATATGTCAACAAACTTCCAACATATGTCAACAAACTTCCAAATATGTCATCAAACTTCCAAAGAATGTCAACAAACTTCCAAAATGTCATCAAACTTCCGAATATGTCAACAAACTTCCAAATTATGTCATCAAACTTCCAAAGAATGTCAACAAACTTCCAAATATGTCAACAAACTTCCAAATATATGTCAACAAACTTCCAAAATATGTCAACAAACTTCCAAAATATGTCATCAAACATCCAAACATGTCATCAAACTTCCAAATTATGTCATCAAACTTCCAAAGAATGTCAACAAACTTCCAAATATGTCAACAAACTTCCAAATATATGTCAACAAATTTCCAAATATATGTCAACAAACTTCCAAATATGTCATCAAACTTCCAAATATGTCAACAAACTTCCAAATATGTCAACAAACTTCCAAAATGTCATCAAACTTCCAAATATGTCAACAAATTTCCAAATATGTCAACAAACTTCCAAATATGCCAACAAACTTACAAATATGTCAACAAATTTCCAAATATGTCAACAAACTTCCAAAATGTCATCAAACTTCCGAATATGTCAACAAATTTCCAAATATGTCAACAAACTTCCAAATATGTCAACAAACTTCTAAAATATATCAACAAACTTCCAAATATGCCAACAAACTCACAAATATGTCAACGAACTTCCAAATATGTCAACAAACTTCCAAAATGTCATCAAACTTCCAAATATGTCAACAAATTTCCAAATATATGTCAACAAACTTCCAAAATATGTCAACAAACTTCCAAAATATGTCAACAAACTTCCAAATATGTCATCAAACTTCCAAAGAATGTCAACAAACTTCCGAATATGTCAACAAACTTCCAAATATATGTCAACAAACTTCCAAATATGTCAACAAATTTACAAATATGTCATCAAACTTCCAAATATGTCAACAAACTTACAAAATGTCATTAAACTTCCAAATATGTCAACAAATTTCCCAATATGTCATCAAACTTCCAAATATGTCAACAAACTTCCAAAGAATGTCAACAAACTTCCAAAATGTCAACAAACTTCCGAATATGTCAACAAATTTCCAAATATATGTCAACAAACTTCCAAAATGTCATCAAACTTCCAAATATGTCAACAAACTTCCAAATATGTCAACAAACTTCCAAAATGTCATCAAACTTCCAAATATGTCAACAAATTTCCAAATATGTCATCAAACTTCCAAATATGTCAACAAACTTCCAAAATATGCCAACAAACTTACAAATATGTCAACAAATTTCCAAATATGTCATCAAACTTCCAAATATGTCAACAAACTTCTAAAATATATCAACAAACTTCCAAATATGCCAACAAACTCACAAATATGTCAACGAACTTCCAAATATGTCAACAAACTTCCAAAATGTCATCAAACTTCCAAATATGTAAACTAATTTCCAAATATATGTCAACAAACTTCCAAAATATGTCAACAAACTTCCAAAATATGTCAACAAACTTCCAAAATATGTCAACAAACTTCCAAATATGTCATCAAACTTCCAAAGAATGTCAACAAACTTACAAATATGTCAACGAACTTCCAAATATGTCAACAAACTTCCAAAATGTCATCAAACTTCCAAATATGTCAACAAATTTCCAAATATGTCAACAAACTTCCAAATATGTCAACAAACTTCCAAATATGTCAACAAATTTCCAAATACGTCTACAAACTTCCAACATATGTCATCAAACTTCAAAATATTTCAACAAACTTCCAAATATGCCAAGAAACTTCCAAATATGCCAACAAACTTACAAATATGTCAACAAACTTCCAAATATGTCAACAAACTTCCAAAATGTCATCAAACTTCCAAATATGTCAACAAATTTCCAAATATGTCATCAAACTTCCAAATATGTCAACAAACTTCCAAATATGGCAGCAAATTTCAAAATATGTAAACAAACTTCCAAACATGTCATCACACTTCCAAATATGTCAACAAACTTCCAAATATGGCAGCAAACTTCAAAATATGTAAACAAACTTCCAAACATGTCATCACACTTCCAAATATGTCAACAAACTTCCAAAATATGTCAACAAACTTCCAAATATGGCAGCAAATTTCAAAATATGTAAACAAACTTCCGAATTATGTCAACAAACTTCCAAAATATGTCAACAAACTTTCTAAATATGTCATCAAGCTTCCAAAGAATGTCAACAAACTTCCAAATATGTCAACAAACTTCAGAAATATGTCATTAAACTTCCAAACATGTCATCAAACTTCCAAAATATGTCATCAAACTTCCAAACATGTCATCAAACTTCCAAAATATGTCATCAAACTTCCAAATATGTCAACAAACTTCCAAATATGGCAGCAAATTTCAAAATATGTAAACAAACTTCCAAACATGTCATCACACTTCCAAATATGTCAACAAACTTCCAAAATATGTCAACAAACTTCCAAATATGGCAGCAAATTTCAAAATATGTAAACAAACTTCCGAATTATGTCAACAAACTTCCAAAATATGTCAACAAACTTTCTAAATATGTCATCAAGCTTCCAAAGAATGTCAACAAACTTCCAAATATGTCAACAAACTTCCAAATATGTCAACAAATTTCCAAATACGTCTACAAACTTCCAACATATGTCATCAAATTTCAAAATATTTCAACAAACTTCCAAATATGCCAAGAAACTTCCAAAATGTCATCAAACTTCCAAATATGTCAACAAATTTCCAAATATGTCATCAAACTTCCAAATATGTCAACAAACTTCCAAATATATGTCAACAAACTTCCAAAATATGTCAACAAACTTCCAAAATATGTCATCAAACTTCCAAACATGTCATTAAACTTCCAAAATATGTCATCAAACTTCCAAATATGTCAACAAACTTCCAAAATATGTCATCAAACTTCCAAAATATGTCATCAAACTTCCAAACATGTCATCAAACTTCCAAAATATGTCATCAAACTTCCAAACATGTCATCAAACTTCCAAATATGTCAACAAACTTCCAAAATGTCAACAAACTTCCAAATATGTCATCAAACTTCCAAAGAATGTCAACAAACTTCCAAAATGTCATCAAACTTCCGAATATGTCAACAAACTTCCAAATTATGTCATCAAACTTCCAAAGAATGTCAACAAACTTCCAAATATGTCAACAAACTTCCAAATATATGTCAACAAACTTCCAAATATATGTCAACAAACTTCCAAAATATGTCAACAAACTTCCGAATATGTCAACAAATTTCCAAATATATGTCAACAAACTTCCAAAATGTCATCAAACTTCCAAATATGTCAACAAACTTCCAAATATGTCAACAAACTTCCAAAATGTCATCAAACTTCCAAATATGTCAACAAATTTCCAAATATGTCATCAAACTTCCAAATATGTCAACAAACTTCCAAAATATGCCAACAAACTTACAAATATGTCAACAAATTTCCAAATATGTCATCAAACTTCCAAATATGTCAACAAACTTCCAAATATATGTCAACAAACTTCCAACATATGTCAACAAACTTCCAAATATGTCATCAAACTTCCAAAGAATGTCAACAAACTTCCAAAATGTCATCAAACTTCCGAATATGTCAACAAACTTCCAAATTATGTCATCAAACTTCCAAAGAATGTCAACAAACTTCCAAATATGTCAACAAACTTCCAAATATATGTCAACAAACTTCCAAAATATGTCAACAAACTTCCAAAATATGTCATCAAACATCCAAACATGTCATCAAACTTCCAAATTATGTCATCAAACTTCCAAAGAATGTCAACAAACTTCCAAATATGTCAACAAACTTCCAAATATATGTCAACAAATTTCCAAATATATGTCAACAAACTTCCAAATATGTCATCAAACTTCCAAATATGTCAACAAACTTCCAAATATGTCAACAAACTTCCAAAATGTCATCAAACTTCCAAATATGTCAACAAATTTCCAAATATGTCAACAAACTTCCAAATATGCCAACAAACTTACAAATATGTCAACAAATTTCCAAATATGTCAACAAACTTCCAAAATGTCATCAAACTTCCGAATATGTCAACAAATTTCCAAATATGTCAACAAACTTCCAAATATGTCAACAAACTTCTAAAATATATCAACAAACTTCCAAATATGCCAACAAACTCACAAATATGTCAACGAACTTCCAAATATGTCAACAAACTTCCAAAATGTCATCAAACTTCCAAATATGTCAACAAATTTCCAAATATATGTCAACAAACTTCCAAAATATGTCAACAAACTTCCAAAATATGTCAACAAACTTCCAAATATGTCATCAAACTTCCAAAGAATGTCAACAAACTTCCGAATATGTCAACAAACTTCCAAATATATGTCAACAAACTTCCAAATATGTCAACAAATTTACAAATATGTCATCAAACTTCCAAATATGTCAACAAACTTACAAAATGTCATTAAACTTCCAAATATGTCAACAAATTTCCCAATATGTCATCAAACTTCCAAATATGTCAACAAACTTCCAAAGAATGTCAACAAACTTCCAAAATGTCAACAAACTTCCGAATATGTCAACAAATTTCCAAATATATGTCAACAAACTTCCAAAATGTCATCAAACTTCCAAATATGTCAACAAACTTCCAAATATGTCAACAAACTTCCAAAATGTCATCAAACTTCCAAATATGTCAACAAATTTCCAAATATGTCATCAAACTTCCAAATATGTCAACAAACTTCCAAAATATGCCAACAAACTTACAAATATGTCAACAAATTTCCAAATATGTCATCAAACTTCCAAATATGTCAACAAACTTCTAAAATATATCAACAAACTTCCAAATATGCCAACAAACTCACAAATATGTCAACGAACTTCCAAATATGTCAACAAACTTCCAAAATGTCATCAAACTTCCAAATATGTAAACTAATTTCCAAATATATGTCAACAAACTTCCAAAATATGTCAACAAACTTCCAAAATATGTCAACAAACTTCCAAAATATGTCAACAAACTTCCAAATATGTCATCAAACTTCCAAAGAATGTCAACAAACTTACAAATATGTCAACGAACTTCCAAATATGTCAACAAACTTCCAAAATGTCATCAAACTTCCAAATATGTCAACAAATTTCCAAATATGTCAACAAACTTCCAAATATGTCAACAAACTTCCAAATATGTCAACAAATTTCCAAATACGTCTACAAACTTCCAACATATGTCATCAAACTTCAAAATATTTCAACAAACTTCCAAATATGCCAAGAAACTTCCAAATATGCCAACAAACTTACAAATATGTCAACAAACTTCCAAATATGTCAACAAACTTCCAAAATGTCATCAAACTTCCAAATATGTCAACAAATTTCCAAATATGTCATCAAACTTCCAAATATGTCAACAAACTTCCAAATATGGCAGCAAATTTCAAAATATGTAAACAAACTTCCAAACATGTCATCACACTTCCAAATATGTCAACAAACTTCCAAATATGGCAGCAAACTTCAAAATATGTAAACAAACTTCCAAACATGTCATCACACTTCCAAATATGTCAACAAACTTCCAAAATATGTCAACAAACTTCCAAATATGGCAGCAAATTTCAAAATATGTAAACAAACTTCCGAATTATGTCAACAAACTTCCAAAATATGTCAACAAACTTTCTAAATATGTCATCAAGCTTCCAAAGAATGTCAACAAACTTCCAAATATGTCAACAAACTTCAGAAATATGTCATTAAACTTCCAAACATGTCATCAAACTTCCAAAATATGTCATCAAACTTCCAAACATGTCATCAAACTTCCAAAATATGTCATCAAACTTCCAAATATGTCAACAAACTTCCAAATATGGCAGCAAATTTCAAAATATGTAAACAAACTTCCAAACATGTCATCACACTTCCAAATATGTCAACAAACTTCCAAAATATGTCAACAAACTTCCAAATATGGCAGCAAATTTCAAAATATGTAAACAAACTTCCGAATTATGTCAACAAACTTCCAAAATATGTCAACAAACTTTCTAAATATGTCATCAAGCTTCCAAAGAATGTCAACAAACTTCCAAATATGTCAACAAACTTCCAAATATGTCAACAAATTTCCAAATACGTCTACAAACTTCCAACATATGTCATCAAATTTCAAAATATTTCAACAAACTTCCAAATATGCCAAGAAACTTCCAAAATGTCATCAAACTTCCAAATATGTCAACAAATTTCCAAATATGTCATCAAACTTCCAAATATGTCAACAAACTTCCAAATATATGTCAACAAACTTCCAAAATATGTCAACAAACTTCCAAAATATGTCATCAAACTTCCAAACATGTCATTAAACTTCCAAAATATGTCATCAAACTTCCAAATATGTCAACAAACTTCCAAAATATGTCATCAAACTTCCAAAATATGTCATCAAACTTCCAAACATGTCATCAAACTTCCAAAATATGTCATCAAACTTCCAAACATGTCATCAAACTTCCAAATATGTCAACAAACTTCCAAAATGTCAACAAACTTCCAAATATGTCATCAAACTTCCAAAGAATGTCAACAAACTTCCAAAATGTCATCAAACTTCCGAATATGTCAACAAACTTCCAAATTATGTCATCAAACTTCCAAAGAATGTCAACAAACTTCCAAATATGTCAACAAACTTCCAAATATATGTCAACAAACTTCCAAATATATGTCAACAAACTTCCAAAATATGTCAACAAACTTCCGAATATGTCAACAAATTTCCAAATATATGTCAACAAACTTCCAAAATGTCATCAAACTTCCAAATATGTCAACAAACTTCCAAATATGTCAACAAACTTCCAAAATGTCATCAAACTTCCAAATATGTCAACAAATTTCCAAATATGTCATCAAACTTCCAAATATGTCAACAAACTTCCAAAATATGCCAACAAACTTACAAATATGTCAACAAATTTCCAAATATGTCATCAAACTTCCAAATATGTCAACAAACTTCTAAAATATATCAACAAACTTCCAAATATGCCAACAAACTCACAAATATGTCAACGAACTTCCAAATATGTCAACAAACTTCCAAAATGTCATCAAACTTCCAAATATGTAAACAAATTTCCAAATATATGTCAACAAACTTCCAAAATATGTCAACAAACTTCCAAAATATGTCAACAAACTTCCAAATATGTCATCAAACTTCCAAAGAATGTCAACAAACTTACAAATATGTCAACGAACTTCCAAATATGTCAACAAACTTCCAAAATGTCATCAAACTTCCAAATATTTCAACAAACTTCCAAATATGCCAAGAAACTTCCAAATATGTCAACAAACTTCCAAATATGTCAACAAACTTCCAAATATGTCAACAAACTTCCAAAATGTCATCAAACTTCCAAATATGTCAACAAATTTCCAAATATGTCATCAAACTTCCAAATATGTCAACAAACTTCCAAATATGGCAGCAAATTTCAAAATATGTAAACAAACTTCCAAACATGTCATCACACTTCCAAATATGTCAACAAACTTCCAAATATGGCAGCAAATTTCAAAATATGTAAACAAACTTCCAAACATGTCATCACACTTCCAAATATGTCAACAAACTTCCAAAATATGTCAACAAACTTCCAAATATGGCAGCAAATTTCAAAATATGTAAACAAACTTCCGAATTATGTCAACAAACTTCCAAAATATGTCAACAAACTTTCTAAATATGTCATCAAGCTTCCAAAGAATGTCAACAAACTTCCAAATATGTCAACAAACTTCCAAAATATGTCATCAAACTTCCAAACATGTCATCAAACTTCCAAAATATGTCATCAAACTTCCAAACATGTCATCAAACTTCCAAAATATGTCATCAAACTTCCAAATATGTCAACAAACTTCCAAATATGGCAGCAAATTTCAAAATATGTAAACAAACTTCCAAACATGTCATCACACTTCCAAATATGTCAACAAACTTCCAAAATATGTCATCAAACTTCCAAACATGTCATTAAACTTCCAAAATATGTCATCAAACTTCCAAATATGTCAACAAACTTCCAAAATATGTCATCAAACTTCCAAAATATGTCATCAAACTTCCAAACATGTCATCAAACTTCCAAAATATGTCATCAAACTTCCAAACATGTCATCAAACTTCCAAATATGTCAACAAACTTCCAAAATGTCAACAAACTTCCAAATATGTCATCAAACTTCCAAAGAATGTCAACAAACTTCCAAAATGTCATCAAACTTCCGAATATGTCAACAAACTTCCAAATTATGTCATCAAACTTCCAAAGAATGTCAACAAACTTCCAAATATGTCAACAAACTTCCAAATATATGTCAACAAACTTCCAAAATATGTCAACAAACTTCCAAAATATGTCATCAAACATCCAAACATGTCATCAAACTTCCAAATTATGTCATCAAACTTCCAAAGAATGTCAACAAACTTCCAAATATGTCAACAAACTTCCAAATATATGTCAACAAACTTCCAAAATATGTCAACAAACTTCCAAAATATGTCATCAAACATCCAAACATGTCATCAAACTTCCAAAATATGTCATCAAACTTCCAAAGAATGTCAACAAACTTCCAAATATGTCAACAAACCTCCAAATATGTCAACAAATTTCCAAATACGTCTACAAACTTCCAACATATGTCATCAAACTTCAAAATATTTCAACAAACTTCCAAATATGCCAAGAAACTTCCAAATATGCCAACAAACTTACAAATATGTCAACAAACTTCCAAAATGTCATCAAACTTCCAAATATGTCAACAAATTTCCAAATATGTCATCAAACTTCCAAATATGTCAACAAACTTCCAAATATATGTCAACAAACTTCCAACATATGTCAACAAACTTCCAAATATGTCATCAAACTTCCAAAGAATGTCAACAAACTTCCAAAATGTCATCAAACTTCCGAATATGTCAACAAACTTCCAAATTATGTCATCAAACTTCCAAAGAATGTCAACAAACTTCCAAATATGTCAACAAACTTCCAAATATATGTCAACAAACTTCCAAAATATGTCAACAAACTTCCAAAATATGTCATCAAACATCCAAACATGTCATCAAACTTCCAAATTATGTCATCAAACTTCCAAAGAATGTCAACAAACTTCCAAATATGTCAACAAACTTCCAAATATATGTCAACAAACTTCCAAAATATGTCAACAAACTTCCAAAATATGTCATCAAACATCCAAACATGTCATCAAACTTCCAAAATATGTCATCAAACTTCCAAAGAATGTCAACAAACTTCCAAATATGTCAACAAACCTCCAAATATGTCAACAAATTTCCAAATACGTCTACAAACTTCCAACATATGTCATCAAACTTCAAAATATTTCAACAAACTTCCAAATATGCCAAGAAACTTCCAAATATGCCAACAAACTTACAAATATGTCAACAAACTTCCAAAATGTCATCAAACTTCCAAATATGTCAACAAATTTCCAAATATGTCATCAAACTTCCAAATATGTCAACAAACTTCCAAATATATGTCAACAAACTTCCAACATATGTCAACAAACTTCCAAAATAAGTCATCAAACTTCCAAACATGTCATCAAACTTCCAAAATATGTCATCAAACTTACAAATATGTCAACAAACTTCCAAATATGGCAGCAAATTTCAAAATATGTAAACAAACTTCCAAACATGTCATCACACTTCCAAATATGTCAACAAACTTCCAAAATATGTCAACAAACTTCCAAATATGGCAGCAAATTTCAAAATATGTAAACAAACTTCCGAATTATGTCAACAAACTTCCAAAATATGTCAACAAACTTTCTAAATATGTCATCAAGCTTCCAAAGAATGTCAACAAACTTCCAAATATATGTCAACAAACTTCCAAAATATGTCAACAAACTTCCAAAATATGTCATCAAACATCCAAACATGTCATCAAACTTCCAAATATGTCAACAAACCTCCAAATATGTCAACAAATTTCCAAATACGTCTACAAACTTCCAACATATGTCATCAAACTTCAAAATATTTCAACAAACTTCCAAATATGCCAAGAAACTTCCAAATATGCCAACAAACTTCCAAATATGTCAACAAACTTCCAAAATGTCATCAAACTTCCAAATATGTCAACAAATTTCCAAATATGTCATCAAACTTCCAAATATGTCAACAAACTTCCAAATACATGTCAACAAACTTCCAACATGTCAACAAACTTCCAAAATATGTCATCAAACTTCCAAACATGTCATCAAACTTCCAAAATATGTCATCAAACTTACAAATATGTCAACAAACTTCCAAATATGGCAGCAAATTTCAAAATATGTAAACAAACTTCCAAACATGTCATCACACTTCCAAATATGTCAACAAACTTCCAAAATATGTCAACAAACTTCCAAATATGGCAGCAAATTTCAAAATATGTAAACAAACTTCCGAATTATGTCAACAAACTTCCAAAATATGTCAACAAACTTTCTAAATATGTCATCAAGCTTCCAAAGAATGTCAACAAACTTCCAAATATGTCAACAAACTTCCAAAATATGTCATCAAACTTCCAAACATGTCATCAAACTTCCAAAATATGTCAACAAACTTTCTAAATATGTCATCAAGCTTCCAAAGAATGTCAACAAACTTCCAAATATGTCAACAAACTTCCAAATATGTCAACAAATTTCCAAATACGTCTACAAACTTCCAACATATGTCATCAAATTTCAAAATATTTCAACAAACTTCCAAATATGCCAAGAAACTTCCAAAATGTCATCAAACTTCCAAATATGTCAACAAACTTCCAAATATATGTCAACAAACTTCCAAAATATGTCAACAAACTTCCAAAATATGTCATCAAACTTCCAAACATGTCATTAAACTTCCAAAATATGTCATCAAACTTCCAAATATGTCAACAAACTTCCAAATATGTCATCAAACTTCCAAAGAATGTCAACAAACTTCCAAAATGTCATCAAACTTCCGAATATGTCAACAAACTTCCAAATTATGTCATCAAACTTCCAAAGAATGTCAACAAACTTCCAAATATGTCAACAAATTTCCAAATATATGTCAACAAACTTCCAAAATATGTCAACAAACTTCCAAAATATGTCATCAAACATCCAAACATGTCATCAAACTTCCAAATTATGTCATCAAACTTCCAAAGAATGTCAACAAACTTCCAAATATGTCAACAAACTTCCAAATATATGTCAACAAACTTCCAAAATATGTCAACAAACTTCCAAAATATGTCATCAAACATCCAAACATGTCATCAAACTTCCAAAATATGTCATCAAACTTCCAAAGAATGTCAACAAACTTCCAAATATGTCAACAAATTTCCAAATACGTCTACAAACTTCCAACATATGTCATCAAACTTCAAAATATTTCAACAAACTTCCAAATATGCCAAGAAACTTCCAAATATGCCAACAAACCTCCAAATATGTCAACAAACTTCCAAAATGTCATCAAACTTCCAAATATGTCAACAAATTTCCAAATATGTCATCAAACTTCCAAATATGTCAACAAACTTCCAAATATATGTCAACAAACTTCCAAAATATGTCAACAAACTTCCAAAATATGTCAACAAACTTCCAAAATATGTCATCAAACTTCCAAACATGTCATCAAACTTCCAAAATATGTCATCAAACTTCCAAATATGTCAACAAACTTCCAAAATATGTCATCAAACTTCCAAAATATGTCATCAAACTTCCAAATTATGTCAACAAACTTCCAAAGAATGTCAACAAACTTCCAAATATGTCAACAAATTTCCAACATATGTCATCAAACTTCAAAATATTTCAACAAACTTCCAAATATGCCAAGAAACTTCCAAATATGCCAACAAACTTACAAATATGTCAACAAACTTCCAAATATGTCAACAACCTTCCAAAATGTCATCAAACTTCCAAATATGTCAACAAATTTCCAAATATGTCATCAAACTTCCAAATATGTCAACAAACTTCTAAAATATATCAACAAACTTCCAAATATGCCAAGAAACTTCCAAATATGCCAACAAACTTACAAATATGTCAACAAATTTCCAAATATGTCAACAAACTTCCAAAATATGTCAACAAACTTCTAAAATATATCAACAAACTTCCATATATGCCAAATAAACTTACAAAATGTCATCAAACTTCCAAAATATGTCAACAAACTTCCAAAATATGTCAACAAACTTCCAAAATATGTCAACAAACTTCCAAAATATGTCATCAAACATCCAAACATGTCATCAAACTTCCAAATTATGTCATCAAACTTCCAAAGAATGTCAACAAACTTCCAAATATGTCAACAAACTTCCAAATATATGTCAACAAACTTCCAAAATATATGACAACAAACTTCCAAAATATGTCATCAAACATCCAAACATGTCATCAAACTTCCAAATTATGTCATCAAACTTCCAAAGAATGTCAACAAACTTCCAAATATGTCAACAAACTTCCAAATATATGTCAACAAACTTCCAAAATATGTCAACAAACTTCCAAAATATGTCATCAAACATCCAAACATGTCATCAAACTTCCAAAATATGTCATCAAACTTCCAAAGAATGTCAACAAACTTCCAAATATGTCAACAAACTTCCAAATATGTCAACAAATTTCCAAATACATCTACAAACTTCCAACATATGTCATCAAACTTCGAAATATTTCAACAAACTTCCAAATATGCCAAGAAACTTCCAAATATGCCAACAAACTTCCAAATATGTCAACAAACTTCCAAAATGTCATCAAACTTCCAACATGTCAACAAACTTCCAAAATATGTCATCAAACTTCCAAACATGTCATCAAACTTCCAAAATATGTCATCAAACTTACAAATATGTCAACAAACTTCCAAATATGGCAGCAAATTTCAAAATATGTAAACAAACTTCCAAACATGTCATCACACTTCCAAATATGTCAACAAACTTCCAAAATATGTCAACAAACTTCCAAATATGGCAGCAAATTTCAAAATATGTAAACAAACTTCCGAATTATGTCAACAAACTTCCAAAATATGTCAACAAACTTTCTAAATATGTCATCAAGCTTCCAAAGAATGTCAACAAACTTCCAAATATGTCAACAAACTTCCAAAATATGTCATCAAACTTCCAAACATGTCATCAAACTTCCAAAATATGTCAACAAACTTTCTAAATATGTCATCAAGCTTCCAAAGAATGTCAACAAACTTCCAAATATGTCAACAAACTTCCAAATATGTCAACAAATTTCCAAATACGTCTACAAACTTCCAACATATGTCATCAAATTTCAAAATATTTCAACAAACTTCCAAATATGCCAAGAAACTTCCAAAATGTCATCAAACTTCCAAATATGTCAACAAATTTCCAAATATGTCATCAAACTTCCAAATATGTCAACAAACTTCCAAATATATGTCAACAAACTTCCAAAATATGTCAACAAACTTCCAAAATATGTCATCAAACTTCCAAACATGTCATTAAACTTCCAAAATATGTCATCAAACTTCCAAATATGTCAACAAACTTCCAAATATGTCATCAAACTTCCAAAGAATGTCAACAAACTTCCAAAATGTCATCAAACTTCCGAATATGTCAACAAACTTCCAAATTATGTCATCAAACTTCCAAAGAATGTCAACAAACTTCCAAATATGTCAACAAATTTCCAAATATATGTCAACAAACTTCCAAAATATGTCAACAAACTTCCAAAATATGTCATCAAACATCCAAACATGTCATCAAACTTCCAAATTATGTCATCAAACTTCCAAAGAATGTCAACAAACTTCCAAATATGTCAACAAACTTCCAAATATATGTCAACAAACTTCCAAAATATGTCAACAAACTTCCAAAATATGTCATCAAACATCCAAACATGTCATCAAACTTCCAAAATATGTCATCAAACTTCCAAAGAATGTCAACAAACTTCCAAATATGTCAACAAATTTCCAAATACGTCTACAAACTTCCAACATATGTCATCAAACTTCAAAATATTTCAACAAACTTCCAAATATGCCAAGAAACTTCCAAATATGCCAACAAACCTCCAAATATGTCAACAAACTTCCAAAATGTCATCAAACTTCCAAATATGTCAACAAATTTCCAAATATGTCATCAAACTTCCAAATATGTCAACAAACTTCCAAATATATGTCAACAAACTTCCAAAATATGTCAACAAACTTCCAAAATATGTCAACAAACTTCCAAAATATGTCATCAAACTTCCAAACATGTCATCAAACTTCCAAAATATGTCATCAAACTTCCAAATATGTCAACAAACTTCCAAAATATGTCATCAAACTTCCAAAATATGTCATCAAACTTCCAAATTATGTCAACAAACTTCCAAAGAATGTCAACAAACTTCCAAATATGTCAACAAATTTCCAACATATGTCATCAAACTTCAAAATATTTCAACAAACTTCCAAATATGCCAAGAAACTTCCAAATATGCCAACAAACTTACAAATATGTCAACAAACTTCCAAATATGTCAACAACCTTCCAAAATGTCATCAAACTTCCAAATATGTCAACAAATTTCCAAATATGTCATCAAACTTCCAAATATGTCAACAAACTTCTAAAATATATCAACAAACTTCCAAATATGCCAAGAAACTTCCAAATATGCCAACAAACTTACAAATATGTCAACAAATTTCCAAATATGTCAACAAACTTCCAAAATATGTCAACAAACTTCTAAAATATATCAACAAACTTCCATATATGCCAAATAAACTTACAAAATGTCATCAAACTTCCAAAATATGTCAACAAACTTCCAAAATATGTCAACAAACTTCCAAAATATGTCAACAAACTTCCAAAATATGTCATCAAACATCCAAACATGTCATCAAACTTCCAAATTATGTCATCAAACTTCCAAAGAATGTCAACAAACTTCCAAATATGTCAACAAACTTCCAAATATATGTCAACAAACTTCCAAAATATATGACAACAAACTTCCAAAATATGTCATCAAACATCCAAACATGTCATCAAACTTCCAAATTATGTCATCAAACTTCCAAAGAATGTCAACAAACTTCCAAATATGTCAACAAACTTCCAAATATATGTCAACAAACTTCCAAAATATGTCAACAAACTTCCAAAATATGTCATCAAACATCCAAACATGTCATCAAACTTCCAAAATATGTCATCAAACTTCCAAAGAATGTCAACAAACTTCCAAATATGTCAACAAACTTCCAAATATGTCAACAAATTTCCAAATACATCTACAAACTTCCAACATATGTCATCAAACTTCAAAATATTTCAACAAACTTCCAAATATGCCAAGAAACTTCCAAATATGCCAACAAACTTCCAAATATGTCAACAAACTTCCAAATATGTCAACAAACTTCTAAAATATATCAACAAACTTCCAAATATGCCAAGAAACTTCCAAATATGCCAACAAACTTACAAATATGTCAACAAATTTCCAAATATGTCAACAAACTTCCAAAATATGTCAACAAACTTCTAAAATATATCAACAAACTTCCAAATATGCCAAATAAACTTACAAAATGTCATCAAACTTCCAAAATATGTCAACAAACTTCCAAAATATGTCAACAAACTTCCAAATATGCCAACAAACTCACAAATATGTCAACAAACTTCCAAATATGTCAACAAACTTCCAAAATGTCATCAAACTTCCAAATATGTCAACAAATTTCCAAATATGTCATCAAACTTCCAAATATGTCAACAAACTTCTAAAATATATCAACAAACTTCCAAATATGCCAACAAACTCACAAATATGTCAACAAACTTCCAAAATGTCATCAAACATCCAAATATGTCAACAAATTTCCAAATATGTCATCAAACTTCCAAATATGTCAACAAACTTCAAAAATGTCATCAAACTTCCAAATATGTCAACATATTTCCAAATATGTCATCAAACTTCCAAATATGTCAACAAACTTCCAAAGAATGTCAACAAACTTCCAAAATGTCAACAAACTTCCGAATATGTCAAGAAATTTCCAAATATATGTCAACAAACTTCCAAATATGTCAACAAACTTCCAAAATGTCATCAAACTTCCAAATATGTCAACAAATTTCCAAATATGTCATCAAACTTCCAAATATGTCAACAAACTTCTAAAATATATCAACAAACTTCCAAATATGCCAACAAACTCACAAATATGTCAACGAACTTCCAAATATGTCAACAAACTTCCAAAAATGTCATCAAACTTCCAAATATGTCAACAAATTTCCAAATATATGTCAACAAACTTCCAAAATATGTCAACAAACTTCCAAAATATGTCAACAAACTTCCAAAATATGTCAACAAACTTCCAAATATGTCATCAAACTTCCAAAGAATGTCAACAAACTTACAAATATGTCAACAAACCTCCAAAACATGTCAACAAACTTCCGAATATGTCAGCAAACTTCCAAAATATCTCAGCAAACTTCCGAATATGTCAACAAACTTCCAAATTATGTCAACAAACTTCCAAAATATGTCAACAAACTTCCAAAGAATGTCAACAAACTTCCAAATATGTCAACAAATTTCCAACATATGTCATCAAACTTCAAAATATTTCAACAAACTTCCAAATATGCCAAGAAATTTCCAAATATGCCAACAAACTTACAAATATGTCAACAAACTTCCAAATATGTCAACAAACTTCCAAATATGTCAACAAACTTCTAAAATATATCAACAAACTTCCAAATATGACAAGAAACTTCCAAATATGCCAACAAACTTACAAATGTCAACAAATTTCCAAATATGTCAACAAACTTCCAAAATATGTCAACAAACTTCTAAAATGTATCAACAAACTTCCAAATATGCCAAATAAACTTACAAAATGTCATCAAACTTCCAAAATATGTCAACAAACTTCCAAAATATGTCAACAAACTTCCAAATATGCCAACAAACTCACAAATATGTCAACAAACTTCCAAATATGTCAACAAACTTCCAAAATGTCATCAAACTTCCAAATATGTCAACAAATTTCCAAATATGTCATCAAACTTCCAAATATGTCAACAAACTTCTAAAATATATCAACAAACTTCCAAATATGCCAACAAACTCACAAATATGTCAACAAACTTCCAAAATGTCATCAAACTTCCAAATATGTCAACAAATTTACAAATATGTCATCAAACTTCCAAATATGTCAACAAACGTCCAAAATGTCATTAAACTTCCAAATATGTCAACAAATTTCCAAATATGTCATCAAACTTCCAAATATGTCAACAAACTTCCAAAGAATGTCAACAAACTTCCAAAATGTCAACAAACTTCCGAATATGTCAACAAATTTCCAAATATATGTCAACAAACTTCCAAAATGTCATCAAACTTCCAAATATGTCAACAAACTTCCAAATATGTCAACAAACTTCCAAAATGTCATCAAACTTCCAAATATGTCAACAAATTTCCAAATATGTCATCAAACTTCCAAATATGTCAACAAACTTCCAAAATATGCCAACAAACTTACAAATATGTCAACAAATTTCCAAATATGTGATCAAACTTCCAAATATGTCAACAAACTTCTAAAATATATCAACAAACTTCCAAATATGCCAACAAACTCACAAATATGTCAACGAACTTCCAAATATGTCAACAAACTTCCAAAATGTCATCAAACTTCCAAATATGTAAACAAATTTCCAAATATATGTCAACAAACTTCCAAAATATGTCAACAAACTTCCAAAATATGTCAACAAACTTCCAAAATATGTCAACAAACTTCCAAATATGTCATCAAACTTCCAAAGAATGTCATCAAACTTACAAATATGTCAACAAACTTCCAAATATGTCAACAAACTTCCAAAATGTCATCAAACTTCCAAATATGTCAACAAATTTCCAAATATGTCAACAAACTTCCAAATATGTCAACAAACTTCCAAATATGTCAACAAATTTCCAAATATGTCAACAAACTTCCAAAATGTCATCAAACTTCCAAATATGTCAACAAATTTCCAAATATGTCATCAAACTTCCAAATATGTCAACAAACTTCTAAAATATATCAACAAACTTCCAAATATGCCAACAAACTCACAAATATGTCAACAAACTTCCAAAATGTCATCAAACATCCAAATATGTCAACAAATTTCCAAATATGTCATCAAACTTCCAAATATGTCAACAAACTTCAAAAATGTCATCAAACTTCCAAATATGTCAACAAATTTCCAAATATGTCATCAAACTTCCAAATATGTCAACAAACTTCCAAAGAATGTCAACAAACTTCCAAAATGTCAACAAACTTCCGAATATTTCAAGAAATTTCCAAATATATGTCAACAAACTTCCAAATATGTCATCAAACTTCCAAATATGTCAACAAACTTCCAAATATGTCAACAAACTTCCAAAATGTCATCAAACTTCCAAATATGTCAACAAATTTCCAAATATGTCATCAAACTTCCAAATATGTCAACAAACTTCCACATATGCCAACAAACTTACAAATATGTCAACAAATTTCCAAATATGTCAACAAACTTCCAAAATGTCATCAAACTTCCAAATATGTCAACAAATTTCCAAATATGTCATCAAACTTCCAAATATGTCAACAAACTTCTAAAATATGTCAACGAACTTCCAAATATGTCAACAAACTTCCAAAGTGTCATCAAACTTCCAAATATGTCAACAAATTTCCAAATATGTCATCAAACTTCCAAATATGTCAACAAACTTCCACATATGCCAACAAACTTACAAATATGTCAACAAATTTCCAAATATGTCAACAAACTTCCAAAATGTCATCAAACTTCCAAATATGTCAACAAATTTCCAAATATGTCATCAAACTTCCAAATATGTCAACAAACTTCTAAAATATATCAACAAACTTCCAAATATGCCAACAAACTCACAAATATGTCAACGAACTTCCAAAATATGTCAACAAACTTCCAAAATATGTCAACAAACTTCCAAAATATGTCAACAAACTTCCAGAGAATGTCATCAAACTTCCAAAGAATGTCAACAAACTTACAAATATGTCAACAAACTTCCAAATATGTCAACAAACCTCCAAAACATGTCAACAAACTTCCGAATATGTCAGCAAACTTCCAAAATATCTCAGCAAACTTCTAATTATGTCAACAAACTTCCAAATTATGTCAACAAACTTCCAAAATATGTCAACAAACTTCCAAAATATGTCAACAAACTTCCAAAGAATGTCAACAAACTTCCAAATATGTCAACAAATTTCCAACATATGTCATCAAACTTCAAAATATTTCAACAAACTTCCAAATATGCCAAGAAATTTCCAAATATGCCAACAAACTTACAAATATGTCAACAAACTTCCAAATATGTCAACAAACTTCCAAATTTGTCAACAAACTTCTAAAATATATCAACAAACTTCCAAATATGACAAGAAACTTCCAAATATGCCAACAAACTTACAAATATGTCAACAAATTTCCAAATATGTCAAAAAACTTCCAAAATATGTCAACAAACTTCTAAAATGTATCAACAAACTTCCAAATATGCCAAATAAACTTACAAAATGTCATCAAACTTCCAAAATATGTCAACAAACTTCCAAAATATGTCAACAAACTTCCAAATATGCCAACAAACTCACAAATATGTCAACAAACTTCCAAATATGTCAACAAACTTCCAAAATGTCATCAAACTTCCAAATATGTCAACAAATTTCCAAATATGTCATCAAACTTCCAAATATGTCAACAAACTTCTAAAATATATCAACAAACTTCCAAATATGCCAACAAACTCACAAATATGTCAACAAACTTCCAAAATGTCATCAAACTTCCAAATATGTCAACAAATTTACAAATATGTCATCAAACTTCCAAATATGTCAACAAACGTCCAAAATGTCATTAAACTTCCAAATATGTCAACAAATTTCCAAATATGTCATCAAACTTCCAAATATGTCAACAAACTTCCAAAGAATGTCAACAAACTTCCAAAATGTCAACAAACTTCCGAATATGTCAACAAATTTCCAAATATATGTCAACAAACTTCCAAAATGTCATCAAACTTCCAAATATGTCAACAAACTTCCAAATATGTCAACAAACTTCCAAAATGTCATCAAACTTCCAAATATGTCAACAAATTTCCAAATATGTCATCAAACTTCCAAATATGTCAACAAACTTCCAAAATATGCCAACAAACTTACAAATATGTCAACAAATTTCCAAATATGTGATCAAACTTCCAAATATGTCAACAAACTTCTAAAATATATCAACAAACTTCCAAATATGCCAACAAACTCACAAATATGTCAACGAACTTCCAAATATGTCAACAAACTTCCAAAATGTCATCAAACTTCCAAATATGTAAACAAATTTCCAAATATATGTCAACAAACTTCCAAAATATGTCAACAAACTTCCAAAATATGTCAACAAACTTCCAAAATATGTCATCAAACTTCCAAATATGTCATCAAACTTCCAAAGAATGTCATCAAACTTACAAATATGTCAACAACCTTCCAAATGTCAACAAACTTCCAAAATGTCATCAAACTTCCAAATATGTCAACAAATTTCCAAATATGTCAACAAACTTCCAAATATGTCAACAAACTTCCAAATATGTCAACAAATTTCCAAATACGTCTACAAACTTCCAACATATGTCATCAAACTTCAAAATATTTCAACAAACTTCCAAATATGCCAAGAAACTTCCAAATATGCCAACAAACTTACAAATATGTCAACAAACTTCCAAATATGTCAACAAACTTCCAAAATGTCATCAAACTTCCAAATATGTCAACAAATTTCCAAATATGTCATCAAACTTCCAAATATGTCAACAAACTTCCAAATACGGCAGCAAATTTCAAAATATGTAAACAAACTTCCAAACATGTCATCACACTTCCAAATATGTCAACAAACTTCCAAAATATGTCAACAAACTTCCAAATATGGCAGCAAATTTCAAAATATGTAAACAAACTTCCGAATTATGTCAACAAACTTCCAAAATATGTCAACAAACTTTCTAAATATGTCATAAAGCTTCCAAAGAATGTCAACAAACTTCCAAATATGTCAACAAACTTCCAAATATGTCAACAAATTTCCAAATACGTCCACAAACTTCCAACATATGTCATCAAATTTCAAAATATTTCAACAAACTTCCAAATATGCCAAGAAACTTCCAAATATGCCAACAAACTTCCAAATATGTCAACAAATTTCCAAATATGTCATCAAACTTCCAAATATGTCAACAAACTTCCAAATATATGTCAAAAAACTTCCAAAATATGTCAACAAACTTCCAAAATATGTCATCAAACTTCCAAACATGTCATCAAACTTCCAAAATATGTCATCAAACTTCCAAACATGTCATCAAACTTCCAAAATATGTCATCAAACTTCCAAATATGTCAACAAACTTCCAAATATGGCAGCAAATTTCAAAATATGTAAACAAACTTCCAAACATGTCATCACACTTCCAAATATGTCAACAAACTTCCAAAATATGTCAACAAACTTCCAAATATGGCAGCAAATTTCAAAATATGTAAACAAACTTCCGAATTATGTCATCAAACTTCCAAAGAATGTCAACAAACTTCCAAAATGTCATCAAACTTCCGAATATGTCAACAAACTTCCAAATTATGTCATCAAACTTCCAAAGAATGTCAACAAACTTCCAAATATGTCAACAAACTTCCAAATATATGTCATCAAACTTCCAAATATGTCAACAAACTTCCAAATTATGTCAACAAACTTCCAAAATATGTCATCAAACATCCAAACATGTCATCAAACTTCCAAATTATGTCATCAAACTTCCAAAGAATGTCAACAAACTTCCAAATATGTCAACAAACTTCCAAATATATGTCAACAAACTTCCAAAATATGTCAACAAACTTCCAAAATATGTCATCAAACATCCAAACATGTCATCAAACTTCCAAAATATGTCATCAAACTTCCAAAGAATGTCAACAAACTTCCAAATATGTCAACAAACTTCCAAAATGTCATCAAACTTCCAAATATGTCAACAAATTTACAAATATGTCATCAAACTTCCAAATATGTCAACAAACGTCCAAAATGTCATTAAACTTCCAAATATGTCAACAAATTTCCAAATATGTCATCAAACTTCCAAATATGTCAACAAACTTCCAAAGAATGTCAACAAACTTCCAAAATGTCAACAAACTTCCGAATATGTCAACAAATTTCCAAATATATGTCAACAAACTTCCAAAATGTCATCAAACTTCCAAATATGTCAACAAACTTCCAAATATGTCAACAAACTTCCAAAATGTCATCAAACTTCCAAATATGTCAACAAATTTCCAAATATGTCATCAAACTTCCAAATATGTCAACAAACTTCCAAAATATGCCAACAAACTTCAAAATATGTCAACAAATTTCCAAATATGTGATCAAACTTCCAAATATGTCAACAAACTTCTAAAATATATCAACAAACTTCCAAATATGCCAACAAACTCACAAATATGTCAACGAACTTCCAAATATGTCAACAAACTTCCAAAATGTCATCAAACTTCCAAATATGTAAACAAATTTCCAAATATATGTCAACAAACTTCCAAAATATGTCAACAAACTTCCAAAATATGTCAACAAACTTCCAAAATATGTCATCAAACTTCCAAATATGTCATCAAACTTCCAAAGAATGTCATCAAACTTACAAATATGTCAACAAACTTCCAAATGTCAACAAACTTCCAAAATGTCATCAAACTTCCAAATATGTCAACAAATTTCCAAATATGTCAACAAACTTCCAAATATGTCAACAAACTTCCAAATATGTCAACAAATTTCCAAATACGTCTACAAACTTCCAACATATGTCATCAAACTTCAAAATATTTCAACAAACTTCCAAATATGCCAAGAAACTTCCAAATATGCCAACAAACTTACAAATATGTCAACAAACTTCCAAATATGTCAACAAACTTCCAAAATGTCATCAAACTTCCAAATATGTCAACAAATTTCCAAATATGTCATCAAACTTCCAAATATGTCAACAAACTTCCAAATATGGCAGCAAATTTCAAAATATGTAAACAAACTTCCAAACATGTCATCACACTTCCAAATATGTCAACAAACTTCCAAATATGGCAGCAAATTTCAAAATATGTAAACAAACTTCCAAACATGTCATCACACTTCCAAATATGTCAACAAACTTCCAAAATATGTCAACAAACTTCCAAATATGGCAGCTAATTTCAAAATATGTAAACAAACTTCCGAATTATGTCAACAAACTTCCAAAATATGTCAACAAACTTTCTAAATATGTCATAAAGCTTCCAAAGAATGTCAACAAACTTCCAAATATGTCAACAAACTTCCAAATATGTCAACAAATTTCCAAATACGTCCACAAACTTCCAACATATGTCATCAAATTTCAAAATATTTCAACAAACTTCCAAATATGCCAAGAAACTTCCAAATATGCCAACAAACTTCCAAATATGTCAACAAATTTCCAAATATGTCATCAAACTTCCAAATATGTCAACAAACTTCCAAATATATGTCAAAAAACTTCCAAAATATGTCAACAAACTTCCAAAATATGTCATCAAACTTCCAAACATGTCATCAAACTTCCAAAATATGTCATCAAACTTCCAAACATGTCATCAAACTTCCAAAATATGTCATCAAACTTCCAAATATGTCAACAAACTTCCAAATATGGCAGCAAATTTCAAAATATGTAAACAAACTTCCAAACATGTCATCACACTTCCAAATATGTCAACAAACTTCCAAAATATGTCAACAAACTTCCAAATATGGCAGCAAATTTCAAAATATGTAAACAAACTTCCGAATTATGTCATCAAACTTCCAAAGAATGTCAACAAACTTCCAAAATGTCATCAAACTTCCGAATATGTCAACAAACTTCCAAATTATGTCATCAAACTTCCAAAGAATGTCAACAAACTTCCAAATATGTCAACAAACTTCCAAATATATGTCAACAAACTTCCAAAATATGTCAACAAACTTCCAAAATATGTCATCAAACATCCAAACATGTCATCAAACTTCCAAATTATGTCATCAAACTTCCAAAGAATGTCAACAAACTTCCAAATATGTCAACAAACTTCCAAATATATGTCAACAAACTTCCAAAATATGTCAACAAACTTCCAAAATATGTCATCAAACATCCAAACATGTCATCAAACTTCCAAAATATGTCATCAAACTTCCAAAGAATGTCAACAAACTTCCAAATATGTCAACAAACTTCCAAATATGTCAACAAATTTCCAAATACGTCTACAAACTTCCAACATATGTCATCAAACTTCAAAATATTTCAACAAACTTCCAAATATGCCAAGAAAGTTCCAAATATGTCAACAAACTTCCAAAATGTCATCAAACTTCCAAATATGTCAACAAATTTCCAAATATGTCATCAAACTTCCAAATATGTCAACAAACTTCCAAATATATGTCAACAAACTTCCAAAATATGTCAACAAACTTCCAAAATATGTCAACAAACTTCCAAACATGTCATCAAACTTCCAAATATGTCAACAAACTTCCAAAATGTCATCAAACTTCCAAATATGTCAACAAACCTCCAAAATATGTCATCAAACTTCCAAAATATGTCATCAAACTTCCAAAATATGTCATCAAACTTCCAAACATGTCATCAAACTTCCAAATATGTCAACAAACTTCCAAAATATGTCAACAAACTTCCAAAATATGTCAACAAACTTCCAAATATGTCATCAAACTTCCAAAGAATGTCAACAAACTTACAAATATGTCAACAAACTTCCAAATATGTCAACAAACTTCCAAAATGTCATCAAACTTCCAAATATGTCAACAAATTTCCAAATATGTCAACAAACTTCCAAAATATGTCATCAAACTTCCAAATATGTCAACAAATTTCCAAATATGTCATCAAACTTCCAAATATGGCAGCAAATTTCAAAATATGTAAACAAACTTCCAAACATGTCATCACACTTCCAAATATGTCAACAAACTTCCAAAATATGTCAACAAACTTCCAAATATGGCAGCAAATTTCAAAATATGTAAACAAACTTCCGAATTATGTCATCAAACTTCCAAAGAATGTCAACAAACTTCCAAAATGTCATCAAACTTCCGAATATGTCAACAAACTTCCAAATTATGTCATCAAACTTCCAAAGAATGTCAACAAACTTCCAAATATGTCAACAAACTTCCAAATATATGTCAACAAACTTCCAAAATATGTCAACAAACTTCCAAAATATGTCATCAAACATCCAAACATGTCATCAAACTTCCAAATTATGTCATCAAACTTCCAAAGAATGTCAACAAACTTCCAAATATGTCAACAAACTTCCAAATATATGTCAACAAACTTCCAAAATATGTCATCAAACATCCAAACATGTCATCAAACTTCCAAAATATGTCATCAAACTTCCAAAGAATGTCAACAAACTTCCAAATATGTCAACAAACTTCCAAATATGTCAACAAATTTCCAAATACGTCTACAAACTTCCAACATATGTCATCAAACTTCAAAATATTTCAACAAACTTCCAAATATGCCAAGAAACTTCCAAATATGCCAAGAAACTTCCAAATATGTCAACAAACTTCCAAAATGTCATCAAACTTCCAAATATGTCAACAAATTTCCAAATATGTCATCAAACTTCCAAATATGTCAACAAACTTCCAAATATATGTCAACAAACTTCCAAAATATGTCAACAAACTTCCAAAATATGTCAACAAACTTCCAAAATATCTTATCAAACTTCCAAACATGTCATCAAACTTCCAAATATGTCAACAAACTTCCAAAATGTCATCAAACTTCCAAATATGTCAACAAACCTCCAAAATATGTCATCAAACTTCCAAAATATGTCATCAAACTTCCAAAATATGTCAACAAACTTCCAAACATGTCATCAAACTTCCAAATATGTCAACAAACTTCCAAAATATGTCAACAAACTTCCAAATATGTCATCAAACTTCCAAAGAATGTCAACAAACTTACAAATATGTCAACAAACTTCCAAATATGTCAACAAACTTCCAAAATGTCATCAAACTTCCAAATATGTCAACAAATTTCCAAATATGTCAACAAACTTCCAAAATATGTCATCAAACTTCCAAATATGTCAACAAATTTCCAAATATGTCAACAAACTTCCAAAATATGTCAACAAAATTCCAAAATATGTCATCAAACTTCCAAACATGTCATCAAACTTCCAAAATATGTCATCAAACTTCCAAATATGTCAACAAACTTCCAAAATATGTCATCAAACTTCCAAAATATGTCATCAAACTTCCAAACATGTCATCAAACTTCCAAAATATGTCAACAAACGTCCCAATTATGTCAACAAACTTCCAAAATATGTCATCAAACTTCCAAATATGTCAACAAACTTCCAAAATATGTCAACAAACTTCCAAATATGTCATCAAACTTCCAAAGAATGTCAACAAACTTCCAAATATGTCAACAAACTTCCGAATATGTCAACAAACTTCCAAATTATGTCAACAAACTTCCAAAATATGTCAACAAACTTAAAAAATATGTCATCAAACTTCCAAATATGTCAACAAATTTCCAAATATGTCATCAAACTTCCAAATATGTCAACAAACTTCCAAATATATGTCAACAAACTTCCAAAATATGTCAACAAACTTCCAAAATATGTCATCAAACTTCCAAACATGTCATCAAACTTCCAAAATGTCATCAAACTTCCAAATAATTCAACAACTTCCAAATTATGTCAACAAACTTCCAAATATGTCAACAAACTTCCAAAGAATGTCATCAACCTTACAAATATGTCAACAAACTTCCAAAGAATGTCATCAACCTTACAAATATGTCAACAAACTTCCAAATATGTCATCAAACTTCCAAATATGTCAACAAACTTCCAAATATATGTCAACAAACTTCCAAAATATGTCAACAAACTTCCAAAATATGTCATCAAACTTCCAAACATGTCATCAAACTTCCAAAATGTCATCAAACTTCCAAATATGTCAACAACTTCCAAATTATGTCAACAAACTTCCAAAATATGTCATCAAACTTCCAAACATGTCATCAGACTTCCAAATATGTCAACAAACTTCCAAAATGTCATCAAACTTCCAAATATGTCAACAAACCTCCAAAATATGTCATCAAACTTCCAAAATATGTCATCAAACTTCCAAAATATGTCAACAAACTTCCAAACATGTCATCAAACTTCCAAATATGTCAACAAACTTCCAAAATATGTCAACAAACTTCCAAATATGTCATCAAACTTCCAAAGAATGTCAACAAACTTACAAATATGTCAACAAACTTCCAAATATGTCAACAAACTTCCAAAATGTCATCAAACTTCCAAATATGTCAACAAATTTCCAAATATGTCAACAAACTTCCAAAATATGTCATCAAACTTCCAAATATGTCAACAAATTTCCAAATATGTCAACAAACTTCCAAAATATGTCAACAAAATTCCAAAATATGTCATCAAACTTCCAAACATGTCATCAAACTTCCAAAATATGTCATCAAACTTCCAAATATGTCAACAAACTTCCAAAATATGTCATCAAACTTCCAAAATATGTCATCAAACTTCCAAACATGTCATCAAACTTCCAAAATATGTCAACAAACGTCCCAATTATGTCAACAAACTTCCAAAATATGTCATCAAACTTCCAAATATGTCAACAAACTTCCAAAATATGTCAACAAACTTCCAAATATGTCATCAAACTTCCAAAGAATGTCAACAAACTTCCAAATATGTCAACAAACTTCCGAATATGTCAACAAACTTCCAAATTATGTCAACAAACTTCCAAAATATGTCAACAAACTTAAAAAATATGTCATCAAACTTCCAAATATGTCAACAAATTTCCAAATATGTCATCAAACTTCCAAATATGTCAACAAACTTCCAAATATATGTCAACAAACTTCCAAAATATGTCAACAAACTTCCAAAATATGTCATCAAACTTCCAAACATGTCATCAAACTTCCAAAATGTCATCAAACTTCCAAATAATTCAACAACTTCCAAATTATGTCAACAAACTTCCAAATATGTCAACAAACTTCCAAAGAATGTCATCAACCTTACAAATATGTCAACAAACTTCCAAAGAATGTCATCAACCTTACAAATATGTCAACAAACTTCCAAATATGTCATCAAACTTCCAAATATGTCAACAAACTTCCAAATATATGTCAACAAACTTCCAAAATATGTCAACAAACTTCCAAAATATGTCATCAAACTTCCAAACATGTCATCAAACTTCCAAAATGTCATCAAACTTCCAAATATGTCAACAACTTCCAAATTATGTCAACAAACTTCCAAAATATGTCATCAAACTTCCAAACATGTCATCAGACTTCCAAAATATGTCATCAAACTTCCAAAATGTCATCAAACTTCCAAAGAATGTCAACAAACTTACAAATATGTCAACAAACTTCCAAAGTATGTCAACAAACTTCCAAATATGTCATCAAACTTCCAAAATATGTCATCAAACTTCCAAATATGTCATCAAACTTCCAAAATATGTCATCAAACTTCCAAACATGTCATCAAACTTCCAAATATGTCAACAAACTTCCAAAATATGTCAACAAACTTCCAAATATGTCATCAAACTTCCAAAGAATGTCAACAAACTTACAAATATGTCAACAAACTTCCAAAATGACATCAAACTTACAAATATGTCAACAAACCTCCAAAATATGTCATCAAACTTCCAAAATATGTCATCAAACTTCCAAAATATGTCATCACACTTCCAAACATGTCATCAAACTTCCAAATATGTCAACAAACTTCCAAAATATGTCAACAAACTTCCAAATATGTCATCAAACTTCCAAAGAATGTCAACAAACTTCCAAATATGTCAACAAACTTCCAAATATGTCAACAAACTTCCAAAATGTCATCAAAATTCCAAATATGTCAACAAATTTCCAAATATGTCAACAAATTTCCAAATATGTCATCAAACTTCCAAATATGTCAACAAACTTCCAAAATATGTCAACAAAATTCCAAAATATGTCATCAAACTTCCAAACATGTCATCAAACTTCCAAAATATGTCATCAAACTTCCAAATATGTCAACAAACTTCCAAAATATGTCATCAAACTTCCAAAATATGTCATCAAACTTCCAAACATGTCATCAAACTTCCAAAATATGTCAACAAACTTCCAAATTATGTCAACAAACTTCCAAAATATGTCATCAAACTTCCAAATATGTCAACAAACTTCCAAATATGTCATCAAACTTCCAAAGAATGTCAACAAACTTCCAAATATGTCAACAAACTTCCGAATATGTCAACAAACTTCCAAATTATGTCAACAAACTTCCAAAATATGTCAACAAACTTCCAAAATATGTCATCAAACTTCCAAACATGTCATCACACTTCCAAATATGTCATCAAACTTCCAAAATATGTCATCAAACTTCCAAAATATGTCATCAAACTTCCAAACATGTCATCAAACCTCCAAATATGTCAACAAACTTCCAAAATATGTCAACAAACTTCCAAATATGTCATCAAACTTCCAAAGAATGTCAACAAACTTACAAATATGTCAACAAACTTCCAAATATGTCAACAAACTTCCAAAATGTCATCAAACTTCCAAATATGTCAACAAATTTCCAAATATGTCATCAAACTTCCAAATATGTCAACAAACTTCCAAAATGTCATCAAACTTCCAAAGAATGTCAACAAACTTCCAAATATGTCAACAAACTTCCAAAATATGTCAACAAACTTCCAAATATGTCATCAAACTTCCAAAATATGTCATCAAACTTCCAAATATGTCAACAAACTTCCAAAATATGTCATCAAACTTCCAAAATATGTCATCAAACTTCCAAACATGTCAACAAACTTCCAAAATATGTCATCAAACTTCCAAATATGTCAACAAACTTCCAAATATGTCATCAAACTTCCAAAATATGTCATCAAACTTCCAAATATGTCAACAAACTTCCAAAATATGTCATCAAACTTCCAAACATGTCATCAAACTTCCAAATATGTCAACAAACGTCAAAATATATGTCAACAAACTTCCAAAATATGTCAACAAACTTCCAAAATATGTCATCAAACTTCCAAACATGTCATCAAACTTCCAAAATATGTCATCAAACTTCCAAATATGTCATCAAACTTCCAAAATATGTCATCAAACTTCCAAATATGTCAACAAACTTCCAAAATATGTCATCAAACTTCCAAAACATGTCATCAAACTTCCAAATATGTCAACAAACTTCCAAAATATGTCAACAAACTTCCAAATATGTCATCAAACTTCCAAAGAATGTCAACAAACTTACAAATATGTCAACAAACTTCCAAATATGTCAACAAACTTACAAATATGTCAACAAACTTCCAAATATGTCAACAAACTTCCAAATGATGTCAACAAACTTCCAAAATATGTCATCAAACTTCCAAACATGTCATCACACTTCCAAATATGTCATCAAACTACCAAAATATGTCATCAAACTTCCAAATATGTCAACAAACTTCCAAAATATGTCATCAAACTTCCAAAATATGTCATCAAACTTCCAATCATGTCATCAAACTTCCAAATATGTCAACAAACTTCCAAAATGTCATCAAACTTCCAAATATGTCAACAAATTTCCAAATATATGTCAACAAACTTCCAAAATATGTCAACAAACTTCCAAAATATGTCATCAAACTTCCAAACATGTCATCAAACTTCCAAAATATGTCATCAAACTTCCAAATATGTCATCAAACTTCCAAAATATGTCATCAAACTTCCAAATATGTCAACAAACTTCCAAAATATGTCATCAAACTTCCAAAACATGTCATCAAACTTCCAAATATGTCAACAAACTTCCAAAATATGTCAACAAACTTCCAAATATGTCATCAAACTTCCAAAGAATGTCAACAAACTTACAAATATGTCAACAAACTTCCAAATATGTCAACAAACTTCCAAATTATGTCAACAAACTTCCAAAATATGTCAACAAACATCCAAAATATGTCATCAAACTTCCAAACATGTCATCACACTTCCAAATATGTCATCAAACTTCCAAAATATGTCATCAAACTTCCAAATATGTCAACAAACTTCCAAAATATGTCATCAAACTTCCAAAATATGTCATCAAACTTCCAAAATATGTCATCAAACTTCCAATCATGTCATCAAACTTCCAAATATGTCAACAAACTTCCAAAATGTCATCAAACTTCCAAATATGTCAACAAATTTCCAAATATATGTCAACAAACTTCCAAAATATGTCAACAAACTTCCAAAATATGTCAACAAACTTCCAAAATATGTCATCAAACTTCAAAAATATGTCATCAAACTTCCAAACATGTCAACAAACTTCCAAAATATGTCATCAAACTTCCAAATATGTCAACAAACTTCCAAATATGTCATCAAACTTCCAAACATGTCATCACACTTCCAAATATGTCATCAAACTTCCAAAATATGTCATCAAACTTCCAAATATGTCAACAAACTTCCAAAATATGTCATCAAACTTCCAAACATGTCATCAAACTTCCAAATATGTCAACAAACGTCAAAATATATGTCAACAAACTTCCAAAATATGTCAACAAACTTCCAAAATATGTCATCAAACTTCCAAACATGTCATCAAACTTCCAAAATATGTCATCAAACTTCCAAATATGTCATCAAACTTCCAAAATATGTCATCAAACTTCCAAATATGTCAACAAACTTCCAAAATATGTCAACAAACTTCCAAATATGTCATCAAACTTCCAAAGAATGTCAACAAACTTACAAATATGTCAACAAACTTCCAAATATGTCAACAAACTTACAAATATGTCAACAAACTTCCAAATATGTCAACAAACTTCCAAATGATGTCAACAAACTTCCAAAATATGTCATCAAACTTCCAAACATGTCATCACACTTCCAAATATGTCATCAAACTACCAAAATATGTCATCAAACTTCCAAATATGTCAACAAACTTCCAAAATATGTCATCAAACTTCCAAAATATGTCATCAAACTTCCAATCATGTCATCAAACTTCCAAATATGTCAACAAACTTCCAAAATGTCATCAAACTTCCAGATATGTCAACAAATTTCCAAATATATGTCAACAAACTTCCAAAATATGTCAACAAACTTCCAAAATATGTCATCAAACTTCCAAACATGTCATCAAACTTCCAAAATATGTCATCAAACTTCCAAATATGTCAACAAACTTCCAAATATGTCATCAAACTTCCAAACATGTCATCACACTTCCAAATATGTCATCAAACTTCCAAAATATGTCATCAAACTTCCAAATATGTCAACAAACTTCCAAAATATGTCATCAAACTTCCAAACATGTCATCAAACTTCCAAATATGTCAACAAACGTCAAAATATATGTCAACAAACTTCCAAAATATGTCAACAAACTTCCAAAATATGTCATCAAACTTCCAAACATGTCATCAAACTTCCAAAATATGTCATCAAACTTCCAAATATGTCATCAAACTTCCAAAATATGTCATCAAACTTCCAAATATGTCAACAAACTTCCAAAATATGTCAACAAACTTCCAAATATGTCATCAAACTTCCAAAGAATGTCAACAAACTTACAAATATGTCAACAAACTTCCAAATATGTCAACAAACTTACAAATATGTCAACAAACTTCCAAATATGTCAACAAACTTCCAAATGATGTCAACAAACTTCCAAAATATGTCATCAAACTTCCAAACATGTCATCACACTTCCAAATATGTCATCAAACTACCAAAATATGTCATCAAACTTCCAAATATGTCAACAAACTTCCAAAATATGTCATCAAACTTCCAAAATATGTCATCAAACTTCCAATCATGTCATCAAACTTCCAAATATGTCAACAAACTTCCAAAATGTCATCAAACTTCCAGATATGTCAACAAATTTCCAAATATATGTCAACAAACTTCCAAAATATGTCAACAAACTTCCAAAATATGTCATCAAACTTCCAAACATGTCATCAAACTTCCAAAATATGTCATCAAACTTCCAAATATGTCATCAAACTTCCAAAATATGTCATCAAACTTCCAAATATGTCAACAAACTTCCAAAATATGTCATCAAACTTCCAAAACATGTCATCAAACTTCCAAATATGTCAACAAACTTCCAAAATATGTCAACAAACTTCCAAATATGTCATCAAACTTCCAAAGAATGTCAACAAACTTACAAATATGTCAACAAACTTCCAAATATGTCAACAAACTTCCAAATTATGTCAACAAACTTCCAAAATATGTCAACAAACATCCAAAATATGTCATCAAACTTCCAAACATGTCATCACACTTCCAAATATGTCATCAAACTTCCAAAATATGTCATCAAACTTCCAAATATGTCAACAAACTTCCAAAATATGTCATCAAACTTCCAAAATATGTCATCAAACTTCCAAAATATGTCATCAAACTTCCAATCATGTCATCAAACTTCCAAATATGTCAACAAACTTCCAAAATGTCATCAAACTTCCAAATATGTCAACAAATTTCCAAATATATGTCAACAAACTTCCAAAATATGTCAACGAACTTCCAAAATATGTCAACAAACTTCCAAAATATGTCATCAAACTTCCAAACATGTCATCAAACTTCCAAAATGTCATCAAACTTCCAAATATGTCAACAAACTTCCAAATTATGTCAACAAACTTCCAAAATATGTCATCAAACTTCCAAACATGTCATCACACTTCCAAATATGTCAACAAACTTCCAAATATGTCATCAAACTTCCAAAGAATGTCAACAAACTTACAAATATGTCAACAAACTTCCAAATATGTCAACAAACTTCCAAAATGTCATCAAACTTCCAAAGAATGTCAACAAACTTACAAATATGTCAACAAACTTCCAAAATATGTCAACAAACTTCCAAATATGTCATCAAACTTCCAAAATATGTCATCAAACTTCCAAATATGTCAACAAACTTCCAAAATATGTCATCAAACTTCCAAAATATGTCATCAAACTTCCAAACATGTCAACAAACTTCCAAAATATGTCATCAAACTTCCAAATATGTCAACAAATTTCCAAATATGTCATCAAACTTCCAAAATATGTCATCAAACTTCCAAATATGTCAACAAACTTCCAAAATATGTCATCAAACTTCCAAACATGTCATCAAACTTCCAAATATGTCAACAAACGTCCAAATATATGTCAACAAACTTCAAAAATATGTCAACAAACTTCCAAAATATGTCATCAAACTTCCAAACATGTCATCAAACTTCCAAAATATGTCATCAAACTTCCAAATATGTCATCAAACTTCCAAAATATGTCATCAAACTTCCAAATATGTCAACAAACTTCCAAAATATGTCATCAAACTTCCAAAACATGTCATCAAACTTCCAAATATGTCAACAAACTTCCAAAATATGTCAACAAACTTCCAAATATGTCATCAAACTTCCAAAGAATGTCAACAAACTTACAAATATGTCAACAAACTTCCAAATATGTCAACAAACGTCCAAAATGTCATCAAACTTACAAATATGTCAACAAACCTCCAAAATATGTCAACAAAATTCCAAAATATGTCATCAAACTTCCAAACATGTCATCAAACTTCCAAAATATGTCATCAAACTTCCAAATATGTCAACAAACTTCCAAAATATGTCATCAAACTTCCAAAATATGTCATCAAACTTCCAAACATGTCATCAAACTTCCAAAATATGTCAACAAACTTCCAAATATATGTCAACAAACTTCCAAAATATGTCATCAAACTTCCAAATATGTCATCAAACTTCCAAAATATGTCAACAAACTTCCAAATATGTCATCAAACTTCCAAAGAATGTCAACAAACTTCCAAATATGTCAACAAACTTCCGAATATGTCAACAAACTTCCAAATTATGTCAACAAACTTCCAAAATATGTCAACAAACTTCCAAAATATGTCATCAAACTTCCAAATATGTCAACAAATTTCCAAATATGTCATCAAACTTCCAAATATGTCAACAAACTTCCAAATATGTCAACAAACTTCCAAATATGTCAACAAACTTCCAAAATGTCATCAAACTTCCAAATATGTCAACAAATTTCCAAATATGTCATCAAACTTCCAAATATGTCAACAAACTTCCAAATATATGTCAACAAACTTCCAAAATATGTCAACAAACTTCCAAAATATGTCATCAAACTTCCAAAATATGTCATCAAACTTCCAAACATGTCATCAAACTTCCAAAATATGTCAACAAACTTCCAAATTATGTCAACAAACTTCCAAAATATGTCATCAAACTTCCAAATATGTCAACAAACTTCCAAAATATGTCAACAAACTTCCAAATATGTCATCAAACTTCCAAAGAATGTCAACAAACTTCCAAATATGTCAACAAACTTCCGAATATGTCAACAAACTTCCAAATTATGTCAACAAACTTCCAAAATATGTCAACAAACTTCCAAAATATGTCATCACACTTCCAAACATGTCATCACACTTCCAAAATATGTCAACAAACTTCCAAACATGTTATCAAACTTCCAAAATATGTCATCAAACTTCCAAACATGTCATCAAACTTCCAAATATGTCAACAAACTTCCAAAATATGTCAACAAACTTCCAAAATATGTCAACAAACTTCCAAAGAATGTCAACAAACTTACAAATATGTCAACAAACTTCCAAATATGTCAACAAACTTCCAAAATGTCATCAGACTTCCAAATATGTCAACAAATTTCCAAATATGTCATCAAACTTCCAAATATGTCAACAAACTTCCAAATATATGTCAACAAACTTCCAAAATATGTCAACAAACTTCCAAAATATGTCATCAAACTTCCAAACATGTCATCAAACTTCCAAAATATGTCATCAAACTTCCAAATATGTCAACAAACTTCCAAATATGTCATCAAACTTCCAAAGAATGTCAACAAACTTCCAAATATGTCAACAAACTTCCAAATATATGTCAACAAACTTCCAAAATATGTCAACAAACTTCCAAAATATGTCATCAAACTTCTAAACATGTCATCAAACTTCCAAAATGTCATCAAACTTCCAAATATGTCAACAAACTTCCAAATTATGTCAACAAACTTCCAAAATATGTCATCAAACTTCCAAACATGTCATCACACTTCCAAATATGTCAACAAACTTCCAAATATGTCAACAAACTTCCAAAATGTCAACAAACTTCCAAATATGTCATCAAACTTCCAAAGAATGTCAACAAACTTACAAATATGTCGTCAAACTTCCAAATATGTCAACAAACTTCCAAAATGTCATCAAACTTCCAAAATATGTCATCAAACTTCCAAAACATGTCATCACACTTCCAAATATGTCAACAAACTTCCAAAATATGTCAACAAACTTCCAAATATGTCATCAAACTTCCAAAGAATGTCATCAAACTTCCAAACATGTCATCAAACTTCCAAAATATGTCAACAAACTTCCAAAATATGTCAACAAACTTCCAAATATGTCATCAAACTTCCAAAGAATGTCATCAAACTTCCAAACATGTCATCAAACTTCCAAAATATGTCAACAAACTTCCAAATATGTCAACAAACTTCCAAAATATGTCATCAAACTTCCAAATATGTCAACAAACTTCCAAAATATGTCAACAAACTTCCAAATATGTCATCAAACTTCCAAAGAATGTCAACAAACTTCCAAATATGTCAACAAACTTCCAAAATATGTCATCAAACTTCCAAACATGTCATCAAACTTCCAAATATGTCAACAAACGTCCAAATATATGTCAACAAACTTCAAAAATATGTCAACAAACTTCCAAAATATGTCATCAAACTTCCAAACATGTCATCAAACTTCCAAAATATGTCATCAAACTTCCAAATATGTCATCAAACTTCCAAAATATGTCATCAAACTTCCAAATATGTCAACAAACTTCCAAAATATGTCATCAAACTTCCAAAACATGTCATCAAACTTCCAAATATGTCAACAAACTTCCAAAATATGTCAACAAACTTCCAAATATGTCATCAAACTTCCAAAGAATGTCAACAAACTTACAAATATGTCAACAAACTTCCAAATATGTCAACAAACTTCCAAATTATGTCAACAAACTTCCAAAATATGTCAACAAACATCCAAAATATGTCATCAAACTTCCAAACATGTCATCACACTTCCAAATATGTCATCAAACTTCCAAAATATGTCATCAAACTTCCAAATATGTCAACAAACTTCCAAAATATGTCATCAAACTTCCAAAATATGTCATCAAACTTCCAAAATATGTCATCAAACTTCCAATCATGTCATCAAACTTCCAAATATGTCAACAAACTTCCAAAATGTCATCAAACTTCCAAATATGTCAACAAATTTCCAAATATATGTCAACAAACTTCCAAAATATGTCAACGAACTTCCAAAATATTTCAACAAACTTCCAAAATATGTCATCAAACTTCCAAACATGTCATCAAACTTCCAAAATGTCATCAAACTTCCAAATATGTCAACAAACTTCCAAATTATGTCAACAAACTTCCAAAATATGTCAACAAACTTCCAAACATGTCATCACACTTCCAAATATGTCAACAAACTTCCAAATATGTCATCAAACTTCCAAAGAATGTCAACAAACTTACAAATATGTCAACAAACTTCCAAATATGTCAACAAACTTCCAAAATGTCATCAAACTTCCAAAGAATGTCAACAAACTTACAAATATGTCAACAAACTTCCAAAATATGTCAACAAACTTCCAAATATGTCATCAAACTTCCAAAATATGTCATCAAACTTCCAAATATGTCAACAAACTTCCAAAATATGTCATCAAACTTCCAAAATATGTCATCAAACTTCCAAACATGTCAACAAACTTCCAAAATATGTCATCAAACTTCCAAATATGTCAACAAATTTCCAAATATGTCATCAAACTTCCAAAATATGTCATCAAACTTCCAAATATGTCAACAAACTTCCAAAATATGTCATCAAACTTCCAAACATGTCATCAAACTTCCAAATATGTCAACAAACGTCCAAATATATGTCAACAAACTTCAAAAATATGTCAACAAACTTCCAAAATATGTCATCAAACTTCCAAACATGTCATCAAACTTCCAAAATATGTCATCAAACTTCCAAATATGTCATCAAACTTCCAAAATATGTCATCAAACTTCCAAATATGTCAACAAACTTCCAAAATATGTCATCAAACTTCCAAAACATGTCATCAAACTTCCAAATATGTCAACAAACTTCCAAAATATGTCAACAAACTTCCAAATATGTCATCAAACTTCCAAAGAATGTCAACAAACTTACAAATATGTCAACAAACTTCCAAATATGTCAACAAACGTCCAAAATGTCATCAAACTTACAAATATGTCAACAAACCTCCAAAATATGTCAACAAAATTCCAAAATATGTCATCAAACTTCCAAACATGTCAACAAACTTCCAAAATATGTCATCAAACTTCCAAAATATGTCATCAAACTTCCAAACATGTCATCAAACTTCCAAAATATGTCAACAAACTTCCAAATATATGTCAACAAACTTCCAAAATATGTCATCAAACTTCCAAATATGTCATCAAACTTCCAAAATATGTCAACAAACTTCCAAATATGTCATCAAACTTCCAAAGAATGTCAACAAACTTCCAAATATGTCAACAAACTTCCGAATATGTCAACAAACTTCCAAATTATGTCAACAAACTTCCAAAATATGTCAACAAACTTCCAAAATATGTCATCAAACTTCCAAATATGTCAACAAATTTCCAAATATGTCATCAAACTTCCAAATATGTCAACAAACTTCCAAATATGTCAACAAACTTCCAAAAATGTCAACAAACTTCCAAAATGTCATCAAACTTCCAAATATGTCAACAAATTTCCAAATATGTCATCAAACTTCCAAATATGTCAACAAACTTCCAAATATATGTCAACAAACTTCCAAAATATGTCAACAAACTTCCAAAATATGTCATCAAACTTCCAAAATATGTCATCAAACTTCCAAACATGTCATCAAACTTCCAAAATATGTCAACAAACTTCCAAATTATGTCAACAAACTTCCAAAATATGTCATCAAACTTCCAAATATGTCAACAAACTTCCAAAATATGTCAACAAACTTCCAAATATGTCATCAAACTTCCAAAGAATGTCAACAAACTTCCAAATATGTCAACAAACTTCCGAATATGTCAACAAACTTCCAAATTATGTCAACAAACTTCCAAAATATGTCAACAAACTTCCAAAATATGTCATCACACTTCCAAACATGTCATCACACTTCCAAAATATGTCAACAAACTTCCAAACATGTTATCAAACTTCCAAAATATGTCATCAAACTTCCAAACATGTCATCAAACTTCCAAATATGTCAACAAACTTCCAAAATATGTCAACAAACTTCCAAAATATGTCAACAAACTTCCAAAGAATGTCAACAAACTTACAAATATGTCAACAAACTTCCAAATATGTCAACAAACTTCCAAAATGTCATCAGACTTCCAAATATGTCAACAAATTTCCAAATATGTCATCAAACTTCCAAATATGTCAACAAACTTCCAAATATATGTCAACAAACTTCCAAAATATGTCAACAAACTTCCAAAATATGTCATCAAACTTCCAAACATGTCATCAAACTTCCAAAATATGTCATCAAACTTCCAAATATGTCAACAAACTTCCAAATATGTCATCAAACTTCCAAAGAATGTCAACAAACTTCCAAATATGTCAACAAACTTCCAAATATGTCAACAAACTTCCAAAATGTCATCAAACTTCCAAATATGTCAACAAATTTCCAAATATGTCATCAAACTTCCAAATATGTCAACAAACTTCCAAATATATGTCAACAAACTTCCAAAATATGTCAACAAACTTCCAAAATATGTCATCAAACTTCTAAACATGTCATCAAACTTCCAAAATGTCATCAAACTTCCAAATATGTCAACAAACTTCCAAATTATGTCAACAAACTTCCAAAATATGTCATCAAACTTCCAAACATGTCATCACACTTCCAAATATGTCAACAAACTTCCAAATATGTCAACAAACTTCCAAAATGTCAACAAACTTCCAAATATGTCATCAAACTTCCAAAGAATGTCAACAAACTTACAAATATGTCGTCAAACTTCCAAATATGTCAACAAACTTCCAAAATGTCATCAAACTTCCAAAATATGTCATCAAACTTCCAAAACATGTCATCACACTTCCAAATATGTCAACAAACTTCCAAAATATGTCAACAAACTTCCAAATATGTCATCAAACTTCCAAAGAATGTCATCAAACTTCCAAACATGTCATCAAACTTCCAAAATATGTCAACAAACTTCCAAAATATGTCAACAAACTTCCAAATATGTCATCAAACTTCCAAAGAATGTCATCAAACTTCCAAACATGTCATCAAACTTCCAAAATATGTCAACAAACTTCCAAATATGTCAACAAACTTCCAAAATATGTCATCAAACTTCCAAATATGTCAACAAACTTCCAAAATATGTCAACAAACTTCCAAATATGTCATCAAACTTCCAAAGAATGTCAACAAACTTCCAAATATGTCAACAAACTTCCAAAATATGTCATCAAACTTCCAAACATGTCATCAAACTTCCAAATATGTCAACAAACGTCCAAATATATGTCAACAAACTTCAAAAATATGTCAACAAACTTCCAAAATATGTCATCAAACTTCCAAACATGTCATCAAACTTCCAAAATATGTCATCAAACTTCCAAATATGTCATCAAACTTCCAAAATATGTCATCAAACTTCCAAATATGTCAACAAACTTCCAAAATATGTCATCAAACTTCCAAAACATGTCATCAAACTTCCAAATATGTCAACAAACTTCCAAAATATGTCAACAAACTTCCAAATATGTCATCAAACTTCCAAAGAATGTCAACAAACTTACAAATATGTCAACAAACTTCCAAATATGTCAACAAACGTCCAAAATGTCATCAAACTTACAAATATGTCAACAAACCTCCAAAATATGTCAACAAAATTCCAAAATATGTCATCAAACTTCCAAACATGTCATCAAACTTCCAAAATATGTCATCAAACTTCCAAATATGTCAACAAACTTCCAAAATATGTCATCAAACTTCCAAAATATGTCATCAAACTTCCAAACATGTCATCAAACTTCCAAAATATGTCAACAAACTTCCAAATATATGTCAACAAACTTCCAAAATATGTCATCAAACTTCCAAATATGTCATCAAACTTCCAAAATATGTCAACAAACTTCCAAATATGTCATCAAACTTCCAAAGAATGTCAACAAACTTCCAAATATGTCAACAAACTTCCGAATATGTCAACAAACTTCCAAATTATGTCAACAAACTTCCAAAATATGTCAACAAACTTCCAAAATATGTCATCAAACTTCCAAATATGTCAACAAATTTCCAAATATGTCATCAAACTTCCAAATATGTCAACAAACTTCCAAATATGTCAACAAACTTCCAAATATGTCAACAAACTTCCAAAATGTCATCAAACTTCCAAATATGTCAACAAATTTCCAAATATGTCATCAAACTTCCAAATATGTCAACAAACTTCCAAATATATGTCAACAAACTTCCAAAATATGTCAACAAACTTCCAAAATATGTCATCAAACTTCCAAAATATGTCATCAAACTTCCAAACATGTCATCAAACTTCCAAAATATGTCAACAAACTTCCAAATTATGTCAACAAACTTCCAAAATATGTCATCAAACTTCCAAATATGTCAACAAACTTCCAAAATATGTCAACAAACTTCCAAATATGTCATCAAACTTCCAAAGAATGTCAACAAACTTCCAAATATGTCAACAAACTTCCGAATATGTCAACAAACTTCCAAATTATGTCAACAAACTTCCAAAATATGTCAACAAACTTCCAAAATATGTCATCACACTTCCAAACATGTCATCACACTTCCAAAATATGTCAACAAACTTCCAAACATGTTATCAAACTTCCAAAATATGTCATCAAACTTCCAAACATGTCATCAAACTTCCAAATATGTCAACAAACTTCCAAAATATGTCAACAAACTTCCAAAATATGTCAACAAACTTCCAAAGAATGTCAACAAACTTACAAATATGTCAACAAACTTCCAAATATGTCAACAAACTTCCAAAATGTCATCAAACTTCCAAATATGTCAACAAATTTCCAAATATGTCATCAAACTTCCAAATATGTCAACAAACTTCCAAATATATGTCAACAAACTTCCAAAATATGTCAACAAACTTCCAAAATATGTCATCAAACTTCCAAACATGTCATCAAACTTCCAAAATATGTCATCAAACTTCCAAATATGTCAACAAACTTCCAAATATGTCATCAAACTTCCAAAGAATGTCAACAAACTTCCAAATATGTCAACAAACTTCCAAATATGTCAACAAACTTCCAAAATGTCATCAAACTTCCAAATATGTCAACAAATTTCCAAATATGTCATCAAACTTCCAAATATGTCAACAAACTTCCAAATATATGTCAACAAACTTCCAAAATATGTCAACAAACTTCCAAAATATGTCATCAAACTTCTAAACATGTCATCAAACTTCCAAAATGTCATCAAACTTCCAAATATGTCAACAAACTTCCAAATTATGTCAACAAACTTCCAAAATATGTCATCAAACTTCCAAACATGTCATCACACTTCCAAATATGTCAACAAACTTCCAAATATGTCAACAAACTTCCAAAATGTCAACAAACTTCCAAATATGTCATCAAACTTCCAAAGAATGTCAACAAACTTACAAATATGTCAACAAACTTCCAAATATGTCAACAAACTTCCAAAATGTCATCAAACTTCCAAAATATGTCATCAAACTTCCAAAACATGTCATCACACTTCCAAATATGTCAACAAACTTCCAAAATATGTCAACAAACTTCCAAATATGTCATCAAACTTCCAAAGAATGTCATCAAACTTCCAAACATGTCATCAAACTTCCAAAATATGTCAACAAACTTCCAAAATATGTCAACAAACTTCCAAATATGTCATCAAACTTCCAAAGAATGTCATCAAACTTCCAAACATGTCATCAAACTTCCAAAATATGTCAACAAACTTCCAAATATGTCAACAAACTTCCAAAATATGTCATCAAACTTCCAAATATGTCAACAAACTTCCAAAATATGTCAACAAACTTCCAAAATGTCATCAAACTTCCAAATATGTCAACAAATTTCCAAATATGTCATCAAACTTCCAAATATGTCAACAAACTTCCAAATATATGTCAACAAACTTCCAAAATATGTCAACAAACTTCCAAAATATGTCATCAAACTTCCAAACTATGTCATCAAACTTCCAAACATGTCATCAAACTTCCAAAATATGTCAACAAACTTCCAAATTATGTCAACAAACTTCCAAAATATGTCATCAAACTTCCAAATATGTCAACAAACTTCCAAAATATGTCAACAAACTTCCAAATATGTCATCAAACTTCCAAAGAATGTCAACAAACTTCCAAATATGTCAACAAACTTCCGAATATGTCAACAAACTTCCAAATTATGTCAACAAACTTCCAAAATATGTCAACAAACTTCCAAAATATGTCAACAAACTTCCAAACATGTTATCAAACTTCCAAAATATGTCATCAAACTTCCAAACATGTCATCAAACTTCCAAATATGTCAACAAACTTCCAAAATATGTCAACAAACTTCCAAAATATGTCAACAAACTTCCAAAGAATGTCAACAAACTTACAAATATGTCAACAAACTTCCAAATATGTCAACAAACTTCCAAAATGTCATCAAACTTCCAAATATGTCAACAAATTTCCAAATATGTCATCAAACTTCCAAATATGTCAACAAACTTCCAAATATATGTCAACAAACTTCCAAAATATGTCAACAAACTTCCAAAATATGTCATCAAACTTCCAAACATGTCATCAAACTTCCAAAATATGTCATCAAACTTCCAAATATGTCAACAAACTTCCAAATATGTCATCAAACTTCCAAAGAATGTCAACAAACTTCCAAATATGTCAACAAACTTCCAAATATGTCAACAAACTTCCAAAATGTCATCAAACTTCCAAATATGTCAACAAATTTCCAAATATGTCATCAAACTTCCAAATATGTCAACAAACTTCCAAATATGTCAACAAACTTCCAAATATGTCAACAAACTTCCAAAATGTCATCAAACTTCCAAATATGTCAACAAATTTCCAAATATGTCATCAAACTTCCAAATATGTCAACAAACTTCCAAATATATGTCAACAAACTTCCAAAATATGTCAACAAACTTCCAAAATATGTCATCAAACTTCCAAAATATGTCATCAAACTTCCAAACATGTCATCAAACTTCCAAAATATGTCAACAAACTTCCAAATTATGTCAACAAACTTCCAAAATATGTCATCAAACTTCCAAATATGTCAACAAACTTCCAAAATATGTCAACAAACTTCCAAATATGTCATCAAACTTCCAAAGAATGTCAACAAACTTCCAAATATGTCAACAAACTTCCGAATATGTCAACAAACTTCCAAATTATGTCAACAAACTTCCAAAATATGTCAACAAACTTCCAAAATATGTCATCACACTTCCAAACATGTCATCACACTTCCAAAATATGTCAACAAACTTCCAAACATGTTATCAAACTTCCAAAATATGTCATCAAACTTCCAAACATGTCATCAAACTTCCAAATATGTCAACAAACTTCCAAAATATGTCAACAAACTTCCAAAATATGTCAACAAACTTCCAAAGAATGTCAACAAACTTACATATATGTCAACAAACTTCCAAATATGTCAACAAACTTCCAAAATGTCATCAAACTTCCAAATATGTCAACAAATTTCCAAATATGTCATCAAACTTCCAAATATGTCAACAAACTTCCAAATATATGTCAACAAACTTCCAAAATATGTCAACAAACTTCCAAAATATGTCATCAAACTTCCAAACATGTCATCAAACTTCCAAAATATGTCATCAAACTTCCAAATATGTCAACAAACTTCCAAATATGTCATCAAACTTCCAAAGAATGTCAACAAACTTCCAAATATGTCAACAAACTTCCAAATATGTCAACAAACTTCCAAAATGTCATCAAACTTCCAAATATGTCAACAAATTTCCAAATATGTCATCAAACTTCCAAATATGTCAACAAACTTCCAAATATATGTCAACAAACTTCCAAAATATGTCAACAAACTTCCAAAATATGTCATCAAACTTCTAAACATGTCATCAAACTTCCAAAATGTCATCAAACTTCCAAATATGTCAACAAACTTCCAAATTATGTCAACAAACTTCCAAAATATGTCATCAAACTTCCAAACATGTCATCACACTTCCAAATATGTCAACAAACTTCCAAATATGTCAACAAACTTCCAAAATGTCAACAAACTTCCAAATATGTCATCAAACTTCCAAAGAATGTCAACAAACTTACAAATATGTCAACAAACTTCCAAATATGTCAACAAACTTCCAAAATGTCATCAAACTTCCAAAATATGTCATCAAACTTCCAAAACATGTCATCACACTTCCAAATATGTCAACAAACTTCCAAAATATGTCAACAAACTTCCAAATATGTCATCAAACTTCCAAAGAATGTCATCAAACTTCCAAACATGTCATCAAACTTCCAAAATATGTCAACAAACTTCCAAATATGTCAACAAACTTCCAAAATATGTCATCAAACTTCCAAATATGTCAACAAACTTCCAAAATATGTCAACAAACTTCCAAAATATGTCATCAAACTTCTAAACATGTCATCAAACTTCCAAAATGTCATCAAACTTCCAAATATGTCAACAAACTTCCAAATTATGTCAACAAACTTCCAAAATATGTCATCAAACTTCCAAACATGTCATCACACTTCCAAATATGTCAACAAACTTCCAAATATGTCAACAAACTTCCAAAATGTCAACAAACTTCCAAATATGTCATCAAACTTCCAAAGAATGTCAACAAACTTACAAATATGTCAACAAACTTCCAAATATGTCAACAAACTTCCAAAATGTCATCAAACTTCCAAAATATGTCATCAAACTTCCAAAACATGTCATCACACTTCCAAATATGTCAACAAACTTCCAAAATGTCATCAAACTTCCAAATATGTCAACAAATTTCCAAATATATCATCAAACTTCCAAATATGTCAACAAACTTCCAAATATGTCAACAAACTTCCAAATATGTCAACAAACTTCCAAAATGTCATCAAACTTCCAAATATGTCAACAAATTTCCAAATATGTCATCAAACTTCCAAATATGTCAACAAACTTCCAAATATATGTCAACAAACTTCCAAAATATGTCAACAAACTTCCAAAATATGTCATCAAACTTCCAAAATATGTCATCAAACTTCCAAACATGTCATCAAACTTCCAAAATATGTCAACAAACTTCCAAATTATGTCAACAAACTTCCAAAATATGTCATCAAACTTCCAAATATGTCAACAAACTTCCAAAATATGTCAACAAACTTCCAAATATGTCATCAAACTTCCAAAGAATGTCAACAAACTTCCAAATATGTCAACAAACTTCCGAATATGTCAACAAACTTCCAAATTATGTCAACAAACTTCCAAAATATGTCAACAAACTTCCAAAATATGTCAACAAACTTCCAAAATATGTCATCAAACTTCCAAACATGTTATCAAACTTCCAAAATATGTCATCAAACTTCCAAACATGTCATCAAACTTCCAAATATGTCAACAAACTTCCAAAATATGTCAACAAACTTCCAAAATATGTCAACAAACTTCCAAAGAATGTCAACAAACTTACATATATGTCAACAAACTTCCAAATATGTCAACAAACTTCCAAAATGTCATCAAACTTCCAAATATGTCAACAAATTTCCAAATATGTCATCAAACTTCCAAATATGTCAACAAACTTCCAAATATATGTCAACAAACTTCCAAAATATGTCAACAAACTTCCAAAATATGTCATCAAACTTCCAAACATGTCATCAAACTTCCAAAATATGTCATCAAACTTCCAAATATGTCAACAAACTTCCAAATATGTCATCAAACTTCCAAAGAATGTCAACAAACTTCCAAATATGTCAACAAACTTCCAAATATGTCAACAAACTTCCAAAATGTCATCAAACTTCCAAATATGTCAACAAATTTCCAAATATGTCATCAAACTTCCAAATATGTCAACAAACTTCCAAATATATGTCAACAAACTTCCAAAATATGTCAACAAACTTCCAAAATATGTCATCAAACTTCTAAACATGTCATCAAACTTCCAAAATGTCATCAAACTTCCAAATATGTCAACAAACTTCCAAATTATGTCAACAAACTTCCAAAATATGTCATCAAACTTCCAAACATGTCATCACACTTCCAAATATGTCAACAAACTTCCAAATATGTCAACAAACTTCCAAAATGTCAACAAACTTCCAAATATGTCATCAAACTTCCAAAGAATGTCAACAAACTTACAAATATGTCAACAAACTTCCAAATATGTCAACAAACTTCCAAAATGTCATCAAACTTCCAAAATATGTCATCAAACTTCCAAAACATGTCATCACACTTCCAAATATGTCAACAAACTTCCAAAATATGTCAACAAACTTCCAAATATGTCATCAAACTTCCAAAGAATGTCATCAAACTTCCAAACATGTCATCAAACTTCCAAAATATGTCAACAAACTTCCAAATATGTCAACAAACTTCCAAAATATGTCATCAAACTTCCAAATATGTCAACAAACTTCCAAAATATGTCAACAAACTTCCAAAATATGTCATCAAACTTCTAAACATGTCATCAAACTTCCAAAATGTCATCAAACTTCCAAATATGTCAACAAACTTCCAAATTATGTCAACAAACTTCCAAAATATGTCATCAAACTTCCAAACATGTCATCACACTTCCAAATATGTCAACAAACTTCCAAATATGTCAACAAACTTCCAAAATGTCAACAAACTTCCAAATATGTCATCAAACTTCCAAAGAATGTCAACAAACTTACAAATATGTCAACAAACTTCCAAATATGTCAACAAACTTCCAAAATGTCATCAAACTTCCAAAATATGTCATCAAACTTCCAAAACATGTCATCACACTTCCAAATATGTCAACAAACTTCCAAAATATGTCAACAAACTTCCAAATATGTCATCAAACTTCCAAAGAATGTCATCAAACTTCCAAATATGTCAACAAACTTCCAAAATATGTCAACAAACTTCCAAATATGTCATCAAACTTCCAAAGAATGTCAACAAACTTCCAAATATGTCAACAAACTTCCGAATATGTCAACAAACTTCCAAATTATGTCAACAAACTTCCAAAATATGTCAACAAACTTCCAAAATATGTCAACAAACTTCCAAACATGTTATCAAACTTCCAAAATATGTCATCAAACTTCCAAACATGTCATCAAACTTCCAAATATGTCAACAAACTTCCAAAATATGTCAACAAACTTCCAAAATATGTCAACAAACTTCGAAAGAATGTCAACAAACTCACAAATATGTCAACAAACTTCCAAATATGTCAACAAACTTCCAAAATGTCATCAAACTTCCAAATATGTCAACAAATTTCCAAATATGTCATCAAACTTCCAAATATGTCAACAAACTTCCAAATATATGTCAACAAACTTCCAAAATATGTCAACAAACTTCCAAAATATGTCATCAAACTTCCAAACATGTCATCAAACTTCCAAAATATGTCATCAAACTTCCAAATATGTCAACAAACTTCCAAATATGTCATCAAACTTCCAAAGAATGTCAACAAACTTCCAAATATGTCAACAAACTTCCAAATATGTCAACAAACTTCCAAAATGTCATCAAACTTCCAAATATGTCAACAAATTTCCAAATATGTCATCAAACTTCCAAATATGTCAACAAACTTCCAAATATGTCAACAAACTTCCAAATATGTCAACAAACTTCCAAAATGTCATCAAACTTCCAAATATGTCATCAAATTTCCAAATATGTCATCAAACTTCCAAATATGTCAACAAACTTCCAAATATATGTCAACAAACTTCCAAAATATGTCAACAAACTTCCAAAATATGTCATCAAACTTCCAAAATATGTCATCAAACTTCCAAACATGTCATCAAACTTCCAAAATATGTCAACAAACTTCCAAATTATGTCAACAAACTTCCAAAATATGTCATCAAACTTCCAAATATGTCAACAAACTTCCAAAATATGTCAACAAACTTCCAAATATGTCATCAAACTTCCAAAGAATGTCAACAAACTTCCAAATATGTCAACAAACTTCCGAATATGTCAACAAACTTCCAAATTATGTCAACAAACTTCCAAAATATGTCAACAAACTTCCAAAATATGTCATCACACTTCCAAACATGTCATCACACTTCCAAAATATGTCAACAAACTTCCAAACATGTTATCAAACTTCCAAAATATGTCATCAAACTTCCAAACATGTCATCAAACTTCCAAATATGTCAACAAACTTCCAAAATATGTCAACAAACTTCCAAAATATGTCAACAAACTTCCAAAGAATGTCAACAAACTTACAAATATGTCAACAAACTTCCAAATATGTCAACAAACTTCCAAAATGTCATCAAACTTCCAAATATGTCAACAAATTTCCAAATATGTCATCAAACTTCCAAATATGTCAACAAACTTCCAAATATATGTCAACAAACTTCCAAAATATGTCAACAAACTTCCAAAATATGTCATCAAACTTCCAAACATGTCATCAAACTTCCAAAATATGTCATCAAACTTCCAAATATGTCAACAAACTTCCAAATATGTCATCAAACTTCCAAAGAATGTCAACAAACTTACAAATATGTCAACAAACTTCCAAATATGTCAACAAACTTCCAAAATGTCATCAAACTTCCAAAATATGTCATCAAACTTCCAAAACATGTCATCACACTTCCAAATATGTCAACAAACTTCCAAAACATGTCAACAAACTTCCAAATATGTCATCAAACTTCCAAAGAATGTCATCAAACTTCCAAACATGTCATCAAACTTCCAAAATATGTCAACAAACTTCCAAATATGTCAACAAACTTCCAAAATATGTCATCAAACTTCCAAATATGTCAACAAACTTCCAAAATATGTCAACAAACTTCCAAAATATGTCATCAAACTTCTAAACATGTCATCAAACTTCCAAAATGTCATCAAACTTCCAAATATGTCAACAAACTTCCAAATTATGTCAACAAACTTCCAAAATATGTCATCAAACTTCCAAACATGTCATCACACTTCCAAATATGTCAACAAACTTCCAAATATGTCAACAAACTTCCAAAATGTCAACAAACTTCCAAATATGTCATCAAACTTCCAAAGAATGTCAACAAACTTACAAATATGTCAACAAACTTCCAAATATGTCAACAAACTTCCAAAATGTCATCAAACTTCCAAAATATGTCATCAAACTTCCAAAACATGTCATCACACTTCCAAATATGTCAACAAACTTCCAAAATATGTCAACAAACTTCCAAATATGTCATCAAACTTCCAAAATATGTCATCAAACTTCCAAATATGTCAACAAACTTCCAAAATATGTCAACAAACTTCCAAATATGTCATCAAACTTCCAAAGAATGTCAACAAACTTCCAAATATGTCAACAAACTTCCGAATATGTCAACAAACTTCCAAATTATGTCAACAAACTTCCAAAATATGTCAACAAACTTCCAAAATATGTCAACAAACTTCCAAACATGTTATCAAACTTCCAAAATATGTCATCAAACTTCCAAACATGTCATCAAACTTCCAAATATGTCAACAAACTTCCAAAATATGTCAACAAACTTCCAAAATATGTCAACAAACTTCCAAAGAATGTCAACAAACTTACAAATATGTCAACAAACTTCCAAATATGTCAACAAACTTCCAAAATGTCATCAAACTTCCAAATATGTCAACAAATTTCCAAATATGTCATCAAACTTCCAAATATGTCAACAAACTTCCAAATATATGTCAACAAACTTCCAAAATATGTCAACAAACTTCCAAAATATGTCATCAAACTTCCAAACATGTCATCAAACTTCCAAAATATGTCATCAAACTTCCAAATATGTCAACAAACTTCCAAATATGTCATCAAACTTCCAAAGAATGTCAACAAACTTCCAAATATGTCAACAAACTTCCAAATATGTCAACAAACTTCCAAAATGTCATCAAACTTCAAAATATGTCAACAAATTTCCAAATATGTCATCAAACTTCCAAATATGTCAACAAACTTCCAAATATGTCAACAAACTTCCAAATATGTCAACAAACTTCCAAAATGTCATCAAACTTCCAAATATGTCAACAAATTTCCAAATATGTCATCAAACTTCCAAATATGTCAACAAACTTCCAAATATATGTCAACAAACTTCCAAAATATGTCAACAAACTTCCAAAATATGTCATCAAACTTCCAAAATATGTCATCAAACTTCCAAACATGTCATCAAACTTCCAAAATATGTCAACAAACTTCCAAATTATGTCAACAAACTTCCAAAATATGTCATCAAACTTCCAAATATGTCAACAAACTTCCAAAATATGTCAACAAACTTCCAAATATGTCATCAAACTTCCAAAGAATGTCAACAAACTTCCAAATATGTCAACAAACTTCCGAATATGTCAACAAACTTCCAAATTATGTCAACAAACTTCCAAAATATGTCAACAAACTTCCAAAATATGTCATCACACTTCCAAACATGTCATCACACTTCCAAAATATGTCAACAAACTTCCAAACATGTTATCAAACTTCCAAAATATGTCATCAAACTTCCAAACATGTCATCAAACTTCCAAATATGTCAACAAACTTCCAAAATATGTCAACAAACTTCCAAAATATGTCAACAAACTTCCAAAGAATGTCAACAAACTTACAAATATGTCAACAAACTTCCAAATATGTCAACAAACTTCCAAAATGTCATCAAACTTCCAAATATGTCAACAAATTTCCAAATATGTCATCAAACTTCCAAATATGTCAACAAACTTCCAAATATATGTCAACAAACTTCCAAAATATGTCAACAAACTTCCAAAATATGTCATCAAACTTCCAAATATGTCAACAAACTTCCAAATATGTCATCAAACTTCCAAAGAATGTCAACAAACTTCCAAATATGTCAACAAACTTCCAAATATGTCAACAAACTTCCAAAATGTCATCAAACTTCCAAATATGTCAACAAATTTCCAAATATGTCATCAAACTTCCAAATATGTCAACAAACTTCCAAATATATGTCAACAAACTTCCAAAATATGTCAACAAACTTCCAAAATATGTCATCAAACTTCTAAACATGTCATCAAACTTCCAAAATGTCATCAAACTTCCAAATATGTCAACAAACTTCCAAAATATGTCATCAAACTTCCAAACATGTCATCACACTTCCAAATATGTCAACAAACTTCCAAATATGTCAACAAACTTCCAAAATGTCAACAAACTTCCAAATATGTCATCAAACTTCCAAAGAATGTCAACAAACTTACAAATATGTCAACAAACTTCCAAATATGTCATCAAACTTCCAAAATATGTCATCAAACTTCCAAAACATGTCATCACACTTCCAAATATGTCAACAAACTTCCAAAATATGTCAACAAACTTCCAAATATGTCATCAAACTTCCAAAGAATGTCATCAAACTTCCAAACATGTCATCAAACTTCCAAAATATGTCAACAAACTTCCAAATATGTCAACAAACTTCCAAAATATGTCATCAAACTTCCAAATATGTCAACAAACTTCCAAAATATGTCAACAAACTTCCAAAATATGTCATCAAACTTCTAAACATGTCATCAAACTTCCAAAATGTCATCAAACTTCCAAATATGTCAACAAACTTCCAAATTATGTCAACAAACTTCCAAAATATGTCATCAAACTTCCAAACATGTCATCACACTTCCAAATATGTCAACAAACTTCCAAATATGTCAACAAACTTCCAAAATGTCAACAAACTTCCAAATATGTCATCAAACTTCCAAAGAATGTCAACAAACTTACAAATATGTCAACAAACTTCCAAATATGTCAACAAACTTCCAAAATGTCATCAAACTTCCAAAATATGTCATCAAACTTCCAAAACATGTCATCACACTTCCAAATATGTCAACAAACTTCCAAAATATGTCAACAAACTTCCAAATATGTCATCAAACTTCCAAAGAATGTCATCAAACTTCCAAATATGTCAACAAACTTCCAAAATATGTCAACAAACTTCCAAATATGTCATCAAACTTCCAAAGAATGTCAACAAACTTCCAAATATATGTCAACAAACTTCCAAAATATGTCATCAAACTTCCAAATATGTCATCAAACTTCCAAAGAATGTCAACAAACTTCCAAATATGTCAACAAACTTCCGAATATGTCAACAAACTTCCAAATTATGTCAACAAACTTCCAAAATATGTCAACAAACTTCCAAAATATGTCATCACACTTCCAAACATGTCATCACACTTCCAAAATATGTCAACAAACTTCCAAACATGTTATCAAACTTCCAAAATATGTCATCAAACTTCCAAACATGTCATCAAACTTCCAAATATGTCAACAAACTTCCAAAATATGTCAACAAACTTCCAAAATATGTCAACAAACTTCCAAAGAATGTCAACAAACTTACAAATATGTCAACAAACTTCCAAATATGTCAACAAACTTCCAAAATGTCATCAAACTTCCAAATATGTCAACAAATTTCCAAATATGTCATCAAACTTCCAAATATGTCAACAAACTTCCAAATATATGTCAACAAACTTCCAAAATATGTCAACAAACTTCCAAAATATGTCATCAAACTTCCAAATATGTCAACAAACTTCCAAATATGTCATCAAACTTCCAAAGAATGTCAACAAACTTCCAAATATGTCAACAAACTTCCAAATATGTCAACAAACTTCCAAAATGTCATCAAACTTCCAAATATGTCAACAAATTTCCAAATATGTCATCAAACTTCCAAATATGTCAACAAACTTCCAAATATATGTCAACAAACTTCCAAAATATGTCAACAAACTTCCAAAATATGTCATCAAACTTCTAAACATGTCATCAAACTTCCAAAATGTCATCAAACTTCCAAATATGTCAACAAACTTCCAAAATATGTCATCAAACTTCCAAACATGTCATCACACTTCCAAATATGTCAACAAACTTCCAAATATGTCAACAAACTTCCAAAATGTCAACAAACTTCCAAATATGTCATCAAACTTCCAAAGAATGTCAACAAACTTACAAATATGTCAACAAACTTCCAAATATGTCATCAAACTTCCAAAATATGTCATCAAACTTCCAAAACATGTCATCACACTTCCAAATATGTCAACAAACTTCCAAAATATGTCAACAAACTTCCAAATATGTCATCAAACTTCCAAAGAATGTCATCAAACTTCCAAACATGTCATCAAACTTCCAAAATATGTCAACAAACTTCCAAATATGTCAACAAACTTCCAAAATATGTCATCAAACTTCCAAATATGTCAACAAACTTCCAAAATATGTCAACAAACTTCCAAAATATGTCATCAAACTTCTAAACATGTCATCAAACTTCCAAAATGTCATCAAACTTCCAAATATGTCAACAAACTTCCAAATTATGTCAACAAACTTCCAAAATATGTCATCAAACTTCCAAACATGTCATCACACTTCCAAATATGTCAACAAACTTCCAAATATGTCAACAAACTTCCAAAATGTCAACAAACTTCCAAATATGTCATCAAACTTCCAAAGAATGTCAACAAACTTACAAATATGTCAACAAACTTCCAAATATGTCAACAAACTTCCAAAATGTCATCAAACTTCCAAAATATGTCATCAAACTTCCAAAACATGTCATCACACTTCCAAATATGTCAACAAACTTCCAAAATATGTCAACAAACTTCCAAATATGTCATCAAACTTCCAAAGAATGTCATCAAACTTCCAAATATGTCAACAAACTTCCAAAATATGTCAACAAACTTCCAAATATGTCATCAAACTTCCAAAGAATGTCAACAAACTTCCAAATATGTCAACAAACTTCCGAATATGTCAACAAACTTCCAAATTATGTCAACAAACTTCCAAAATATGTCAACAAACTTCCAAAATATGTCAACAAACTTCCAAACATGTTATCAAACTTCCAAAATATGTCATCAAACTTCCAAACATGTCATCAAACTTCCAAATATGTCAACAAACTTCCAAAATATGTCAACAAACTTCCAAAATATGTCAACAAACTTCCAAAGAATGTCAACAAACTTACAAATATGTCAACAAACTTCCAAATATGTCAACAAACTTCCAAAATGTCATCAAACTTCCAAATATGTCAACAAATTTCCAAATATGTCATCAAACTTCCAAATATGTCAACAAACTTCCAAATATATGTCAACAAACTTCCAAAATATGTCAACAAACTTCCAAAATATGTCATCAAACTTCCAAACATGTCATCAAACTTCCAAAATATGTCATCAAACTTCCAAATATGTCAACAAACTTCCAAATATGTCATCAAACTTCCAAAGAATGTCAACAAACTTCCAAATATGTCAACAAACTTCCAAATATGTCAACAAACTTCCAAAATGTCATCAAACTTCCAAATATGTCAACAAATTTCCAAATATGTCATCAAACTTCCAAATATGTCAACAAACTTCCAAATATGTCAACAAACTTCCAAATATGTCAACAAACTTCCAAAATGTCATCAAACTTCCAAATATGTCAACAAATTTCCAAATATGTCATCAAACTTCCAAATATGTCAACAAACTTCCAAATATATGTCAACAAACTTCCAAAATATGTCAACAAACTTCCAAAATATGTCATCAAACTTCCAAAATATGTCATCAAACTTCCAAACATGTCATCAAACTTCCAAAATATGTCAACAAACTTCCAAATTATGTCAACAAACTTCCAAAATATGTCATCAAACTTCCAAATATGTCAACAAACTTCCAAAATATGTCAACAAACTTCCAAATATGTCATCAAACTTCCAAAGAATGTCAACAAACTTCCAAATATGTCAACAAACTTCCGAATATGTCAACAAACTTCCAAATTATGTCAACAAACTTCCAAAATATGTCAACAAACTTCCAAAATATGTCATCACACTTCCAAACATGTCATCACACTTCCAACATATGTCAACAAACTTCCAAACATGTTATCAAACTTCCAAAATATGTCATCAAACTTCCAAACATGTCATCAAACTTCCAAATATGTCAACAAACTTCCAAAATATGTCAACAAACTTCCAAAATATGTCAACAAACTTCCAAAGAATGTCAACAGACTTACAAATATGTCAACAAACTTCCAAATATGTCAACAAACTTCCAAAATGTCATCAAACTTCCAAATATGTCAACAAATTTCCAAATATGTCATCAAACTTCCAAATATGTCAACAAACTTCCAAAATGTCATCAAACTTCCAAAATATGTCATCAAACTTCCAAAACATGTCATCACACTTCCAAATATGTCAACAAACTTCCAAAATATGTCAACAAACTTCCAAATATGTCATCAAACTTCCAAAGAATGTCATCAAACTTCCAAATATGTCAACAAACTTCCAAAATATGTCAACAAACTTCCAAATATGTCATCAAACTTCCAAAGAATGTCAACAAACTTCCAAATATGTCAACAAACTTCCGAATATGTCAACAAACTTCCAAATTATGTCAACAAACTTCCAAAATATGTCAACAAACTTCCAAAATATGTCAACAAACTTCCAAACATGTTATCAAACTTCCAAAATATGTCATCAAACTTCCAAACATGTCATCAAACTTCCAAATATGTCAACAAACTTCCAAATATGTCAACAAACTTCCAAAATGTCATCAAACTTCCAAATATGTCAACAAATTTCCAAATATGTCATCAAACTTCCAAATATGTCAACAAACTTCCAAATATATGTCAACAAACTTCCAAAATATGTCAACAAACTTCCAAAATATGTCATCAAACTTCCAAATATGTCAACAAACTTCCAAATATGTCATCAAACTTCCAAAGAATGTCAACAAACTTCCAAATATGTCAACAAACTTCCAAATATGTCAACAAACTTCCAAAATGTCATCAAACTTCCAAATATGTCAACAAATTTCCAAATATGTCATCAAACTTCCAAATATGTCAACAAACTTCCAAATATATGTCAACAAACTTCCAAAATATGTCAACAAACTTCCAAAATATGTCATCAAACTTCTAAACATGTCATCAAACTTCCAAAATGTCATCAAACTTCCAAATATGTCAACAAACTTCCAAAATATGTCATCAAACTTCCAAACATGTCATCACACTTCCAAATATGTCAACAAACTTCCAAATATGTCAACAAACTTCCAAAATGTCAACAAACTTCCAAATATGTCATCAAACTTCCAAAGAATGTCAACAAACTTACAAATATGTCAACAAACTTCCAAATATGTCATCAAACTTCCAAAATATGTCATCAAACTTCCAAAACATGTCATCACACTTCCAAATATGTCAACAAACTTCCAAAATATGTCAACAAACTTCCAAATATGTCATCAAACTTCCAAAGAATGTCATCAAACTTCCAAACATGTCATCAAACTTCCAAAATATGTCAACAAACTTCCAAATATGTCAACAAACTTCCAAAATATGTCATCAAACTTCCAAATATGTCAACAAACTTCCAAATTATGTCAACAAACTTCCAAAATATGTCATCAAACTTCCAAACATGTCATCACACTTCCAAATATGTCAACAAACTTCCAAATATGTCAACAAACTTCCAAAATGTCAACAAACTTCCAAATATGTCATCAAACTTCCAAAGAATGTCAACAAACTTACAAATATGTCAACAAACTTCCAAATATGTCAACAAACTTCCAAAATGTCATCAAACTTCCAAAATATGTCATCAAACTTCCAAAACATGTCATCACACTTCCAAATATGTCAACAAACTTCCAAAATATGTCAACAAACTTCCAAATATGTCATCAAACTTCCAAAGAATGTCATCAAACTTCCAAATATGTCAACAAACTTCCAAAATATGTCAACAAACTTCCAAATATGTCATCAAACTTCCAAAGAATGTCAACAAACTTCCAAATATGTCAACAAACTTCCGAATATGTCAACAAACTTCCAAATTATGTCAACAAACTTCCAAAATATGTCAACAAACTTCCAAAATATGTCAACAAACTTCCAAACATGTTATCAAACTTCCAAAATATGTCATCAAACTTCCAAACATGTCATCAAACTTCCAAATATGTCAACAAACTTCCAAAATATGTCAACAAACTTCCAAAATATGTCAACAAACTTCCAAAGAATGTCAACAAACTTACAAATATGTCAACAAACTTCCAAATATGTCAACAAACTTCCAAAATGTCATCAAACTTCCAAATATGTCAACAAATTTCCAAATATGTCATCAAACTTCCAAATATGTCAACAAACTTCCAAATATATGTCAACAAACTTCCAAAATATGTCAACAAACTTCCAAAATATGTCATCAAACTTCCAAACATGTCATCAAACTTCCAAAATATGTCATCAAACTTCCAAATATGTCAACAAACTTCCAAATATGTCATCAAACTTCCAAAGAATGTCAACAAACTTCCAAATATGTCAACAAACTTCCAAATATGTCAACAAACTTCCAAAATGTCATCAAACTTCCAAATATGTCAACAAATTTCCAAATATGTCATCAAACTTCCAAATATGTCAACAAACTTCCAAATATGTCAACAAACTTCCAAATATGTCAACAAACTTCCAAAATGTCATCAAACTTCCAAATATGTCAACAAATTTCCAAATATGTCATCAAACTTCCAAATATGTCAACAAACTTCCAAATATATGTCAACAAACTTCCAAAATATGTCAACAAACTTCCAAAATATGTCATCAAACTTCCAAAATATGTCATCAAACTTCCAAACATGTCATCAAACTTCCAAAATATGTCAACAAACTTCCAAATTATGTCAACAAACTTCCAAAATATGTCATCAAACTTCCAAATATGTCAACAAACTTCCAAAATATGTCAACAAACTTCCAAATATGTCATCAAACTTCCAAATATATGTCAACAAACTTCCAAATATGTCAACAAACTTCCGAATATGTCAACAAACTTCCAAATTATGTCAACAAACTTCCAAAATATGTCAACAAACTTCCAAAATATGTCATCACACTTCCAAACATGTCATCACACTTCCAACATATGTCAACAAACTTCCAAACATGTTATCAAACTTCCAAAATATGTCATCAAACTTCCAAACATGTCATCAAACTTCCAAATATGTCAACAAACTTCCAAAATATGTCAACAAACTTCCAAAATATGTCAACAAACTTCCAAAGAATGTCAACAAACTTACAAATATGTCAACAAACTTCCAAATATGTCAACAAACTTCCAAAATGTCATCAAACTTCCAAATATGTCAACAAATTTCCAAATATGTCATCAAACTTCCAAATATGTCAACAAACTTCCAAAATGTCATCAAACTTCCAAAATATGTCATCAAACTTCCAAAACATGTCATCACACTTCCAAATATGTCAACAAACTTCCAAAATATGTCAACAAACTTCCAAATATGTCATCAAACTTCCAAAGAATGTCATCAAACTTCCAAATATGTCAACAAACTTCCAAAATATGTCAACAAACTTCCAAATATGTCATCAAACTTCCAAAGAATGTCAACAAACTTCCAAATATGTCAACAAACTTCCGAATATGTCAACAAACTTCCAAATTATGTCAACAAACTTCCAAAATATGTCAACAAACTTCCAAAATATGTCAACAAACTTCCAAACATGTTATCAAACTTCCAAAATATGTCATCAAACTTCCAAACATGTCATCAAACTTCCAAATATGTCAACAAACTTCCAAAATATGTCAACAAACTTCCAAAATATGTCAACAAACTTCCAAAGAATGTCAACAAACTTACAAATATGTCAACAAACTTCCAAATATGTCAACAAACTTCCAAAATGTCATCAAACTTCCAAATATGTCAACAAATTTCCAAATATGTCATCAAACTTCCAAATATGTCAACAAACTTCCAAAATATGTCAACAAACTTCCAAATATGTCATCAAACTTCCAAAGAATGTCAACAAACTTCCAAATATGTCAACAAACTTCCGAATATGTCAACAAACTTCCAAATTATGTCAACAAACTTCCAAAATATGTCAACAAACTTCCAAAATATGTCAACAAACTTCCAAACATGTTATCAAACTTCCAAAATATGTCATCAAACTTCCAAACATGTCATCAAACTTCCAAATATGTCAACAAACTTCCAAAATATGTCAACAAACTTCCAAAATATGTCAACAAACTTCCAAAGAATGTCAACAAACTTACAAATATGTCAACAAACTTCCAAATATGTCAACAAACTTCCAAAATGTCATCAAACTTCCAAATATGTCAACAAATTTCCAAATATGTCATCAAACTTCCAAATATGTCAACAAACTTCCAAATATATGTCAACAAACTTCCAAAATATGTCAACAAACTTCCAAAATATGTCATCAAACTTCCAAACATGTCATCAAACTTCCAAAATATGTCATCAAACTTCCAAATATGTCAACAAACTTCCAAATATGTCATCAAACTTCCAAAGAATGTCAACAAACTTCCAAATATGTCAACAAACTTCCAAATATGTCAACAAACTTCCAAAATGTCATCAAACTTCCAAATATGTCAACAAATTTCCAAATATGTCATCAAACTTCCAAATATGTCAACAAACTTCCAAATATGTCAACAAACTTCCAAATATGTCAACAAACTTCCAAAATGTCATCAAACTTCCAAATATGTCAACAAATTTCCAAATATGTCATCAAACTTCCAAATATGTCAACAAACTTCCAAATATATGTCAACAAACTTCCAAAATATGTCAACAAACTTCCAAAATATGTCATCAAACTTCCAAAATATGTCATCAAACTTCCAAACATGTCATCAAACTTCCAAAATATGTCAACAAACTTCCAAATTATGTCAACAAACTTCCAAAATATGTCATCAAACTTCCAAATATGTCAACAAACTTCCAAAATATGTCAACAAACTTCCAAATATGTCATCAAACTTCCAAAGAATGTCAACAAACTTCCAAATATGTCAACAAACTTCCGAATATGTCAACAAACTTCCAAATTATGTCAACAAACTTCCAAAATATGTCAACAAACTTCCAAAATATGTCATCACACTTCCAAACATGTCATCACACTTCCAACATATGTCAACAAACTTCCAAACATGTTATCAAACTTCCAAAATATGTCATCAAACTTCCAAACATGTCATCAAACTTCCAAATATGTCAACAAACTTCCAAAATATGTCAACAAACTTCCAAAATATGTCAACAAACTTCCAAAGAATGTCAACAAACTTACAAATATGTCAACAAACTTCCAAATATGTCAACAAACTTCCAAAATGTCATCAAACTTCCAAATATGTCAACAAATTTCCAAATATGTCATCAAACTTCCAAATATGTCAACAAACTTCCAAAATGTCATCAAACTTCCAAAATATGTCATCAAACTTCCAAAACATGTCATCACACTTCCAAATATGTCAACAAACTTCCAAAATATGTCAACAAACTTCCAAATATGTCATCAAACTTCCAAAGAATGTCATCAAACTTCCAAATATGTCAACAAACTTCCAAAATATGTCAACAAACTTCCAAATATGTCATCAAACTTCCAAAGAATGTCAACAAACTTCCAAATATGTCAACAAACTTCCGAATATGTCAACAAACTTCCAAATTATGTCAACAAACTTCCAAAATATGTCAACAAACTTCCAAAATATGTCAACAAACTTCCAAACATGTTATCAAACTTCCAAAATATGTCATCAAACTTCCAAACATGTCATCAAACTTCCAAATATGTCAACAAACTTCCAAAATATGTCAACAAACTTCCAAAATATGTCAACAAACTTCCAAAGAATGTCAACAAACTTACAAATATGTCAACAAACTTCCAAATATGTCAACAAACTTCCAAAATGTCATCAAACTTCCAAATATGTCAACAAATTTCCAAATATGTCATCAAACTTCCAAATATGTCAACAAACTTCCAAATATATGTCAACAAACTTCCAAAATATGTCAACAAACTTCCAAAATATGTCATCAAACTTCCAAACATGTCATCAAACTTCCAAAATATGTCATCAAACTTCCAAATATGTCAACAAACTTCCAAATATGTCATCAAACTTCCAAAGAATGTCAACAAACTTCCAAATATGTCAACAAACTTCCAAATATGTCAACAAACTTCCAAAATGTCATCAAACTTCCAAATATGTCAACAAATTTCCAAATATGTCATCAAACTTCCAAATATGTCAACAAACTTCCAAATATGTCAACAAACTTCCAAATATGTCAACAAACTTCCAAAATGTCATCAAACTTCCAAATATGTCAACAAACTTCCAAATATGTCATCAAACTTCCAAATATGTCAACAAACTTCCAAATATATGTCAACAAACTTCCAAAATATGTCAACAAACTTCCAAAATATGTCATCAAACTTCCAAAATATGTCATCAAACTTCCAAACATGTCATCAAACTTCCAAAATATGTCAACAAACTTCCAAATTATGTCAACAAACTTCCAAAATATGTCATCAAACTTCCAAATATGTCAACAAACTTCCAAAATATGTCAACAAACTTCCAAATATGTCATCAAACTTCCAAAGAATGTCAACAAACTTCCAAATATGTCAACAAACTTCCGAATATGTCAACAAACTTCCAAATTATGTCAACAAACTTCCAAAATATGTCAACAAACTTCCAAAATATGTCATCACACTTCCAAACATGTCATCACACTTCCAACATATGTCAACAAACTTCCAAACATGTTATCAAACTTCCAAAATATGTCATCAAACTTCCAAACATGTCATCAAACTTCCAAATATGTCAACAAACTTCCAAAATATGTCAACAAACTTCCAAAATATGTCAACAAACTTCCAAAGAATGTCAACAAACTTACAAATATGTCAACAAACTTCCAAATATGTCAACAAACTTCCAAAATGTCATCAAACTTCCAAATATGTCAACAAATTTCCAAATATGTCATCAAACTTCCAAATATGTCAACAAACTTCCAAATATATGTCAACAAACTTCCAAAATATGTCAACAAACTTCCAAAATATGTCATCAAACTTCCAAACATGTCATCAAACTTCCAAAATATGTCATCAAACTTCCAAATATGTCAACAAACTTCCAAATATGTCATCAAACTTCCAAAGAATGTCAACAAACTTACAAATATGTCAACAAACTTCCAAATATGTCAACAAACTTCCAAAATGTCATCAAACTTCCAAAATATGTCATCAAACTTCCAAAACATGTCATCACACTTCCAAATATGTCAACAAACTTCCAAAATATGTCAACAAACTTCCAAATATGTCATCAAACTTCCAAAAAATGTCATCAAACTTCCAAACATGTCATCAAACTTCCAAAATATGTCAACAAACTTCCAAATATGTCAACAAACTTCCAAAATATGTCATCAAACTTCCAAATATGTCAACAAACTTCCAAAATATGTCAACAAACTTCCAAAATATGTCATCAAACTTCTAAACATGTCATCAAACTTCCAAAATGTCATCAAACTTCCAAATATGTCAACAAACTTCCAAATTATGTCAACAAACTTCCAAAATATGTCATCAAACTTCCAAACATGTCATCACACTTCCAAATATGTCAACAAACTTCCAAATATGTCAACAAACTTCCAAAATGTCAACAAACTTCCAAATATGTCATCAAACTTCCAAAGAATGTCAACAAACTTACAAATATGTCAACAAACTTCCAAATATGTCAACAAACTTCCAAAATGTCATCAAACTTCCAAAATATGTCATCAAACTTCCAAAACATGTCATCACACTTCCAAATATGTCAACAAACTTCCAAAATATGTCAACAAACTTCCAAATATGTCATCAAACTTCCAAAGAATGTCATCAAACTTCCAAATATGTCAACAAACTTCCAAAATATGTCAACAAACTTCCAAATATGTCATCAAACTTCCAAAGAATGTCAACAAACTTCCAAATATGTCAACAAACTTCCGAATATGTCAACAAACTTCCAAATTATGTCAACAAACTTCCAAAATATGTCAACAAACTTCCAAAATATGTCAACAAACTTCCAAACATGTTATCAAACTTCCAAAATATGTCATCAAACTTCCAAACATGTCATCAAACTTCCAAATATGTCAAGAAACTTCCAAAATATGTCAACAAACTTCCAAAATATGTCAACAAACTTCCAAAGAATGTCAACAAACTTACAAATATGTCAACAAACTTCCAAATATGTCAACAAACTTCCAAAATGTCATCAAACTTCCAAATATGTCAACAAATTTCCAAATATGTCATCAAACTTCCAAATATGTCAACAAACTTCCAAATATATGTCAACAAACTTCCAAAATATGTCAACAAACTTCCAAAATATGTCATCAAACTTCCAAACATGTCATCAAACTTCCAAAATATGTCATCAAACTTCCAAATATGTCAACAAACTTCCAAATATGTCATCAAACTTCCAAAGAATGTCAACAAACTTCCAAATATGTCAACAAACTTCCAAATATGTCAACAAACTTCCAAAATGTCATCAAACTTCCAAATATGTCAACAAATTTCCAAATATGTCATCAAACTTCCAAATATGTCAACAAACTTCCAAATATGTCAACAAACTTCCAAATATGTCAACAAACTTCCAAAATGTCATCAAACTTCCAAATATGTCAACAAATTTCCAAATATGTCATCAAACTTCCAAATATGTCAACAAACTTCCAAATATATGTCAACAAACTTCCAAAATATGTCAACAAACTTCCAAAATATGTCATCAAACTTCCAAAATATGTCATCAAACTTCCAAACATGTCATCAAACTTCCAAAATATGTCAACAAACTTCCAAATTATGTCAACAAACTTCCAAAATATGTCATCAAACTTCCAAATATGTCAACAAACTTCCAAAATATGTCAACAAACTTCCAAATATGTCATCAAACTTCCAAAGAATGTCAACAAACTTCCAAATATGTCAACAAACTTCCGAATATGTCAACAAACTTCCAAATTATGTCAACAAACTTCCAAAATATGTCAACAAACTTCCAAAATATGTCATCACACTTCCAAACATGTCATCACACTTCCAAAATATGTCAACAAACTTCCAAACATGTTATCAAACTTCCAAAATATGTCATCAAACTTCCAAACATGTCATCAAACTTCCAAATATGTCAACAAACTTCCAAATATGTCAACAAACTTCCAAAATGTCATCAAACTTCCAAATATGTCAACAAATTTCCAAATATGTCATCAAACTTCCAAATATGTCAACAAACTTCCAAATATATGTCAACAAACTTCCAAAATATGTCAACAAACTTCCAAAATATGTCATCAAACTTCTAAACATGTCATCAAACTTCCAAAATGTCATCAAACTTCCAAATATGTCAACAAACTTCCAAATTATGTCAACAAACTTCCAAAATATGTCATCAAACTTCCAAACATGTCATCACACTTCCAAATATGTCAACAAACTTCCAAATTATGTCAACAAACTTCCAAAATATGTCAACAAACTTCCAAAATATGTCATCACACTTCCAAACATGTCATCACACTTCCAAAATATGTCAACAAACTTCCAAACATGTTATCAAACTTCCAAATTATGTCAACAAACTTCCAAAATATGTCATCAAACTTCTAAACATGTCATCAAACTTCCAAAATGTCATCAAACTTCCAAATATGTCAACAAACTTCCAAATTATGTCAACAAACTTCCAAAATATGTCAACAAACTTCCAAAATATGTCATCACACTTCCAAACATGTCATCAAACTTCCAAATATGTCAACAAACTTCCAAATATATGTCAACAAACTTCCAAAATATGTCAACAAACTTCCAAAATATGTCATCAAACTTCTAAACATGTCATCAAACTTCCAAAATGTCATCAAACTTCCAAATATGTCAACAAACTTCCAAATTATGTCAACAAACTTCCAAAATATGTCATCAAACTTCCAAACATGTCATCACACTTCCAAATATGTCAACAAACTTCCAAATATGTCAACAAACTTCCAAAATGTCAACAAACTTCCAAATATGTCATCAAACTTCCAAAGAATGTCAACAAACTTACAAATATGTCAACAAACTTCCAAATATGTCAACAAACTTCCAAAATGTCATCAAACTTCCAAAATATGTCATCAAACTTCCAAAACATGTCATCACACTTCCAAATATGTCAACAAACTTCCAAAATATGTCAACAAACTTCCAAATATGTCATCAAACTTCCAAAGAATGTCATCAAACTTCCAAACATGTCATCACACTTCCAAAATATGTCAACAAACTTCCAAATATGTCAACAAACTTCCAAAATATGTCATCAAACTTCCAAATATGTCAACAAACTTCCAAAATATGTCAACAAACTTCCAAAATATGTCATCAAACTTCTAAACATGTCATCAAACTTCCAAAATGTCATCAAACTTCCAAATATGTCAACAAACTTCCAAATTATGTCAACAAACTTCCAAAATATGTCATCAAACTTCCAAACATGTCATCACACTTCCAAATATGTCAACAAACTTCCAAATATGTCAACAAACTTCCAAAATGTCAACAAACTTCCAAATATGTCATCAAACTTCCAAAGAATGTCAACAAACTTACAAATATGTCAACAAACTTCCAAATATGTCAACAAACTTCCAAAATGTCATCAAACTTCCAAAATATGTCATCAAACTTCCAAAACATGTCATCACACTTCCAAATATGTCAACAAACTTCCAAAATATGTCAACAAACTTCCAAATATGTCATCAAACTTCCAAAGAATGTCATCAAACTTCCAAACATGTCATCAAACTTCCAAAATATGTTAACAAACTTCCAAATATGTCAACAAACTTCCAAAATATGTCATCAAACTTCCAAATATGTCAACAAACTTCCAAAATATGTCAACAAACTTCCAAATATGTCATCAAACTTCCAAAGAATGTCAACAAACTTCCAAATATGTCAACAAACTTCCAAATATGTCAACAAACTTCCAAAATGTCATCAAACTTCCAAATATGTCAACAAATTTCCAAATATGTCATCAAACTTCCAAATATGTCAACAAACTTCCAAATATATGTCAACAAACTTCCAAAATATGTCAACAAACTTCCAAAATATGTCATCAAACTTCCAAAATATGTCATCAAACTTCCAAACATGTCATCAAACTTCCAAAATATGTCAACAAACTTCCAAATTATGTCAACAAACTTCCAAAATATGTCATGAAACTTCCAAATATGTCAACAAACTTCCAAAATATGTCAACAAACTTCCAAATATGTCATCAAACTTCCAAAATATGTCAACAAACTTCCAAATATGTCAACAAACTTCCGAATATGTCAACAAACTTCCAAATTATGTCAACAAACTTCCAAAATATGTCAACAAACTTCCAAAATATGTCAACAAACTTCCAAAATATGTCATCAAACTTCTAAACATGTCATCAAACTTCCAAAATGTCATCAAACTTCCAAATATGTCAACAAACTTCCAAATTATGTCAACAAACTTCCAAAATATGTCATCAAACTTCCAAACATGTCATCACACTTCCAAATATGTCAACAAACTTCCAAATATGTCAACAAACTTCCAAAATGTCAACAAACTTCCAAATATGTCATCAAACTTCCAAAGAATGTCAACAAACTTCCAAATATGTCAACAAACTTCCAAATATGTCAACAAACTTCCAAAATGTCATCAAACTTCCAAAATATGTCATCAAACTTCCAAAACATGTCATCACACTTCCAAATATGTCAACAAACTTCCAAAATATGTCAACAAACTTCCAAATATGTCATCAAACTTCCAAAGAATGTCATCAAACTTCCAAACATGTCATCAAACTTCCAAAATATGTCAACAAACTTCCAAATATGTCAACAAACTTCCAAAATATGTCATCAAACTTCCAAATATGTCAACAAACTTCCAAAATATGTCAACAAACTTCCAAATATGTCATCAAACTTCCAAAGAATGTCAACAAACTTCCAAATATGTCAACAAACTTCCAAATATGTCAACAAACTTCCAAAATGTCATCAAACTTCCAAATATGTCAACAAATTTCCAAATATGTCATCAAACTTCCAAATATGTCAACAAACTTCCAAATATATGTCAACAAACTTCCAAAATATGTCAACAAACTTCCAAAATATGTCATCAAACTTCCAAAATATGTCATCAAACTTCCAAACATGTCATCAAACTTCCAAAATATGTCAACAAACTTCCAAATTATGTCAACAAACTTCCAAAATATGTCATCAAACTTCCAAATATGTCAACAAACTTCCAAAATATGTCAACAAACTTCCAAATATGTCATCAAACTTCCAAAGAATGTCAACAAACTTCCAAATATGTCAACAAACTTCCGAATATGTCAACAAACTTCCAAATTATGTCAACAAACTTCCAAAATATGTCAACAAACTTCCAAAATATGTCATCACACTTCCAAACATGTCATCACACTTCCAAAATATGTCAACAAACTTCCAAACATGTTATCAAACTTCCAAAATATGTCATCAAACTTCCAAACATGTCATCAAACTTCCAAATATGTCAACAAACTTCCAAAATATGTCAACAAACTTCCAAAATATGTCAACAAACTTCCAAAGAATGTCAACAAACTTACAAATATGTCAACAAACTTCCAAATATGTCAACAAACTTCCAAAATGTCATCAAACTTCCAAATATGTCAACAAATTTCCAAATATGTCATCAAACTTCCAAATATGTCAACAAACTTCCAAATATATGTCAACAAACTTCCAAAATATGTCAACAAACTTCCAAAATATGTCATCAAACTTCCAAACATGTCATCAAACTTCCAAAATATGTCATCAAACTTCCAAATATGTCAACAAACTTCCAAACATGTCATCAAACTTCCAAAATATGTCATCAAACTTCCAAACATGTCATCAAACTTCCAAATATGTCAACAAACTTCCAAAATATGTCAACAAACTTCCAAAATATGTCAACAAACTTCCAAAGAATGTCAACAAACTTCCAAATATGTCAACAAACTTCCAAATATGTCAACAAACTTCCAAAATGTCATCAAACTTCCAAATATGTCAACAAATTTCCAAATATGTCATCAAACTTCCAAATATGTCAACAAACTTCCAAATATATGTCAACAAACTTCCAAAATATGTCAACAAACTTCCAAAATGTCATCAAACTTCCAAACATGTCATCAAACTTCCAAAATATGTCATCAAACTTCCAAATATGTCAACAAACTTCCAAAATATGTCATCAAACTTCCAAAATATGTCATCAAACTTCCAAACATGACATCAAACTTCCAAATATGTCAACAAACTTCCAAAATATGTCAACAAACTTCCAAATATGTCATCAAACTTCCAAAGAATGTCAACAAACTTCAAAATATGTCAACAAATTTCCAAATACGTCAACAAACTTCCAACATATGTCATCAAACTTCAAAATATTTCAACAAACTTCCAAATATGCCAACAAACTTCCAAATATGTCAACAAACTTCCAAATATGTCAACAAACTTCCAAAATGTCATCAAACTTCCAAACATGTCATCAAACTTCCAAAATATGTCAACAAACTTCCAAATTATGTCAACAAACTTCCAAAATATGTCATCAAACTTCCAAATATGTCAACAAACTTCCAAAATATGTCAACAAACTTCCAAATATGTCATCAAACTTCCAAAGAATGTCAACAAACTTCCAAATATGTCAACAAACTTCCGAATATGTCAACAAACTTCCAAATTATGTCAACAAACTTCCAAAATATGTCAACAAACTTCCAAAATATGTCAACAAACTTCCAAAATATGTCATCAAACTTCTAAACATGTCATCAAACTTCCAAAATGTCATCAAACTTCCAAATATGTCAACAAACTTCCAAATTATGTCAACAAACTTCCAAAATATGTCATCAAACTTCCAAACATGTCATCACACTTCCAAATATGTCAACAAACTTCCAAATATGTCAACAAACTTCCAAAATGTCAACAAACTTCCAAATATGTCATCAAACTTCCAAAGAATGTCAACAAACTTACAAATATGTCAACAAACTTCCAAATATGTCAACAAACTTCCAAAATGTCATCAAACTTCCAAAATATGTCATCAAACTTCCAAAACATGTCATCACACTACCAAATATGTCAACAAACTTCCAAAATATGTCAACAAACTTCCAAATATGTCATCAAACTTCCAAAGAATGTCATCAAACTTCCAAACATGTCATCAAACTTCCAAAATATGTCAACAAACTTCCAAATATGTCAACAAACTTCCAAAATATGTCATCAAACTTCCAAATATGTCAACAAACTTCCAAAATATGTCAACAAACTTCCAAAATATGTCATCAAACTTCTAAACATGTCATCAAACTTCCAAAATGTCATCAAACTTCCAAATATGTCAACAAACTTCCAAATTATGTCAACAAACTTCCAAAATATGTCATCAAACTTCCAAACATGTCATCACACTTCCAAATATGTCAACAAACTTCCAAATATGTCAACAAACTTCCAAAATGTCAACAAACTTCCAAATATGTCATCAAACTTCCAAAGAATGTCAACAAACTTCCAAATATGTCAACAAACTTCCAAATATGTCAACAAACTTCCAAAATGTCATCAAACTTCCAAAATATGTCATCAAACTTCCAAAACATGTCATCACACTTCCAAATATGTCAACAACCTTCCAAAATATGTCAACAAACTTCCAAATATGTCAACAAACTTCCAAAATATGTCATCAAACTTCCAAATATGTCAACAAACTTCCAAAATATGTCAACAAACTTCCAAATATGTCATCAAACTTCCAAAGAATGTCAACAAACTTCCAAATATGTCAACAAACTTCCAAATATGTCAACCAACTTCCAAAATGCCAAATAAACTTCCAAATATGTCAACAAACTTCCAAATATCTCAACAAACTTCCGAATATGTCAACAAACTTCCAAATTATGTCAACAAACTTCCAAAATATGTCAACAAACTTCCAAAATATGTCATCACACTTCCAAACATGTCATCACACTTCCAAAATATGTCAACAAACTTCCAAACATGTTTTCAAACTTCCAAAATATGTCATCAAACTTCCAAACATGTCATCAAACTTCCAAATATGTCAACAAACTTCCAAAATATGTCAACAAACTTCCAAAATATGTCAACAAACTTCCAAAGAATGTCAACAAACTTACAAATATGTCAACAAACTTCCAAATATGTCAACAAACTTCCAAAATGTCATCAAACTTCCAAATATGTCAACAAATTTCCAAATATGTCATCAAACTTCCAAATATGTCAACAAACTTCCAAATATATGTCAACAAACTTCCAAAATATGTCAACAAACTTCCAAAATATGTCATCAAACTTCCAAACATGTCATCAAACTTCCAAAATATGTCATCAAACTTCCAAATATGTCAACAAACTTCCAAACATGTCATCAAACTTCCAAAATATGTCATCAAACTTCCAAACATGTCATCAAACTTCCAAATATGTCAACAAACTTCCAAAATATGTCAACAAACTTCCAAAATATGTCAACAAACTTCCAAAGAATGTCAACAAACTTCCAAATATGTCAACAAACTTCCAAATATGTCAATAAACTTCCAAAATGTCATCAAACTTCCAAATATGTCAACAAATTTCCAAATATGTCATCAAACTTCCAAATATGTCAACAAACTTCCAAATATATGTCAACAAACTTCCAAAATATGTCAACAAACTTCCAAAATGTCATCAAACTTCCAAACATGTCATCAAACTTCCAAAATATGTCATCAAACTTCCAAATATGTCAACAAACTTCCAAAATATGTCATCAAACTTCCAAAATATGTCATCAAACTTCCAAACATGACATCAAACTTCCAAATATGTCAACAAACTTCCAAAATATGTCAACAAACTTCCAAATATGTCATCAAACTTCCAAAGAATGTCAACAAACTTCAAAATATGTCAACAAATTTCCAAATACGTCAACAAACTTCCAACATATGTCATCAAACTTCAAAATATTTCAACAAACTTCCAAATATGCCAACAAACTTCCAAATATGTCAACAAACTTCCAAATATGTCAACAAACTTCCAAAATGTCATCAAACTTCCAAACATGTCATCAAACTTCCAAAATATGTCAACAAACTTCCAAATTATGTCAACAAACTTCCAAAATATGTCATCAAACTTCCAAATATGTCAACAAACTTCCAAAATATGTCAACAAACTTCCAAATATGTCATCAAACTTCCAAAGAATGTCAACAAACTTCCAAATATGTCAACAAACTTCCGAATATGTCAACAAACTTCCAAATTATGTCAACAAACTTCCAAAATATGTCAACAAACTTCCAAAATATGTCAACAAACTTCCAAAATATGTCATCAAACTTCTAAACATGTCATCAAACTTCCAAAATGTCATCAAACTTCCAAATATGTCAACAAACTTCCAAATTATGTCAACAAACTTCCAAAATATGTCATCAAACTTCCAAACATGTCATCACACTTCCAAATATGTCAACAAACTTCCAAATATGTCAACAAACTTCCAAAATGTCAACAAACTTCCAAATATGTCATCAAACTTCCAAAGAATGTCAACAAACTTACAAATATGTCAACAAACTTCCAAATATGTCAACAAACTTCCAAAATGTCATCAAACTTCCAAAATATGTCATCAAACTTCCAAAACATGTCATCACACTTCCAAATATGTCAACAAACTTCCAAAATATGTCAACAAACTTCCAAATATGTCATCAAACTTCCAAAGAATGTCATCAAACTTCCAAACATGTCATCAAACTTCCAAAATATGTCAACAAACTTCCAAATATGTCAACAAACTTCCAAAATATGTCATCAAACTTCCAAATATGTCAACAAACTTCCAAAATATGTCAACAAACTTCCAAAATATGTCATCAAACTTCTAAACATGTCATCAAACTTCCAAAATGTCATCAAACTTCCAAATATGTCAACAAACTTCCAAATTATGTCAACAAACTTCCAAAATATGTCATCAAACTTCCAAACATGTCATCACACTTCCAAATATGTCAACAAACTTCCAAATATGTCAACAAACTTCCAAAATGTCAACAAACTTCCAAATATGTCATCAAACTTCCAAAGAATGTCAACAAACTTACAAATATGTCAACAAACTTCCAAATATGTCAACAAACTTCCAAAATGTCATCAAACTTCCAAAATATGTCATCAAACTTCCAAAACATGTCATCACACTTCCAAATATGTCAACAACCTTCCAAAATATGTCAACAAACTTCCAAATATGTCATCAAACTTCCAAAGAATGTCATCAAACTTCCAAACATGTCATCAAACTTCCAAAATATGTCAACAAACTTCCAAATATGTCAACAAACTTCCAAAATATGTCATCAAACTTCCAAATATGTCAACAAACTTCCAAAATATGTCAACAAACTTCCAAATATGTCATCAAACTTCCAAATATGTCATCAAACTTCCAAAGAATGTCAACAAACTTCCAAATATGTCAACAAATTTCCAAATATGTCATCAAACTTCCAAATATGTCAACAAACTTCCAAATATATGTCAACAAACTTCCAAAATATGTCAACAAACTTCCAAAATATGTCATCAAACTTCCAAAATATGTCATCAAACTTCCAAACATGTCATCAAACTTCCAAAATATGTCATCAAACTTCCAAATATGTCAACAAACTTCCAAAATATGTCAACAAACTTCCAAATATGTCATCAAACTTCCAAAGAATGTCAACAAACTTCCAAATATGTCAACAAACTTCCGAATATGTCAACAAACTTCCAAATTATGTCAACAAACTTCCAAAATATGTCAACAAACTTCCAAAATATGTCATGACACTTCCAAACATGTCATCACACTTCCAAAATATGTCAACAAACTTCCAAACATGTTTTCAAACTTCCAAAATATGTCATCAAACTTCCAAACATGTCATCAAACTTCCAAATATGTCAACAAACTTCCAAAATATGTCAACAAACTTCCAAAATATGTCAACAAACTTCCAAAGAATGTCAACAAACTTACAAATATGTCATCAAACTTCCAAATATGTCAACAAACTTCCAAAATGTCATCAAACTTCCAAATATGTCAACAAATTTCCAAATATGTCATCAAACTTCCAAATATGTCAACAAACTTCCAAATATATGTCAACAAACTTCCAAAATATGTCAACAAACTTCCAAAATATGTCATCAAACTTCCAAACATGTCATCAAACTTCCAAAATATGTCATCAAACTTCCAAATATGTCAACAAACTTCCAAACATGTCATCAAACTTCCAAAATATGTCATCAAACTTCCAAACATGTCATCAAACTTCCAAATATGTCAACAAACTTCCAAAATATGTCAACAAACTTCCAAAATATGTCAACAAACTTCCAAAGAATGTCAACAAACTTCCAAATATGTCAACAAACTTCCAAATATGTCAACAAACTTCCAAAATGTCATCAAACTTCCAAATATGTCAACAAATTTCCAAATATGTCATCAAACTTCCAAGTATGTCAACAAACTTCCAAATATATGTCAACAAACTTCCAAAATATGTCAACAAACTTCCAAAATGTCATCAAACTTCCAAACATGTCATCAAACTTCCAAAATATGTCATCAAACTTCCAAATATGTCAACAAACTTCCAAAATATGTCATCAAACTTCCAAAATATGTCATCAAACTTCCAAACATGACATCAAACTTCCAAATATGTCAACAAACTTCCAAAATATGTCAACAAACTTCCAAATATGTCATCAAACTTCCAAAGAATGTCAACAAACTTCCAAATATGTCAACAAATTTCCAAATACGTCAACAAACTTCCAACATATGTCATCAAACTTCAAAATATTTCAACAAACTTCCAAATATGCCAACAAACTTCCAAATATGTCAACAAACTTCCAAATATGTCAACAAACTTCCAAAATGTCATCAAACTTCCAAAATATGTCAACAAACTTCCAAATATGTCAACAAACTTCCAAATATGTCAACAAATTTCCAAATATGTCATCAAACTTCCAAATATGTCAACAAACTTCCAAATATATGTCAACAAACTTCCAAAATGTCATCAAACTTCCAAAATATGTCAACAAACTTCCAAATATGTCAACAAACTTCCAAATATGTCAACAAATTTCCAAATATGTCATCAAACTTCCAAATATGTCAACAAACTTCCAAAATATGTCAACAAACTTCCAAATACACTACTCTCATAAGGTTTGGGATATTTGGCTTTCAGGTGAAATTTATGGAAAATGCAATATGTTCATGCTACTGTTGTGAGAGAGGGTTAGTTGGATCCAAAGAGCGGACACTGTCAGAGTACAGAGAGAGGTTTATTTGTTCTCAACAGATCCCTGTGAATTCTTCCAGCGGAACTGCAGAGACTGGCAGACTGGCGAGCAGCAGGAGGCAGGCAGGCAGGCAAGCAGGGGAACAAGCGAACGATCAGGCAGGCAGTCAAAACTGGCAGGCAGTGTCTATGAACTGGCAGGCTTTCTCTGGCAGGAGGAAGACAGGACAGGTTACAAACCGAAGGTATGTACAAGTAACATAAGCTGAGGCCGAGAGCTGTTTACCGCAGGGCAATCAACAATCTGGCGCTGGATAGCAGGCAGAGCTGGTCTTAAATAGGTTGTTTGACGATTGCTGGAATGTGGATCAGGTGTGCCTCCAGTTCCCAGCTGACCATGCCCACCAGGGAACAGGAATCACCACAGTTACAGTGATATAATATCATAAAAGTAAGACATTTAAGTAGAAGGATGCACTACTGATTTCCTCATCTCAAAAAATTCATTCAACACAAAAGGTAACAACAATGGTAGTTACACCACAACAAAAAATTTGAACGTCTCAATATCTGGTCAGGTGCCCTTGAGCATCAATTACAGCTTGACAACGATGTCTCATGCTGTTCACAAGGCAACTTATTGCCTGCTGAGGCATGGCATCCCACTCTTCTTGAAGGGCAGCCCTCAGGTCATTGAGGTTCTGGGGTGCAGGGTCTCGAGCCTCTACACGACGGCTCAGCTGATCCCACAGGTTTTCAATGGGATTCAGGTCTGGAGAGAGTGCAGGCCATTCCATTTGAGGTACACCAGTCTCCAACAGCCGTTCCCTGATGATGCGGCCTCGATGAGCAGGAGCATTGTCGCCCATGAAGATGAAATTAGGCCTGTGCTGTTCATGTAGGGGCACAATCACTGGATTAATGATGTTATTCAGGTAGTATGGGCTTGTCACTGTACCATTCACAAAGTGTAGGGCAGTTCTGTACCAAGTGGACACCCCTGCCCACACTGTAACACCGCCACCACCAAAAGCTGGCCTGGTGACAACAGTGGCTGATGCATAGCGCTCTCCCTGACGTCTCCAACATCGTTGCCGGCCATCATTTCTGCTCAGTGTGAATAGACTTTCATCAGAGAACAGCACTGAGGCCCACTGGTTCCTCGTCCAGCGTAAATGCTCCCTGGCCCATGCAAGACGATGATGCCTGTGCCTGGTGGTGTGGTCAGGTACCCGTGCAGGTCGTCTAGCACGCAGACCACGCTGATGGAAACGGTTTGGAATGGTCTGACGTGACACTTGGGTGCCTCTCACCTCTCTTAAACGTACCTGGAGTTGAGTGGCATTCATCATCCGGTTTCTCAGGGCAGTGTTCACAATGTAGCGGTCATCAGCACGGGATGTGGCCAAAGGACGTCCACTTCTAGGCCTTTCTGTGACTCTTCCAGTCTCTCCATATCTCTGTTGCAACCTGCTGATGACACTCTGTGACACTCCAAGCTCAGTGGCCACTTCTGTCTGAGAACGTCCTGTTTGAAGCATCGCAATGGCAAGGGACTGTTGTTCCATTGTTAGGTGTCGTCTTGGTCTCATGATGTCAAAATGTGAACAGCATGATGAGGACAACTGTTTAAACACCAGCTCTAATTGAACCAGGACATTTACTGGTCAATTCAAGGATCACACACCTGCCATGATTTTTGCCATTAAGCTCCTTGTTAGAGAACAGCAACTTGTGCAAAATGTATTGAAACATTTAACAGTTGGACATGTGCATTTAAAAGCTTAGAGAAGATCACATTAAGTTCACCTGTACAGGTTTGAATGCATTTTAGGCTTGTTGGGAAATTTCACCCAAAAGCTGAATATCCCTAACTTTTTGTGAGTAGTGTATGTCAACAAACTTCCAAAATGTCATCAAACTTCCAAAGTATGTCAACAAACTTCCAAAATATGTCAACAAATTTCCAAATACATCAACAAACTTCCAAAATATCTCAACAAACTTCCATATATGTCAACAAAATATGAAATGAAGCCTCTCTCAGAAGTTTGTGACAAACTGATGTCCTGAATCCAGTGCAGTTAGATCAGGAGTGTATCGTCTTCACACACACTCTGTTCATACCGTCATCTTCCAGTAACATCCAAGCAGCCAATCATACGGCAGCCTGTAGACACGGTGAAGACAACCTGCTGACATCCAAACTGAGCATCAGAATGAGGAAAAAGCAGATTTTAAGATGGAACCATCTCCAGGGTTTAACGAGAATATCCAGCTGTCAGAGCTACAAATCCAACGACTAAACAAAGCAAAATCCTGAAATTAAGTTAAATTCTGCCATCTACGAAAGGTTACATTCATCCGTCAAAAGTCTAAAACTAAAACAATCAATAATTTCCATCATATAATTTGTGATATCAGAGGAATCAGAATATCCTCCATCATAGTAGAAAACAATGAAAACTGATCATCAGGTAGCGATTCTTTGGATTATTAGGACAAAAATCATGTTAATTTTCATTTTAAATGAATTTTCTTTATTTTAAAGGTTGAAGGGAAGCAATAAAACCAGAATGTGTTGTTGTTCTGTGGAAGAAGCCGAGTCCAACACCTGTTACCTGCCGGGGTTTGTGGGGGAACACGGCCACTTTAAGGTGGCATCTAAAGGCCGGTTGCCATCCTCACAAACCCGCACTGACGAAATAATCTGCACCCTCGCTGTGTGCCGGCGAATGGCAGGAGAACAGACAAAAAAAGCATAAAGCAGAGGACGCAGGGCGCATTTGGGCTCCCCCCTCTTCTCTCTTTTTAATCAGAGGAGGAAGACTGACATGTCCAATCATAACAAAACATCAGCTGGTAAATGGGCCTTCGCAATCACTGTCAGCCAGCCTCCATTAGAGAGACCCCCTTTCCTGGACATCAATCACCGCTTTATGGACTGCTTCCTTCATTCATTATTTAATTACAGCACTTTCTTCATTTATTTAACAACTGAAGACTTTTTTGTGCAGCTTAATCACTTCTTTGTTGCCAATCGCATTTTTACTTCTTGTTTATATCGTGTTTTTTCTTTCTTTTATCCTTTTTTTGGTAATAACTTTGTTCTTGTGTCCCCTTGTGAATAAAAGCTGTGAGAACAACAGTTAGTCCTGTCACCACCAGCCACCGCGGCTGCCAGCTCAAAGCAAAGTTGCACATTTGATCAGTTCGGGTTTGTGCTCAAACAGCATCACTCTGCTCTCTAATTCCTCTTCCTTCACTGAGCTCAGACACCAAAATAACATCCCCAAAAGTGGCACGCCGTCTGCAGAAATCATATGCAAAATAGCAAACTGTGGAAATGTGGAATTATTTCCTGAAATTAAGCCCATTAGCCATGAAATTATTTGCTTTCATTTAAGAAGCCATGCAATCCAATTTGAGGTGGTGCAAGCACACTGCGTCTCTTTCCAATTTCCCGCTGATCCCGTGGAACTGAACGTGCACAAAGGAAGCTGCGTGGGTCACCTAAGTATAGACATAAGAGAGATATCCCACTGAGAATCAGATTGGAA
>NC_136631.1:3366031-3471031 GCF_933228915.1 Telmatherina bonti | reverse complement strand
GAATCATAGCAGCGGTTCTTCCTGCACCTGCATCAACTCCTGCGAGTCGCCGCAGCTCGCCAGAACCTGCTGGAGCTGCTGCTACAGGTAAGCACTACATGCTAACAGCGCAGACTGATCTGGTTCAGGACCGCTGTGTTCAGACCAATCCGGTTCAGGATCACTTCATTCAAAATTCTCCTGTCGAAACAATACCATCAGTTTATGGTACTTTTACTTTCATTCAGATACCAATAATAAGTTTGATTGACATCTCCCCCCATCTCGGCAGCTGCTGGTTGAGCTGTAGCTCCTAGCCGAACCAACAGAGAGGGATTAGGCGCACCACATGGTGGAGTCCAGGAAACCCCAATAAAGTTGCCACACTATAGTGGAGAAGAGTCAGCAGACACTTACCTTGTTCAGGTCCGATTTGTTGCACAACTAAACTCCTGAACATTGAGGGAAACAGCAGTTCATGTTGCCCTCTCTCTGGAAGGCAAGGCTATGCAAATACTCACTGACCTTTGGCCAGAGAAGCTCCAGGATTGGTCAGTGTTGAAAGCTGCCTTCCAACATTGATTTGGCCACCATCTCTATGCAGATGATGCCAGGGAAAGGCTCATCAAGTTTCAGAGTAAAACCAAGGAGAGCCTCGGAGTGTATTCAGTTGATCTACGCACATATGCACGTCAGGGGTACCCTGGTTTTAGTGATGAGGTTTAGGAGGAACTTCCAGTCCAGTCCTTCATCTGTGGGCTCCAGCCAGAATGCTTAGAAGAGCATCTTTGCCTGCATGCTCCCACCACCGTAGCCGCAGCCCTGGCAGAGGCAGAAAGGTTAAAACATGTACCATGTCCTGAAGGCCCCCACAGTGGCGGCTGGTGAGATATGTTTTAGGTGGGGCAGTCGCTTCCAGTAGTTGTCAAAGATTGTAAACATTAGCTCATGCAAAAGAGTAAATTAAGATATTTCCCACTGAAGGTTACACATTCAGCAATTTATTGCATGAAATAACACCATAACAGCAAATATGAAAACTTCTTCATGTAGTCATCTATAAAAGGAAAATGGCTTATTAACAGCGTTCCATTTAAGCCACTGAAGCAGCTGATTCTGATGCTTATTGCTGTGTCTGAACAGAACAAACACATGGCATGGAGATGACCTGATGGTGGCACAACCTCCCATCTCTGGAGATCAGTTGTGTAAAGTTTCTGTTCATCTGTAGAGGAACCTTGCTCTCCTCTCCTTCTGCACGGCAAACCTCTCAATGACCCTCTTATTAAAGTCAGGAATGTCCCTCACAAGTTTCTTCTCCATGGAGAGCATTGCCAGAGGACTGAGGCCATCCTGAGTCATGGAGTTCCTCAGGAAGGTCCTGATCCTCTTCAGAGTGGAGAAGCACCTCTCAGACTCAGCCGTTGTCATGGGAGTCGTCATGAGGATCTGGAGAAGGCTGGCGGTCTCTGAGAAAGTGCTCTGAAGTTTGTTCTCCATGAAAAACTGCTGCAGAGGCTGTAAACTCTCTGTTGTCGTAGATGAGGGACAGTTCTGAGCCTGGCCTTGTCCAGCATGGGACAAGCCTCCACCGTTGTGTCCAGTGCTGCCTCTGGAAATCTCCCGCTGTGCTGAGGGAAACATCTCCATGCAGCCGTGTTGCACTAACGAGATGCTGAGTGGATGCAAAGCGTTCCTCAGCATGCACCAGGATGGTATCACAGACCTGGAACCAACAGAAGCTTTCCTTTACAATAAAACTACAACTGGAATATTTCTATTCTAAGGAGGCAGCAGTTATTCCCCCCCGCCACATATCCAACATCCCTCTGTCAGACAGAGCATCATTTCACCAAAATAAGAGTCCAGACTACATAAATATTAGTCACAGCCTGTCAGTTACTTTATTCCTATTGGCCGTGGTTTATAAGATCTTTCCCACCAAATCTTTTTTCTTCTCTTTTTCTCTGTTCTATAAAAAAAGGGAAAAATGAGACTTACTTCTGTGGCCAACCTCTGTTGTTCTTCTGGTCCCAGCGTCCTCCGTCTCTTTAGTGGCGGTCCAGCTGTTCTCACAGAGGGACGGGATGGACATCCTGGTCCAAACATAAAAAGTTGCACTCATTTCCTTTACATGACTGATGTTTATAAGCACTTTAAACATCTGTGGAACTGATCTAAACCTACTGTGGACTTAGTCTGTATGAGTAACAACCTGGATTAAGACTGAGTTCATCATAAAACTCAAAAGTTTTATCCTAGAAAAGTTCACATGTTGAAGATTATCTGATAGAAACTAATAATTCAGTCAAATGTTTCTAGTTTCCACTGAAGGCCTAAAAGAACTCTGTGCTCTATAAGGATCATTTACTATGATAATAAGACCAATAAAACCTTTTACAGATTTGATTGAGCAGCTTCTCTTTGACAATAACATTCTGTCCGTTACTTTAGATATAATTATTTACCTGATCTTCAGCAAACTGTGGTGGAACCGCTGAAGGAGAGCTTTAATCCAGACAGGGTGGATGTTCCTCTTCTGTAGCTGGTTGAACAGCATGTCCACATGAGGCGTCCTCACAAAGCCCCCAGCCTCTCTGCTAGTTTGGTTGTCAAAGTTTCAGAGTCTCTGATGGTCTGGAAACACTTCAGCAGGTCGTCTTTGTGCTCGTACACAGTGTTTACAGCGCGGCTGTGGAAGTTCCAGCGTGTTGCCGAGGCTCAAGGCAGTCTGTGAGAAACCACCTGATCCAGAACCGCGGTTCTCTTTGGTGACCTGGAGAAGAATCCAGCGAGGTCGGAAAGAAACGTGCCGATCCTGGGCATGTGGGATGTTGCCTGCTGCGTGATTAGGTTCAGCTGATGTGCGTCGCAGTGGACGGTGTGTAGCCTCTGGAGGACGGTGTGTAGCCTCTGGAGGACGGTGTGTAGCCTCTGGAGGACGGTGTGTAGCCTCTGGAGGACGGTGTGTAACCTCTGGAGGACGGTGTGTAGCCTCTGGAGGACGGTGTGTAGCCTCTGGAGGACGGTGTGTAGCCTCTGGAGGACGGTGTGTAACCTCTGGAGGACGGTGTGTAACCTCTGGAGGACGGTGTGTAGCCTCTGGAGGACGGTGTGTAGCCTCTGGAGGACGGTGTGTAACCTCTGGAGGACGGTGTGTAGCCTCTGGAGGACGGTGTGTAACCTCTGGAGGACGGTGTGTAACCTCTGGAGGACGGTGTGTAACCTCTGGAGGACGGTGTGTAGCCTCTGGAGGACGGTGTGTAACCTCTGGAGGACGGTGTGTAACCTCTGGAGGACGGTGTGTAGCCTCTGGAGGACGGTGTGTAACCTCTGGAGGACGGTGTGTAACCTCTGGAGGACGGTGTGTAGCCTCTGGAGGACGGTGTGTAACCTCTGGAGGACGGTGTGTAACCTCTGGAGGACGGTGTGTAGCCTCTGGAGGACGGTGTGTAACCTCTGGAGGACGGTGTGTAGCCTCTGGAGGACGGTGTGTAACCTCTGGAGGACGGTGTGTAGCCTCTGGAGGACGGTGTGTAACCTCTGGAGGACGGTGTGTAACCTCTGGAGGATGGTGTGTAACCTCTGGAGGACGGTGTGTAACCTCTGGAGGACGGTGTGTAGCCTCTGGAGGACGGTGTGTAACCTCTGGAGGACGGTGTGTAACCTCTGGAGGATGGTGTGTAACCTCTGGAGGACGGTGTGTAACCTCTGGAGGACGGTGTGTAACCTCTGGAGGATGGTGTGTAACCTCTGGAGGACGGTGTGTAACCTCTGGAGGACGGTGTGTAACCTCTGGAGGACGGTGTGTAGCCTCTGGAGGATGGTGTGTAGCCTCTGGAGGACGGTGTGTAACCTCTGGAGGACGGTGTGTAGCCTCTGGAGGACGGTGTGTAGCCTCTGGAGGACGGTGTGTAGCCTCTGGAGGACGGTGTGTAACCTCTGGAGGACGGTGTGTAGCCTCTGGAGGACGGTGTGTAACCTCTGGAGGACGGTGTGTAGCCTCTGGAGGATGGTGTGTAACCTCTGGAGGACGGTGTGTAGCCTCTGGAGGACGGTGTGTAGCCTCTGGAGGATGGTGTGTAACCTCTGGAGGACGGTGTGTAACCTCTGGAGGACGGTGTGTAACCTCTGGAGGACGGTGTGTAGCCTCTGGAGGACGGTGTGTAGCCTCTGGAGGACGGTGTGTAACCTCTGGAGGACGGTGTGTAGCCTCTGGAGGACGGTGTGTAACCTCTGGAGGACGGTGTGTAGCCTCTGGAGGACGGTGTGTAGCCTCTGGAGGACGGTGTGTAGCCTCTGGAGGACGGTGTGTAGCCTCTGGAGGACGGTGTGTAGCCTCTGGAGGACGGTGTGTAACCTCTGGAGGACGGTGTGTAGCCTCTGGAGGACGGTGTGTAACCTCTGGAGGACGGTGTGTAGCCTCTGGAGGACGGTGTGTAACCTCTGGAGGACGGTGTGTATCCTCTGGAGGACGGTGTGTAGCCTCTGGAGGACGGTGTGTAACCTCTGGAGGACGGTGTGTAGCCTCTGGAGGACGGTGTGTAGCCTCTGGAGGACGGTGTGTAGCCTCTGGAGGACGGTGTGTAGCCTCTGGAGGATGGTGTGTAGCCTCTGGAGGACGGTGTGTAGCCTCGGGAGGACGGTGTGTAACCTCTGGAGGACGGTGTGTAGCCTCTGGAGGATGGTGTGTAACCTCTGAAGGACGGTGTGTAACCTCTGGAGGACGGTGTGTAGCCTCTGGAGGACGGTGTGTAACCTCTGGAGGACGGTGTGTAACCTCTGGAGGACGGTGTGTAGCCTCTGGAGGACGGTGTGTAGCCTCTGAAGGACGGTGTGTAACCTCTGGAGGACGGTGTGTAACCTCTGGAGGACGGTGTGTAGCCTCTGAAGGACGGTGTGTAACCTCTGGAGGACGGTGTGTAGCCTCTGGAGGACGGTGTGTAACCTCTGGAGGACGGTGTGTAGCCTCTGAAGGACGGTGTGTAGCCTCTGGAGGACGGTGTGTAACCTCTGGAGGACGGTGTGTAACCTCTGGAGGACGGTGTGTAGCCTCTGGAGGACGGTGTGTAACCTCTGGAGGACGGTGTGTAACCTCTGGAGGACGGTGTGTAACCTCTGGAGGACGGTGTGTAACCTCTGGAGGACGGTGTGTAACCTCTGGAGGACGGTGTGTAACCTCTGGAGGACGGTGTGTAGCCTCTGGAGGATGGTGTGTAACCTCTGGAGGATGGTGTGTAACCTCTGGAGGAAGGTGTGTAACCTCTGGAGGACGGTGTGTAACCTCTGGAGGAAGGTGTGTAGCCTCTGGAGGACGGTGTGTAACCTCTGGAGGAAGGTGTGTAACCTCTGGAGGACGGTGTGTAGCCTCTGGAGGACGGTGTGTAGCCTCTGGAGGACGGTGTGGAGCCTCTGGAGGACGGTGTGTAACCTCTGGAGGACGGTGTGTAGCCTCTGGAGGACGGTGTGTAGCCTCTGGAGGACGGTGTGTAACCTCTGGAGGACGGTGTGTAGCCTCTGGAGGACGGTGTGTAGCCTCTGGAGGACGGTGTGTAACCTCTGGAGGAAGGTGTGTAGCCTCTGGAGGACGGTGTGTAACCTCTGGAGGAAGGTGTGTAACCTCTGGAGGACGGTGTGTAGCCTCTGGAGGACGGTGTGTAACCTCTGGAGGACGGTGTGTAGCCTCTGGAGGACGGTGTGTAGCCTCTGGAGGACGGTGTGTAGCCTCTGGAGGACGGTGTGTAGCCTCTGGAGGACGGTGTGTAACCTCTGGAGGACGGTGTGTAGCCTCTGGAGGACGGTGTGTAACCTCTGGAGGACGGTGTGTAGCCTCTGGAGGACGGTGTGTAGCCTCTGGAGGACGGTGTGTAGCCTCTGGAGGACGGTGTGTAACCTCTGGAGGACGGTGTGTAGCCTCTGGAGGACGGTGTGTAGCCTCTGGAGGACGGTGTGTAGCCTCTGGAGGACGGTGTGTAACCTCTGGAGGACGGTGTGTAGCCTCTGGAGGACGGTGTGTAACCTCTGGAGGACGGTGTGTAACCTCTGGAGGACGGTGTGTAGCCTCTGGAGGACGGTGTGTAGCCTCTGGAGGACGGTGTGTAGCCTCTGGAGGACGGTGTGTAGCCTCTGGAGGACGGTGTGTAACCTCTGGAGGACGGTGTGTAGCCTCTGGAGGACGGTGTGTAACCTCTGGAGGACGGTGTGTAGCCTCTGGAGGACGGTGTGTAGCCTCTGGAGGACGGTGTGTAGCCTCTGGAGGACGGTGTGTAACCTCTGGAGGACGGTGTGTAGCCTCTGGAGGACGGTGTGTAACCTCTGGAGGACGGTGTGTAACCTCTGGAGGACGGTGTGTAGCCTCTGGAGGACGGTGTGTAGCCTCTGGAGGACGGTGTGTAACCTCTGGAGGACGGTGTGTAACCTCTGGAGGACGGTGTGTAGCCTCTGGAGGACGGTGTGTAGCCTCTGGAGGACGGTGTGTAACCTCTGGAGGACGGTGTGTAGCCTCTGGAGGACGGTGTGTAACCTCTGGAGGACGGTGTGTAGCCTCTGGAGGACGGTGTGTAACCTCTGGAGGACGGTGTGTAGCCTCTGGAGGACGGTGTGTAACCTCTGGAGGACGGTGTGTAACCTCTGGAGGACGGTGTGTAGCCTCTGGAGGACGGTGTGTAACCTCTGGAGGACGGTGTGTAGCCTCTGGAGGACGGTGTGTAACCTCTGGAGGACGGTGTGTAACCTCTGGAGGACGGTGTGTAGCCTCTGGAGGACGGTGTGTAGCCTCTGGAGGACGGTGTGTAACCTCTGGAGGACGGTGTGGAGCCTCTGGAGGACGGTGTGGAGCCTCTGGAGGACGGTGTGTAACCTCTGGAGGACGGTGTGTAACCTCTGGAGGACGGTGTGTAGCCTCTGGAGGACGGTGTGTAACCTCTGGAGGACGGTGTGTAGCCTCTGGAGGACGGTGTGTAACCTCTGGAGGACGGTGTGTAACCTCTGGAGGACGGTGTGTAACCTCTGGAGGACGGTGTGTAGCCTCTGGAGGACGGTGTGTAACCTCTGGAGGACGGTGTGTAACCTCTGGAGGACGGTGTGTAGCCTCTGGAGGACGGTGTGTAACCTCTGGAGGACGGTGTGTAACCTCTGGAGGACGGTGTGTAACCTCTGGAGGACGGTGTGTAACCTCTGGAGGACGGTGTGGAGCCTCTGGAGGACGGTGTGTAACCTCTGGAGGACGGTGTGTAACCTCTGGAGGACGGTGTGTAGCCTCTGGAGGACGGTGTGTAACCTCTGGAGGACGGTGTGTAGCCTCTGGAGGACGGTGTGTAGCCTCTGGAGGACGGTGTGTAACCTCTGGAGGACGGTGTGTAACCTCTGGAGGACGGTGTGTAGCCTCTGGAGGACGGTGTGTAACCTCTGGAGGACGGTGTGTAACCTCTGGAGGACGGTGTGGAGCCTCTGGAGGACGGTGTGTAGCCTCTGGAGGACGGTGTGTAACCTCTGGAGGACGGTGTGTAACCTCTGGAGGACGGTGTGTAGCCTCTGGAGGACGGTGTGTAGCCTCTGGAGGACGGTGTGTAACCTCTGGAGGACGGTGTGTAGCCTCTGGAGGACGGTGTGTAGCCTCTGGAGGACGGTGTGTAACCTCTGGAGGACGGTGTGTAGCCTCTGGAGGACGGTGTGTAGCCTCTGGAGGACGGTGTGTAGCCTCTGGAGGACGGTGTGTAGCCTCTGGAGGACGGTGTGTAGCCTCTGGAGGACGGTGTGTAGCCTCTGGAGGACGGTGTGTAACCTCTGGAGGACGGTGTGTAACCTCTGGAGGACGGTGTGTAGCCTCTGGAGGACGGTGTGTAGCCTCTGGAGGACGGTGTGTAACCTCTGGAGGACGGTGTGTAACCTCTGGAGGACGGTGTGTAGCCTCTGGAGGACGGTGTGTAACCTCTGGAGGACGGTGTGTAACCTCTGGAGGACGGTGTGTAACCTCTGGAGGACGGTGTGTAACCTCTGGAGGACGGTGTGTAACCTCTGGAGGACGGTGTGGAGCCTCTGGAGGACGGTGTGGAGCCTCTGGAGGACGGTGTGGAGCCTCTGGAGGACGGTGTGTAACCTCTGGAGGACGGTGTGTAACCTCTGGAGGACGGTGTGTAGCCTCTGGAGGACGGTGTGTAGCCTCTGGAGGACGGTGTGTAGCCTCTGGAGAACGGTGTGTAGCCTCTGGAGGACGGTGTGTAGCCTCTGGAGGACGGTGTGTAGCCTCTGGAGGACGGTGTGTAGCCTCTGGAGGACGGTGTGTAACCTCTGGAGGACGGTGTGTAACCTCTGGAGGACGGTGTGTAGCCTCTGGAGGACGGTGTGTAACCTCTGGAGGACGGTGTGTAACCTCTGGAGGACGGTGTGTAGCCTCTGGAGGACGGTGTGTAACCTCTGGAGGACGGTGTGTAACCTCTGGAGGACGGTGTGTAACCTCTGGAGGACGGTGTGTAGCCTCTGGAGGACGGTGTGTAACCTCTGGAGGACGGTGTGTAACCTCTGGAGGACGGTGTGGAGCCTCTGGAGGACGGTGTGTAGCCTCTGGAGGACGGTGTGTAGCCTCTGGAGGACGGTGTGTAGCCTCTGGAGGACGGTGTGTAGCCTCTGGAGGACGGTGTGTAACCTCTGGAGGACGGTGTGTAGCCTCTGGAGGACGGTGTGTAGCCTCTGGAGGACGGTGTGTAACCTCTGGAGGACGGTGTGGAGCCTCTGGAGGACGGTGTGTAGCCTCTGGAGGACGGTGTGTAGCCTCTGGAGGACGGTGTGTAACCTCTGGAGGACGGTGTGTAACCTCTGGAGGACGGTGTGTAGCCTCTGGAGGACGGTGTGTAGCCTCTGGAGGACGGTGTGTAGCCTCTGGAGGACGGTGTGTAACCTCTGGAGGACGGTGTGTAGCCTCTGGAGGACGGTGTGTAACCTCTGGAGGACGGTGTGTAACCTCTGGAGGACGGTGTGTAGCCTCTGGAGGACGGTGTGTAACCTCTGGAGGACGGTGTGTAGCCTCTGGAGGACGGTGTGTAACCTCTGGAGGACGGTGTGTAGCCTCTGGAGGACGGTGTGTAACCTCTGGAGGACGGTGTGTAGCCTCTGGAGGACGGTGTGTAGCCTCTGGAGGACGGTGTGGAGCCTCTGGAGGACGGTGTGTAGCCTCTGGAGGACGGTGTGTAACCTCTGGAGGACGGTGTGTAACCTCTGGAGGACGGTGTGTAACCTCTGGAGGACGGTGTGTAGCCTCTGGAGGACGGTGTGTAACCTCTGGAGGACGGTGTGTAGCCTCTGGAGGACGGTGTGTAACCTCTGGAGGACGGTGTGTAACCTCTGGAGGACGGTGTGTAACCTCTGGAGGACGGTGTGTAGCCTCTGGAGGACGGTGTGTAACCTCTGGAGGACGGTGTGTAGCCTCTGGAGGACGGTGTGTAACCTCTGGAGGACGGTGTGTAGCCTCTGGAGGACGGTGTGTAACCTCTGGAGGACGGTGTGTAGCCTCTGGTGGACGGTGTTTAACCTCTGGAGGACGGTGTGTAGCCTCTGGAGGACGGTGTGTAGCCTCTGGTGGACGGTGTTTAACCTCTGGAGGACGGTGTGTAGCCTCTGGAGGATGGTGTGTAACCTCTGGAGGACGGTGTGGAGCCTCTGGAGGATGGTGTGTAACCTCTGGAGGATGGTGTGTAGCCTCTGGAGGACGGTGTGTAACCTCTGGAGGACGGTGTGTAGCCTCTGGAGGACGGTGTGTAACCTCTGGAGGACGGTGTGGAGCCTCTGGAGGATGGTGTGTAACCTCTGGAGGATGGTGTGTAGCCTCTGGAGGACGGTGTGTAACCTCTGGAGGATGGTGTGTAGCCTCTGGAGGACGGTGTGTAACCTCTGGAGGATGGTGTGTAGCCTCTGGAGGACGGTGTGTAACCTCTGGAGGACGGTGTGTAACCTCTGGAGGACGGTGTGTAACCTCTGGAGGACGGTGTGTAGCCTCTGGAGGATGGTGTGTAACCTCTGGAGGATGGTGTGTAACCTCTGGAGGACGGTGTGTAACCTCTGGAGGACGGTGTGTAGCCTCTGGAGGACGGTGTGTAACCTCTGGAGGACGGTGTGTAACCTCTGGAGGACGGTGTGTAGCCTCTGGAGGATGGCGTGTAGCCTCTGGTGGACGGTGTGTAACCTCTGGAGGACGGTGTGTAGCCTCTGGAGGACGGTGTGTAGCCTCTGGAGGACGGTGTGTAACCTCTGGAGGACGGTGTGTAACCTCTGGAGGACGGTGTGGAGCCTCTGGAGGATGGTGTGTAACCTCTGGAGGACGGTGTGTAACCTCTGGAGGACGGTGTGTAGCCTCTGGAGGACGGTGTGTAGCCTCTGGAGGACGGTGTGTAACCTCTGGAGGACGGTGTGTAACCTCTGGAGGACGGTGTGTAACCTCTGGAGGACGGTGTGTAGCCTCTGGAGGACGGTGTGTAGCCTCTGGAGGACGGTGTGTAACCTCTGGAGGACGGTGTGTAACCTCTGGAGGACGGTGTGTAGCCTCTGGAGGACGGTGTGTAGCCTCTGGAGGACGGTGTGTAACCTCTGGAGGACGGTGTGTAACCTCTGGAGGACGGTGTGTAGCCTCTGGAGGACGGTGTGTAACGTCTGGAGGACGGTGTGTAACGTCTGGAGGATGGTGTGTAGCCTCTGGAGGACGGTGTGTAACCTCTGGAGGACGGTGTGTAACCTCTGGAGGACGGTGTGTAACGTCTGGAGGATGGTGTGTAGCCTCTGGAGGACGGTGTGTAACCTCTGGAGGACGGTGTGTAACCTCTGGAGGACGGTGTGTAACCTCTGGAGGACGGTGTGTAGCCTCTGGAGGACGGTGTGTAGCCTCTGGAGGACGGTGTGTAGCCTCTGGAGGACGGTGTGTAGCCTCTGGAGGACGGTGTGTAGCCTGTGGAGGACGGTGTGTAGCCTCTGGAGGACGGTGTGTAGCCTCTGGAGGACGGTGTGTAGCCTCTGGAGGACGGTGTGTAACCTCTGGAGGACGGTGTGTAGCCTCTGGAGGACGGTGTGTAGCCTCTGGAGGACGGTGTGTAGCCTCTGAAGGACGGTGTGTAGCCTCTGGAGGATGGTGTGTAGCCTCTGGAGGACGGTGTGTAACCTCTGGAGGACGGTGTGTAACCTCTGGAGGACGGTGTGTAACCTCTGGAGGACGGTGTGTAACCTCTGGAGGACGGTGTGTAGCCTCTGGAGGACGGCGTGTAACCTCTGGAGGACGGCGTGTAACCTCTGGAGGACGGTGTGTAGCCTCTGGAGGACGGTGTGTAGCCTCTGGAGGACGGTGTGTAACCTCTGGAGGACGGTGTGTAGCCTCTGGAGGACGGTGTGTAACCTCTGGAGGACGGTGTGTAGCCTCTGGAGGACGGTGTGTAGCCTCTGGAGGACGGTGTGTAACCTCTGGAGGACGGTGTGTATCCTCTGGAGGACGGTGTGTAGCCTCTGGAGGACGGTGTGTAACCTCTGGAGGACGGTGTGGAGCCTCTGGAGGACGGTGTGTAACCTCTGGAGGACGGTGTGTAACCTCTGGAGGACGGTGTGTAACCTCTGGAGGACGGTGTGTATCCTCTGGAGGACGGTGTGTAGCCTCTGGAGGACGGTGTGTAACCTCTGGAGGACGGTGTGTAGCCTCTGGAGGACGGTGTGTAACCTCTGGAGGACGGTGTGTAGCCTCTGGAGGACGGTGTGTAACCTCTGGAGGACGGTGTGTATCCTCTGGAGGACGGTGTGTAGCCTCTGGAGGACGGTGTGTAACCTCTGGAGGACGGTGTGTATCCTCTGGAGGACGGTGTGTAACCTCTGGAGGACGGTGTGTATCCTCTGGAGGACGGTGTGTAGCCTCTGGAGGACGGTGTGTAACCTCTGGAGGACGGTGTGTATCCTCTGGAGGACGGTGTGTAGCCTCTGGAGGACGGTGTGTAACCTCTGGAGGACGGTGTGTATCCTCTGGAGGACGGTGTGTAACCTCTGGAGGACGGTGTGTAACCTCTGGAGGACGGTGTGTAACCTCTGGAGGATGGTGTGTAGCCTCTGGAGGACGGTGTGTAACCTCTGGAGGACGGTGTGTATCCTCTGGAGGACGGTGTGTAGCCTCTGGAGGACGGTGTGTAACCTCTGGAGGACGGTGTGTATCCTCTGGAGGACGGTGTGTAACCTCTGGAGGACGGTGTGTATCCTCTGGAGGACGGTGTGTAGCCTCTGGAGGACGGTGTGTAACCTCTGGAGGACGGTGTGTAGCCTCTGGAGGACGGTGTGTAACCTCTGGAGGACGGTGTGTAACCTCTGGAGGACGGTGTGTAACCTCTGGAGGACGGTGTGTAGCCTCTGGAGGACGGTGTGTAGCCTCTGGAGGACGGTGTGTAACCTCTGGAGGACGGTGTGTAGCCTCTGGAGGACGGTGTGTAACCTCTGGAGGACGGTGTGTATCCTCTGGAGGACGGTGTGTAGCCTCTGGAGGACGGTGTGTAGCCTCTGGAGGACGGTGTGTAGCCTCTGGAGGATGGTGTGTAACCTCTGGAGGACGGTGTGTAGCCTCTGGAGGACGGTGTGTAGCCTCTGGAGGACGGTGTGTAACCTCTGGAGGACGGTGTGTAGCCTCTGGAGGACGGTGTGTAACCTCTGGAGGACGGTGTGTAGCCTCTGGAGGACGGTGTGTAGCCTCTGGAGGACGGTGTGTATCCTCTGGAGGACGGTGTGTAGCCTCTGGAGGAGCGCTGAGCTCATGGTGTACGCGGAAGCATTCTGGATGTTAATGAACTCGAAGAACCGCTCCTGTATTTTGCTGCCATCTATGTAGCGCAGTACAAGCACCAGCTGACAGTGGGTGGAAATGTCAGTCGTTTCATCGGCTTGAATGGCAACAAAATCTGCGTTCTTCACTTCCTCCACGATGTAACTCCTCACCACGGACAACATGCAGCCCAGCAGCTCCTTCTGGACCGTCTTCCATGTCCCTTTAAACACAGTCGCCATCTTCAGGTGCTCCTCAAGCACATTATCCAGGGAGGCAACGAAGTCTACCAGCCCCAGAAAAACCCTGGGGTTTTCAGACGAGTCTGTCTCGTCATGTCCACGTAAGGCCAACTCAAAGGTGCCACAAAACTTAACACAGTCATTTATTTTGGATAAAACATGTCTGTTTTTATCCACGTCTTCATTGTGTTTCCTCACCGCCAGTCTGTGACCGTAGCTATGTTCTGCCTTCCCAACATGGCTAGTTTCACGGAGTTGTCCATGTGTGCTCTGGTATTTTCATGTTTTTAATTTTCTCAGACAGATGCTTCACATCCCTCACTCCTGCAACGGTCCAGGTGGGATCTGTCCCAGACGTTTTAAAAAGCAAGCATGGGAAACAAAATAAAGCGTTAGCATAGCTGCATCCAGCTAGCCAAGTCTTTCTGGTGTACCAGTTACGGGAGAATCCTCTCACATAAGGTTTTCCCTTCTCGCTTGCCACTTGTTTGATGGTGAGGTCAGGTTGATCCGGGCGCAGCTCTTTTATCTGAATCTTCTCCATCAAAGTTCTCCTCTCAAATGGGTTTTGAAGGAGAGATCTGACAGAGTTAATGCCAGTTCCTACAGTTTCCATCGTGCGATTGTGTGAAAAATGGCGTCTGTTGAGTGTCGTCCAACTGCATAAATTCAGGCTTGGGGCGATAAAATTGTCGCCCTTCAGGGAACTATTTGGACCACGCTGACAGGCTAAATTCACCACCTATTGGCTAATGTGCTGCAAAACCCCACCTCCTCGGGGCGATTTTTCGATCGCCCCAAAGCTGAACCTGACGCATATAGACATGCAGTAGACATGCAGTAAAAACACATTTTAAATAAACAGAAAAACTGTAATAAAAATAAATTGGTGTAAATTTATCACTGTGTGATAAATTTACACCAATTTATCACTGTGTCACTGGGTATATCCATTATGTAAATACAAAAATTTAATTTTTGATGTTTTTGCAAAACTCTTATGAACAATGCTTCCTGCTGGGAGCTGCCTGGGAGGGCGGCGCCCTCTATTGGCCAGCCGCCCCTGGGCCCCCATCATAACAGCGGTTGTTGGGTGAACCAGGTCACCTGGGAGGAAAGAGACACTGAGGTGACCCACCGAGCTGGTACTTCACCAAGGCAACGCAGCAGACCCAGAAAGAAATTCACTGAGGGATGCTACAGGTGCGTATTACCTGGTCACATTGCCCGGAACAGCTCCAACACCCAAAGACCAACACCCCGTAGAGCAGTTAAACTAAAGTTGGGTTGAGGGGGCCATCCACTAAAGTTTGTACTCACGAGTTTTCAGAGTGTTTAGCTAAGAGTCTGGACTTTCTAGGGATACCACATGTCTGCTTTTCTATTACTGACTAAGTTACAACTGTACCAGGTTACTCCTGCAGCCCTCGGTACCGGGGCTTGGGGTGGACTAGGTAAAGCAATATTCACATTTATTAAATGACAAATACAAATATACAATATCATTAATATAATGAAATGTAATATGCAATAACTTACAATAAATCAGTGAAATATCTAATCAAAACTAAAATGAATCCAGACTCGTCTTGTCTGTAGAAAAGCACAAGAAAACCAGTAAAGACACATGTAAATAATAATGAAACTGAATTTGTCTGATGAACCCTTACATTGCCTTGAAAAGCAGATATATTTAGAAAGCTACATCACAGATTAACCTGCAGAGCAACGTCCAGCTGATGCATGATGAACTCCTCTACAGGAGCGTGCAGAAGAGGAGGAAAAAGAATAGGATGGAAAGAGAGGGAAGAAAAAGATCTGAGGAGGAGGAAGCCTATTTATCAGTCCAATTATGAGAGACAGATCAGAGGCCCCAGTGCAGAGCAGGATGGTCTGAGTCAGGGAAAAGACTCCAGCCGGTCACACTGAATATTAATAGAAAGAGGGGAGGGGGTGCATTTTATTAGAAGGACTAATGGTGGATGTGAGTAAACCTCTTTTCCAATATCTAGGTTGCTCTGACCCCTCATCTCTGTGGCTTCTTTGAATGGAGCAGCTCTGAGATAAGCCAGAGCACTGCAGGGCGACCTTCTCCGATTTCAATATAAGACACCTGATCTGAAACCGGCATTCACCAGAGAGAAGAAAATGAGGAAAATGTGGACAGAGTCTGAATAATGAGTCAAACACAGATCTAGAGGATCCTCTGAAATGGAAAAACTCAACATTTTTTCAAAATCAAAAAATCTATATCCTTTGAAAATGAGAAAAAGTGAAGAAAAACATTAATTATCTCATATCAGCGGCATCTTTTAGTGGGAAGGAGACAAAAAGCCTCAAAGCTGATGTGTTGGAGTAGAAAACATGATGAAGGATGAAGTTCAGCAACTTTGAGTAGGATAACTGAAGCTTTAGTGGGATATTCTCAGTGTGCAGTGGTCAGGACAAGAAGCTATAAAATGAAAGACCAACAATCTGGAGGACTGCAGACAGAAACGGTTCACTGATGATGACGATGTTATTTACTTCTGTTCTACGCAGATGATGCTGTTATTTCTGTTCTACGCAGATGATGTTATTTACTTCTGTTCTATGCAGATGATGCTGTTATTTACTTCTGTTCTACACAGATGATGCTGTTATTTCTGTTCTACGCAGATGATGTTATTTACTTCTGTTCTACGCAGATGATGTTATTTACTTCTGTTCTACGCAGATGATGCTGTTATTTACTTCTGTTCTACGCAGATGATGCTGTTATTTACTTCTGTTCTACGCAGATGATGCTGTTATTTACTTCTGTTCTACGTAGATGATGCTGTTATTTCTGTTCTACGCAGATGATGTTATTTACTTCTGTTCTACGCAGATGATGTTATTTACTTCTGTTCTACGCAGATGATGCTGTTATTTACTTCTGTTCTACGCAGATGATGCTGTTATTTACTTCTGTTCTACGCAGATGATGCTGTTATTTACTTCTGTTCTACGCAGATGATGCTGTTATTTCTGTTCTACGCAGATGATGTTATTTACTTCTGTTCTACGCAGATGATGCTGTTATTTACTTCTGTTCTACGCAGATGATGCTGTTATTTACTTCTGTTTTACGCAGATGATGCTGTTATTTACTTCTGTTTTACGCAGATGATGCTGTTATTTACTTCTATTCTACGCAGATGATGTTATTTACTTCTGTTCTATGCAGATGATGCTGTTATTTACTTCTGTTTTACGCAGATGATGCTGTTATTTACGTCTGTTCTACGTAGATGATGCTGTTATTTACTTCTGTTCTACGCAGATGATGCTGTTATTTACTTCTATTCTACGCAGATGATGTTATTTACTTCTGTTCTATGCAGATGATGTTGTTATTTACTGCTATTCTACGCAGAAGATGTTATTTACTTCTGTTCTACGCAGATGATTTTGTTATTTACGTCTGTTCTACGCAGATGATGCTGTTATTTACTTCTGTTCTACGCAGATGATGCTGTTATTTACTTCTGTTCTACGCAGATGATGCTGTTATTTACTTCTGTTCTACGCAGATGATGCTGTTATTTCTGTTCTACGCAGATGATGCTGTTATTTCTGTTCTACGCAGATGATGTTATTTACTTCTGTTCTACGCAGATGATGTTATTTACTTCTGTTCTACGCAGATGATGCTGTTATTTACTTCTGTTCTACGCAGATGATGCTGTTATTTACTTCTGTTCTACGCAGATGATGCTGTTATTTACTTCTGTTCTACGCAGATGATGCTGTTATTTCTGTTCTACGCAGATGATGTTATTTACTTCTGTTCTACGCAGATGATGCTGTTATTTACTTCTGTTCTACGCAGATGATGCTGTTATTTACTTCTGTTTTACGCAGATGATGCTGTTATTTACTTCTGTTTTACGCAGATGATGCTGTTATTTACTTCTATTCTACGCAGATGATGTTATTTACTTCTGTTCTATGCAGATGATGCTGTTATTTACTTCTGTTTTACGCAGATGATGCTGTTATTTACGTCTGTTCTACGTAGATGATGCTGTTATTTACTTCTGTTCTACGCAGATGATGCTGTTATTTACTTCTATTCTACGCAGATGATGTTATTTACTTCTGTTCTATGCAGATGATGTTGTTATTTACTTCTATTCTACGCAGATGATGTTATTTACTTCTGTTCTACGCAGATGATTTTGTTATTTACGTCTGTTCTACGCAGATGATGCTGTTATTTCTGTTCTACGCAGATGATGTTATTTACTTCTGTTCTACGCAGATGATGCTGTTATTTACTTCTGTTCTACACAGATGATGCTGTTATTTCTGTTCTACGCAGATGATGTTATTTACTTCTGTTCTACGCAGATGATGTTATTTACTTCTATTCTACGCAGATGATGCTGTTATTTACTTCTGTTCTACGCAGATGATGCTGTTATTTACGTCTGTTCTACGTAGATGATGCTGTTATTTACTTCTGTTCTACGCAGATGATGCTGTTATTTACTTCTATTCTACGCAGATGATGTTATTTACTTCTGTTCTATGCAGATGATGTTGTTATTTACTGCTATTCTACGCAGAAGATGTTATTTACTTCTGTTCTACGCAGATGATTTTGTTATTTACGTCTGTTCTACGCAGATGATGCTGTTATTTACTTCTGTTCTACGCAGATGATGCTGTTATTTACTTCTGTTCTACGCAGATGATGCTGTTATTTACTTCTGTTCTACGCAGATGATGCTGTTATTTCTGTTCTACGCAGATGATGCTGTTATTTCTGTTCTACGCAGATGATGTTATTTACTTCTGTTCTACGCAGATGATGTTATTTACTTCTGTTCTACACAGATGATGCTGTTATTTACTTCTGTTCTACGCAGATGATGCTGTTATTTACTTCTGTTCTACGCAGATGATGCTGTTATTTACTTCTGTTCTACGCAGATGATGCTGTTATTTCTGTTCTACGCAGATTATGTTATTTACTTCTGTTCTACGCAGATGATGCTGTTATTTACTTCTGTTCTACGCAGATGATGCTGTTATTTACTTCTGTTTTACGCAGATGATGCTGTTATTTACTTCTGTTTTACGCAGATGATGCTGTTATTTACTTCTATTCTACGCAGATGATGTTATTTACTTCTGTTCTACGTAGATGATGCTGTTATTTACTTCTGTTTTACGCAGATGATGCTGTTATTTACGTCTGTTCTACGTAGATGATGCTGTTATTTACTTCTGTTCTACGCAGATGATGCTGTTATTTACTTCTATTCTACGCAGATGATGTTATTTACTTCTGTTCTACGCAGATGATTTTGTTATTTACGTCTGTTCTACGCAGATGATGCTGTTATTTCTGTTCTACGCAGATGATGTTATTTACTTCTGTTCTACGCAGATGATGCTGTTATTTACTTCTGTTCTACACAGATGATGCTGTTATTTCTGTTCTACGCAGATGATGTTATTTACTTCTGTTCTACGCAGATGATGTTATTTACTTCTATTCTACGCAGATGATGCTGTTATTTACTTCTGTTCTACGCAGATGATGCTGTTATTTACTTCTGTTCTACGCAGATGATGCTGTTATTTACTTCTGTTCTACGCAGATGATGCTGTTATTTCTGTTCTACGCAGATGATGTTATTTACTTCTGTTCTACGCAGATGATGCTGTTATTTACTTCTGTTCTACGCAGATGATGCTGTTATTTACTTCTGTTCTACGCAGATGATGCTGTTATTTACTTCTGTTCTACGCAGATGATGCTGTTATTTACTTCTGTTCTATGCAGATGATGCTGTTATTTACTTCTGTTCTACGCAGATGATGCTGTTATTTACTTCTGTTCTACGCAGATGATGCTGTTATTTCTGTTCTACGCAGATGATGCTGTTATTTACTTCTGTTCTACGCAGATGATGCTGTTATTTACTTCTGTTTTACGCAGATGATGCTGTTATTTACTTCTGTTTTACGCAGATGATGCTGTTATTTACTTCTATTCTACGCAGATGATGTTATTTACTTCTGTTCTATGCAGATGATGCTGTTATTTACTTCTGTTTTACGCAGATGATGCTGTTATTTACGTCTGTTCTACGCAGATGATGCTGTTATTTACTTCTGTTCTACGCAGATGATGCTGTTATTTACTTCTATTCTACGCAGATGATGTTATTTACTTCTGTTCTATGCAGATGATGTTGTTATTTACTGCTATTCTACGCAGATGATTTTGTTATTTACGTCTGTTCTACGCAGATGATGCTGTCATTTACTTCTGTTCTACGCAGATGATGCTGTCATTTACTTCTGTTCTACGCAGATGATGCTGTCATTTACTTCTGTTCTACGCAGATGATGCTGTTATTTACTTCTGTTCTACGCAGATGATGCTGTTATTTACTTCTGTTCTACGCAGATGATGTTATTATTTGCTTCTGTTCCATGCAGATGATGCTGTTATTTACTTCTGTTCTACGCAGATGATGCTGTTATTTACTTCTGTTCTACGCAGATGATGCTGTTATTTACTTCTGTTCTACGCAGATGATGTTGTTATATACTTCTGTTCTACGCAGATGATGCTGTTATTTACTTCTGTTCTACGCAGATGATGCTGTAATTTCTGTTCTACGCAGATGATGTTATTTACTTCTGTTCTACGCAGATGATGCTGTTATTTCTGTTCTACGCAGATGATGTTATTTACTTCTGTTCTACGCAGATGATGTTATTTACTTCTGTTCTACGCAGATGATGTTATTTACTTCTGTTCTACGCAGATGATGTTGTTATTTACTTCTATTCTACGTAGATGATGCTGTTATTTACTTCTGTTCTATGCAGATGATGCTGTGATTTACTTCTGTTCTACGCAGATGATGCTGTTATTTACTTCTGTTCTACGCAGATGATGCTGTTATTTACTTCTATTCTACGCAGATGATGTTATTTACTTCTGTTCTATGCAGATGATGCTGTTATTTACTTCTGCTCTATGCAGATGATGCTGTTATTTACTTCTATTCTACGCAGATGCTGTCATTTACTTCTGTTCTACGCAGATGATGCTGTCATTTACTTCTGTTCTACGCAGATGATGCTGTCATTTACTTCTGTTCTACGCAGATGATGCTGTTATTTACTTCTGTTCTACGCAGATGATGTTATTTACTTCTGTTCTACGCAGATGATGTTGTTATTTACTTCTGTTCTACGCAGATGATGCTGTTATTTACTTCTGTTCTACGCAGATGATGTTATCATTTACTTCTGTTCCACGCAGATGATGTTATTATTTACTTCTGTTCTACGCAGATGATGCTGTTATTTACTTCTGTTCTACGCAGATGATGCTGTTATTTACTTCTATTCTACGCAGATGATGCTGTTATTTCTGTTCTACGCAGATGATGCTGTTATTTACTTCTGTTCTACGCAGATGATGCTGTTATTTACTTCTGTTCTACGCAGATGATGTTATTTACTTCTGTTCTACGCAGATGATTTAGTTATTTACTTATGTTCTATGCAGATGATGCTGTCATTTATTTCTATTTTACGCAGATGATGTTATTTACTTCTGTTCTACTCAGATGATTTTGTTATTTACTTCTGTTCTACGCAGATGATGCTGTTATTTGCTTCTGTTCTACGCAGATTATGTTATTTACTTCTGTTCTACTCAGATGATTTTGTTATTTACTTCTGTTCTACGCAATGAAGCTGTCATTTACTTCTGTTCTACGCAGATGATGTTATTATTTACTTCTGTTCTACGCAGATGATGCTATTATTTACTTCTGTTCTATGCAGATGATGCTGTGATTTACTTCTGTTCTACGCAGATGATGCTGTTATTTACTTCTGTTCTACGCAGATGATGCTGGTATTTACTTCTATTCTACGCAGATGATGTTATTTACTTCTGTTCTATGCAGATGATGCTGTTATTTACTTCTGCTCTACGCAGATGATGCTGTTATTTACTTCTATTCTACGCAGATGATGTTATTTACTTCTGTTCTACGCAGATGATGCTTTTATTTACTTCTGTTCTACGCAGATGATGCTTTTATTTACTTCTGTTCTACGCAGATGATGCTGTCATTTACTTCTGTTCTACACAGATTATTTAGTTATTTACTTATGTTCTACGCAGATGATGCTGTTATTTACTTCTGTTCTATGCAGATGATGCTGTTATTTACTTCTGCTCTACGCAGATGATGCTGTTATTTACTTCTGTTCTACACAGATTATTTAGTTATTTACTTATGTTCTACGCAGATGATGCTGGTATTTACTTCTGTTCTACGCAGATGATGTTATTTACTTCTGTTCCACTCAGATGATTTTGTTATTTACTTCTGTTCTACGCAGATGATGTTGTTATTTACTTCTGTTCTACGCAGATGATGCTGTTATTTACTTCTATTCTACGTAGATGATGCTGTTATTTACTTCTGTTCTATGCAGATGATGCTGTTATTTACTTCTATTCTACGTAGATGATGCTGTTATTTACTTCTGTTCTATGCAGATGATGCTGTTATTTACTTCTGTTCTACGCAGATGATGCTGTTATTTACTTCTATTCTACGCAGATGATGTTATTTACTTCTGTTCTACGCAGATGATGCTGTTATTTACTTCTGTTCTACGCAGATGATGCTGTTATTTACTTCTGGTCTATGCAGATGATGCTGTGATTTACTTCTGTTCTACGCAGATGATGCTGTTATTTACTTCTGTTCTACGCAGATGATGCTGTTATTTACTTCTATTCTACGCAGATGATGTTATTTACTTCTGTTCTATGCAGATGATGCTGTTATTTACTTCTGCTCTATGCAGATGATGCTGTTATTTACTTCTATTCTACGCAGATGATGTTATTTACTTCTGTTCTACGCAGATGATGCTTTTATTTACTTCTGTTCTACGCAGATGATGCTGTCATTTACTTCTGTTCTACGCAGCTGATTCTGTTATTTACTTCTGTTCTACGCAGATGATGTTATTTACTTCTGTTCTACGCAGATGATGTTGTTATTTACGTCTGTTCTACGCAGATGATGCTGTTATTTACTTCTGTTCTACGCAGATGATGTTATTATTTACTTCTGTTCTACGCAGATGATGCTGTTATTTACTTCTGTTCTACGCAGATGATGCTGTTATTTACTTCTATTCTACGCAGATGATGCTGTTATTTACTTCTGTTCTATGCAGATGATGCTGTTATTTACTTCTGCTCATCGCAGATGATGCTGTTATTTACTTCTGTTCTACGCAGATGATGTTATTTACTTCTGTTCTACGCAGATGATTTAGTTATTTACTTATGTTCTATGCAGATGATGCTCTCATTTACTTCTATTTTACGCAGATGATGTTATTTACTTCTGTTCTACTCAGATGATTTTGTTATTTACTTCTGTTCTACGCAGATGATGCTGTTATTTACTTCTGTTCTACGCAGATGATGTTATTTACTTCTGTTCTACTCAGATGATTTTGTTATTTACTTCTGTTCTACGCAATGAAGCTGTCATTTACTTCTGTTCTACGCAGATGATGTTATTATTTACTTCTGTTCTACGCAGATGATGCTGTTATTTACTTCTGTTCTACGTAGATGATGCTGTTATTTATTTCTGTTCTATGCAGATGATGCTGTGATTTACTTCTGTTCTACGCAGATGATGCTGTTATTTACTTCTGTTCTACGCAGATGATGCTGTTATTTACTTCTATTCTACGCAGATGATGTTATTTACTTCTGTTCTATGCAGATGATGCTGTTATTTACTTCTGCTCTACGCAGATGATGCTGTTATTTACTTCTATTCTACGCAGATGATGTTATTTACTTCTGTTCTACGCAGATGATGCTTTTATTTACTTCTGTTCTACGCAGATGATGCTTTTATTTACTTCTGTTCTACGCAGATGATGCTGTCATTTACTTCTGTTCTACACAGATTATTTAGTTATTTACTTATGTTCTACGCAGATGATGCTGTTATTTACTTCTGTTCTATGCAGATGATGCTGTTATTTACTTCTGCTCTACGCAGATGATGCTGTTATTTACTTCTGTTCTACACAGATTATTTAGTTATTTACTTATGTTCTACGCAGATGATGCTGTTATTTACTTCTGTTCTACGCAGATGATGTTATTTACTTCTGTTCCACTCAGATGATTTTGTTATTTACTTCTGTTCTACGCAGATGATGTTGTTATTTACTTCTGTTCTACGCAGATGATGCTGTTATTTACTTCTATTCTACGTAGATGATGCTGTTATTTACTTCTGTTCTATGCAGATGATGCTGTTATTTACTTCTATTCTACGTAGATGATGCTGTTATTTACTTCTGTTCTATGCAGATAATGCTGTTATTTACTTCTGTTCTACGCAGATGATGCTGTTATTTACTTCTATTCTACGCAGATGATGTTATTTACTTCTGTTCTATGCAGATGATGCTGTTATTTACTTCTGCTCTACGCAGATGATGTTGTTATTTACTTCTATTCTACGCAGATGATTTTGTTATTTACGTCTGTTCTACGCAGATGATGCTGTCATTTACTTCTGTTCTACGCAGATGATGCTTTTATTTACTTCTGTTCTACGCAGATGATGCTGTCATTTACTTCTGTTCTACACAGATTATTTAGTTATTTACTTATGTTCTATGCAGATGATGCTGTTATTTACTTCTGTTCTATGCAGATGATGCTGTTATTTACTTCTGCTCTACGCAGATGATGCTGTTATTTACTTCTGTTCTACACAGATTATTTAGTTATTTACTTATGTTCTACGCAGATGATGCTGTTATTTACTTCTGTTCTACGCAGATGATGTTATTTACTTCTGTTCCACTCAGATGATTTTGTTATTTACTTCTGTTCTACGCAGATGATGTTGTTATTTACTTCTATTCTACGCAGATGATTTTGTTATTTACGTCTGTTCTACGCAGATGATGCTGTCATTTACTTCTGTTCTACGCAGATGATGCTGTCATTTACTTCTGTTCTACGCAGATGATGCTGTTATTTACTTCTGTTCTACGCAGATGATGCTGTTATTTACTTCTGTTCTACGCAGATGATGTTATTATTTACTTCTGTTCCATGCAGATGATGCTGTTTTTTACTTCTGTTCTACGCAGATGATGCTGTTATTTACTTCTGTTCTACGCAGATGATGCTGTTATTTACTTCTGTTCTACGCAGATGATGTTGTTATATACTTCTGTTCTACGCAGATGATGCTGTTATTTACTTCTGTTCTACGCAGATGATGCTGTAATTTCTGTTCTACGCAGATGATGTTATTTACTTCTGTTCTACGCAGATGATGCTGTTATTTACTTCTATTCTACGTAGATGATGCTATTATTTACTTCTGTTCTATGCAGATGATGCTGTGATTTACTTCTGTTCTACGCAGATGATGCTGTTATTTACTTCTGTTCTACGCAGATGATGCTGGTATTTACTTCTATTCTACGCAGATGATGTTATTTACTTCTGTTCTATGCAGATGATGCTGTTATTTACTTCTGCTCTACGCAGATGATGCTGTTATTTACTTCTATTCTACGCAGATGATGTTATTTACTTCTGTTCTACGCAGATGATGCTTTTATTTACTTCTGTTCTACGCAGATGATGCTTTTATTTACTTCTGTTCTACGCAGATGATGCTGTCATTTACTTCTGTTCTACACAGATTATTTAGTTATTTACTTATGTTCTACGCAGATGATGCTGTTATTTACTTCTGTTCTATGCAGATGATGCTGTTATTTACTTCTGCTTTATGCAGATGATGCTGTTATTTACTTCTGTTCTACACAGATTATTTAGTTATTTACTTATGTTCTACGCAGATGATGCTGGTATTTACTTCTGTTCTACGCAGATGATGTTATTTACTTCTGTTCCACTCAGATGATTTTGTTATTTACTTCTGTTCTACGCAGATGATGTTGTTATTTACTTCTGTTCTACGCAGATGATGCTGTTATTTACTTCTATTCTACGTAGATGATGCTGTTATTTACTTCTTTTCTATGCAGATGATGCTGTTATTTACTTCTATTCTACGTAGATGATGCTGTTATTTACTTCTGTTCTATGCAGATGATGCTGTTATTTACTTCTGTTCTACGCAGATGATGCTGTTATTTACTTCTATTCTACGCAGATGATGTTATTTACTTCTGTTCTACGCAGATGATGCTGTTATTTACTTCTGTTCTACGCAGATGATGCTGTAATTTCTGTTCTACGCAGATGATGTTATTTACTTCTGTTCTACGCAGATGATGCTGTTATTTCTGTTCTACGCAGATGATGTTATTTACTTCTGTTCTACGCAGATGATGTTATTTACTTCTGTTCTACGCAGATGATGTTATTTACTTCTGTTCTACGCAGATGATGTTGTTATTTACTTCTATTCTACGTAGATGATGCTGTTATTTACTTCTGGTCTATGCAGATGATGCTGTGATTTACTTCTGTTCTACGCAGATGATGCTGTTATTTACTTCTGTTCTACGCAGATGATGCTGTTATTTACTTCTATTCTACGCAGATGATGTTATTTACTTCTGTTCTATGCAGATGATGCTGTTATTTACTTCTGCTCTATGCAGATGATGCTGTTATTTACTTCTATTCTACGCAGATGATGTTATTTACTTCTGTTCTACGCAGATGATGCTTTTATTTACTTCTGTTCTACGCAGATGATGCTGTCATTTACTTCTGTTCTACGCAGATGATGCTGTTATTTACTTCTGTTCTACGCAGATGATGTTATTTACTTCTGTTCTACGCAGATGATGTTGTTATTTACGTCTGTTCTACGCAGATGATGCTGTTATTTACTTCTGTTCTACGCAGATGATGTTATTTACTTCTGTTCCACGCAGATGATGTTATTATTTACTTCTGTTCTACGCAGATGATGCTGTTATTTACTTCTGCTCATCGCAGATGATGCTGTTATTTACTTCTGTTCTACGCAGATGATGTTATTTACTTCTGTTCTACGCAGATGATTTAGTTATTTACTTATGTTCTATGCAGATGATGCTCTCATTTACTTCTATTTTACGCAGATGATGTTATTTACTTCTTTTCTACTCAGATGATTGTGTTATTTACTTCTGTTCTACGCAGATGATGCTGTTATTTACTTCTGTTCTACGCAGATGATGTTATTTACTTCTGTTCTACTCAGATGATTTTGTTATTTACTTCTGTTCTACGCAATGAAGCTGTCATTTACTTCTGTTCTACGCAGATGATGTTATTATTTACTTCTGTTCTACGCAGATGATGCTGTTATTTACTTCTGTTCTACGTAGATGATGCTGTTATTTACTTCTGTTCTATGCAGATGATGCTGTGATTTACTTCTGTTCTACGCAGATGATGCTGTTATTTACTTCTGTTCTACGCAGATGATGCTGTTATTTACTTCTATTCTACGCAGATGATGTTATTTACTTCTGTTCTATGCAGATGATGCTGTTATTTACTTCTGCTCTACGCAGATGATGCTGTTATTTACTTCTATTCTACGCAGATGATGTTATTTACTTCTGTTCTACGCAGATGATGCTTTTATTTACTTCTGTTCTACGCAGATGATGCTTTTATTTACTTCTGTTCTACGCAGATGATGCTGTCATTTACTTCTGTTCTACACAGATTATTTAGTTATTTACTTATGTTCTACGCAGATGATGCTGTTATTTACTTCTGTTCTATGCAGATGATGCTGTTATTTACTTCTGCTCTACGCAGATGATGCTGTTATTTACTTCTGTTCTACACAGATTATTTAGTTATTTACTTATGTTCTACGCAGATGATGCTGTTATTTACTTCTGTTCTACGCAGATGATGTTATTTACTTCTGTTCCACTCAGATGATTTTGTTATTTACTTCTGTTCTACGCAGATGATGTTGTTATTTACTTCTGTTCTACGCAGATGATGCTGTTATTTACTTCTATTCTACGTAGATGATGCTGTTATTTACTTCTGTTCTATGCAGATGATGCTGTTATTTACTTCTATTCTACGTAGATGATGCTGTTATTTACTTCTGTTCTATGCAGATGATGCTGTTATTTACTTCTGTTCTACGCAGATGATGCTGTTATTTACTTCTATTCTACGCAGATGATGTTATTTACTTCTGTTCTATGCATATGATGCTGTTATTTACTTCTGCTCTACGCAGATGATGTTGTTATTTACTTCTATTCTACGCAGATGATTTTGTTATTTACGTCTGTTCTACGCAGATGATGCTGTCATTTACTTCTGTTCTACGCAGATGATGCTGTCATTTACTTCTGTTCTACGCAGATGATGCTGTCATTTACTTCTGTTCTACGCAGATGATGCTGTTATTTACTTCTGTTCTACGCAGATGATGCTGTTATTTACTTCTGTTCTACGCAGATGATGTTATTATTTACTTCTGTTCCATGCAGATGATGCTGTTTTTTACTTCTGTTCTACGCAGATGATGCTGTTATTTACTTCTGTTCTACGCAGATGATGCTGTTATTTACTTCTGTTCTACGCAGATGATGTTGTTATATACTTCTGTTCTACGCAGATGATGCTGTTATTTACTTCTGTTCTACGCAGATGATGCTGTAATTTCTGTTCTACGCAGATGATGTTATTTACTTCTGTTCTACGCAGATGATGCTGTTATTTACTTCTATTCTACGCAGATGATGCTGTTATTTACTTCTGTTCTATGCAGATGATGCTGTTATTTACTTCTGCTCATCGCAGATGATGCTGTTATTTACTTCTGTTCTACGCAGATGATGCTGTTATTTACTTCTGTTCTATGCAGATGATGCTGTTATTTACTTCTGTTCTACGCAGATGATGCTGTTATTTACTTCTGTTCTACGCAGATGATGCTGTTATTTACTTCTGCTCTACGCAGATGATGCTGTTATTTACTTCTGTTCTACACAGATTATTTAGTTATTTACTTATGTTCTACGCAGATGATGCTGTTATTTACTTCTGTTCTACGCAGATGATATTTACTTCTGTTCCACTCAGATGATTTTGTTATTTACTTCTGTTCTACGCAGATGATGTTGTTATTTACTTCTGTTCTACGCAGATGATGCTGTTATTTACTTCTATTCTACGTAGATGATGCTGTTATTTACTTCTGTTCTATGCAGATGATGCTGTTATTTACTTCTATTCTACGTAGATGATGCTGTTATTTACTTCTGTTCTATGCAGATGATGCTGTTATTTACTTCTGTTCTACGCAGATGATGCTGTTATTTACTTCTATTCTACGCAGATGATGTTATTTACTTCTGTTCTATGCAGATGATGCTGTTATTTACTTCTGCTCTACGCAGATGATGTTGTTATTTACTTCTATTCTACGCAGATGATTTTGTTATTTACGTCTGTTCTACGCAGATGATGCTGTCATTTACTTCTGTTCTACGCAGATGATGCTGTCATTTACTTCTCTTCTACGCAGATGATGCTGTTATTTACTTCTGTTCTACGCAGATGATGCTGTTATTTACTTCTGTTCTACGCAGATGATGTTATTATTTACTTCTGTTCCATGCAGATGATGCTGTTTTTTACTTCTGTTCTACGCAGATGATGCTGTTATTTACTTCTGTTCTACGCAGATGATGCTGTTATTTACTTCTGTTCTACGCAGATGATGTTGTTATATACTTCTGTTCTACGCAGATGATGCTGTTATTTACTTCTGTTCTACGCAGATGATGTTGTTATTTACTTCTATTCTACGCAGATGATTTTGTTATTTACGTCTGTTCTACGCAGATGATGCTGTCATTTACTTCTGTTCTACGCAGATGATGCTGTCATTTACTTCTGTTCTACGCAGATGATGCTGTTATTTACTTCTGTTCTACGCAGATGATGCTGTTATTTACTTCTGTTCTACGCAGATGATGTTATTATTTACTTCTGTTCCATGCAGATGATGCTGTTTTTTACTTCTGTTCTACGCAGATGATGCTGTTATTTACTTCTGTTCTACGCAGATGATGCTGTTATTTACTTCTGTTCTACGCAGATGATGTTGTTATATACTTCTGTTCTACGCAGATGATGCTGTTATTTACTTCTGTTCTACGCAGATGATGCTGTAATTTCTGTTCTACGCAGATGATGTTATTTACTTCTGTTCTACGCAGATGATGCTGTTATTTACTTCTATTCTACGCAGATGATGCTGTTATTTACTTCTGTTCTATGCAGATGATGCTGTTATTTACTTCTGCTCATCGCAGATGATGCTGTTATTTACTTCTGTTCTACGCAGATGATGTTATTTACTTCTGTTCTACGCAGATGATTTAGTTATTTACTTATGTTCTATGCAGATGATGCTGTCATTTACTTCTATTTTACGCAGATGATGTTATTTACTTCTGTTCTACTCAGATGATTTTGTTATTTACTTCTGTTCTACGCAGATGATGCTGTTATTTACTTCTGTTCTACGCAGATGATGTTATTTACTTCTGTTCTACTCAGATGATTTTGTTATTTACTTCTGTTCTACGCAATGAAGCTGTCATTTACTTCTGTTCTACGCAGATGATGTTATTATTTACTTCTGTTCTACGCAGATGATGCTGTTATTTACTTCTATTCTACGCAGATGTTATTTACTTCTGTTCTATGCAGATGATGCTGTTATTTACTTCTGCTCTACGCAGATGATGCTGTTATTTACTTCTATTCTACGCAGATGATGTTATTTACTTCTGTTCTACGCAGATGATGCTTTTATTTACTTCTGTTCTACGCAGATGATGCTTTTATTTACTTCTGTTCTACGCAGATGATGCTGTCATTTACTTCTGTTCTACACAGATTATTTAGTTATTTACTTATGTTTTACGCAGATGATGCTGTTATTTACTTCTGTTCTATGCAGATGATGCTGTTATTTACTTCTGCTCTACGCAGATGATGCTGTTATTTACTTCTGTTCTACACAGATTATTTAGTTATTTACTTATGTTCTACGCAGATGATGCTGTTATTTACTTCTTTTCTACGCAGATGATGTTATTTACTTCTGTTCCACTCAGATGATTTTGTTATTTACTTCTGTTCTACGCAGATGATGTTGTTATTTACTTCTGTTCTACGCAGATGATGCTGTTATTTACTTCTATTCTACGTAGATGATGCTGTTATTTACTTCTGTTCTATGCAGATGATGCTGTTATTTACTTCTATTCTACGTAGATGATGCTGTTATTTACTTCTGTTCTATGCAGATGATGCTGTTATTTACTTCTGTTCTACGCAGATGATGCTGTTATTTACTTCTATTCTACGCAGATGATGTTATTTACTTCTGTTCTATGCAGATGATGCTGTTATTTACTTCTGCTCTACGCAGATGATGTTGTTATTTACTTCTGTTCTACGCAGATGATGCTGTCATTTACTTCTGTTCTACGCAGATGATGCTGTCATTTACTTCTGTTCTACGCAGATGATGCTGTTATTTACTTCTATTCTACGCAGATGATGCTGTTATTTACTTCTGTTCTACGCAGATGATGTTATTATTTACTTATGTTCCATGCAGATGATGCTGTTATTTACTTCTGTTCTACGCAGATGATGCTGTTATTTACTTCTGTTCTACGCAGATGATGTTGTTATTTACTTCTGTTCTACGCAGATGATGCTGTTATTTACTTCTATTCTACGTAGATGATGCTGTTATTTACTTCTGTTCTATGCAGATGATGCTGTTATTTACTTCTATTCTACGTAGATGATGCTGTTATTTACTTCTGTTCTATGCAGATGATGCTGTTATTTACTTCTGTTCTACGCAGATGATGCTGTTATTTACTTCTATTCTACGCAGATGATGTTATTTACTTCTGTTCTATGCAGATGATGCTGTTATTTACTTCTGCTCTACGCAGATGATGTTGTTATTTACTTCTATTCTACGCAGATGATTTTGTTATTTACGTCTGTTCTACGCAGATGATGCTGTCATTTACTTCTGTTCTACGCAGATGATGCTGTCATTTACTTCTGTTCTACGCAGATGATGCTGTTATTTACTTCTGTTCTACGCAGATGATGCTGTTATTTACTTCTGTTCTACGCAGATGATGTTATTATTTACTTCTGTTCCATGCAGATGATGCTGTTTTTTACTTCTGTTCTACGCAGATGATGCTGTTATTTACTTCTGTTCTACGCAGATGATGCTGTTATTTACTTCTGTTCTACGCAGATGATGCTGTTATTTACTTCTATTCTACGTAGATGATGCTGTTATTTACTTCTGTTCTATGCAGATGATGCTGTTATTTACTTCTATTCTACGTAGATGATGCTGTTATTTACTTCTGTTCTATGCAGATGATGCTGTTATTTACTTCTGTTCTACGCAGATGATGCTGTTATTTACTTCTATTCTACGCAGATGATGTTATTTACTTCTGTTCTATGCAGATGATGCTGTTATTTACTTCTGCTCTACGCAGATGATGTTGTTATTTACTTCTATTCTACGCAGATGATTTTGTTATTTACGTCTGTTCTACGCAGATGATGCTGTCATTTACTTCTGTTCTACGCAGATGATGCTGTCATTTACTTCTCTTCTACGCAGATGATGCTGTTATTTACTTCTGTTCTACGCAGATGATGCTGTTATTTACTTCTGTTCTACGCAGATGATGTTATTATTTACTTCTGTTCCATGCAGATGATGCTGTTTTTTACTTCTGTTCTACGCAGATGATGCTGTTATTTACTTCTGTTCTACGCAGATGATGCTGTTATTTACTTCTGTTCTACGCAGATGATGTTGTTATATACTTCTGTTCTACGCAGATGATGCTGTTATTTACTTCTGTTCTACGCAGATGATGTTGTTATTTACTTCTATTCTACGCAGATGATTTTGTTATTTACGTCTGTTCTACGCAGATGATGCTGTCATTTACTTCTGTTCTACGCAGATGATGTTATTATTTACTTCTGTTCCATGCAGATGATGCTGTTTTTTACTTCTGTTCTACGCAGATGATGCTGTTATTTACTTCTGTTCTACGCAGATGATGCTGTTATTTACTTCTGTTCTACGCAGATGATGTTGTTATATACTTCTGTTCTACGCAGATGATGCTGTTATTTACTTCTGTTCTACGCAGATGATGCTGTAATTTCTGTTCTACGCAGATGATGTTATTTACTTCTGTTCTACGCAGATGATGCTGTTATTTACTTCTATTCTACGCAGATGATGCTGTTATTTACTTCTGTTCTATGCAGATGATGCTGTTATTTACTTCTGCTCATCGCAGATGATGCTGTTATTTACTTCTGTTCTACGCAGATGATGTTATTTACTTCTGTTCTACGCAGATGATTTAGTTATTTACTTATGTTCTATGCAGATGATGCTGTCATTTACTTCTATTTTACGCAGATGATGTTATTTACTTCTGTTCTACTCAGATGATTTTGTTATTTACTTCTGTTCTACGCAGATGATGCTGTTATTTACTTCTGTTCTACGCAGATGATGTTATTTACTTCTGTTCTACTCAGATGATTTTGTTATTTACTTCTGTTCTACGCAATGAAGCTGTCATTTACTTCTGTTCTACGCAGATGATGTTATTATTTACTTCTGTTCTACGCAGATGATGCTGTTATTTACTTCTATTCTACGCAGATGTTATTTACTTCTGTTCTATGCAGATGATGCTGTTATTTACTTCTGCTCTACGCAGATGATGCTGTTATTTACTTCTATTCTACGCAGATGATGTTATTTACTTCTGTTCTACGCAGATGATGCTTTTATTTACTTCTGTTCTACGCAGATGATGCTTTTATTTACTTCTGTTCTACGCAGATGATGCTGTCATTTACTTCTGTTCTACACAGATTATTTAGTTATTTACTTATGTTTTACGCAGATGATGCTGTTATTTACTTCTGTTCTATGCAGATGATGCTGTTATTTACTTCTGCTCTACGCAGATGATGCTGTTATTTACTTCTGTTCTACACAGATTATTTAGTTATTTACTTATGTTCTACGCAGATGATGCTGTTATTTACTTCTTTTCTACGCAGATGATGTTATTTACTTCTGTTCCACTCAGATGATTTTGTTATTTACTTCTGTTCTACGCAGATGATGTTGTTATTTACTTCTGTTCTACGCAGATGATGCTGTTATTTACTTCTATTCTACGTAGATGATGCTGTTATTTACTTCTGTTCTATGCAGATGATGCTGTTATTTACTTCTATTCTACGTAGATGATGCTGTTATTTACTTCTGTTCTATGCAGATGATGCTGTTATTTACTTCTGTTCTACGCAGATGATGCTGTTATTTACTTCTATTCTACGCAGATGATGTTATTTACTTCTGTTCTATGCAGATGATGCTGTTATTTACTTCTGCTCTACGCAGATGATGTTGTTATTTACTTCTGTTCTACGCAGATGATGCTGTCATTTACTTCTGTTCTACGCAGATGATGCTGTCATTTACTTCTGTTCTACGCAGATGATGCTGTTATTTACTTCTATTCTACGCAGATGATGCTGTTATTTACTTCTGTTCTACGCAGATGATGTTATTATTTACTTATGTTCCATGCAGATGATGCTGTTATTTACTTCTGTTCTACGCAGATGATGCTGTTATTTACTTCTGTTCTACGCAGATGATGTTGTTATTTACTTCTGTTCTACGCAGATGATGCTGTTATTTACTTCTATTCTACGTAGATGATGCTGTTATTTACTTCTGTTCTATGCAGATGATGCTGTTATTTACTTCTATTCTACGTAGATGATGCTGTTATTTACTTCTGTTCTATGCAGATGATGCTGTTATTTACTTCTGTTCTACGCAGATGATGCTGTTATTTACTTCTATTCTACGCAGATGATGTTATTTACTTCTGTTCTATGCAGATGATGCTGTTATTTACTTCTGCTCTACGCAGATGATGTTGTTATTTACTTCTATTCTACGCAGATGATTTTGTTATTTACGTCTGTTCTACGCAGATGATGCTGTCATTTACTTCTGTTCTACGCAGATGATGCTGTCATTTACTTCTGTTCTACGCAGATGATGCTGTTATTTACTTCTGTTCTACGCAGATGATGCTGTTATTTACTTCTGTTCTACGCAGATGATGTTATTATTTACTTCTGTTCCATGCAGATGATGCTGTTTTTTACTTCTGTTCTACGCAGATGATGCTGTTATTTACTTCTGTTCTACGCAGATGATGCTGTTATTTACTTCTGTTCTACGCAGATGATGTTGTTATATACTTCTGTTCTACGCAGATGATGCTGTTATTTACTTCTGTTCTACGCAGATGATGCTGTAATTTCTGTTCTACGCAGATGATGTTATTTACTTCTGTTCTACGCAGATGATGCTGTTATTTACTTCTATTCTACGCAGATGATGCTGTTATTTACTTCTGTTCTATGCAGATGATGCTGTTATTTACTTCTGCTCATCGCAGATGATGCTGTTATTTACTTCTGTTCTACGCAGATGATGTTATTTACTTCTGTTCTACGCAGATGATTTAGTTATTTACTTATGTTCTATGCAGATGATGCTGTCATTTACTTCTATTTTACGCAGATGATGTTATTTACTTCTGTTCTACTCAGATGATTTTGTTATTTACTTCTGTTCTACGCAGATGATGCTGTTATTTACTTCTGTTCTACGCAGATGATGTTATTTACTTCTGTTCTACCCAGATGATTTTGTTATTTACTTCTGTTCTACGCAATGAAGCTGTCATTTACTTCTGTTCTACGCAGATGATGTTATTATTTACTTCTGTTCTACGCAGATGATGCTGTTATTTACTTCTATTCTACGTAGATGATGTTGTTATTTACTTCTGTTCTATGCAGATGATGCTGTGATTTACTTCTGTTCTACGCAGATGATGCTGTTATTTACTTCTGTTCTACGCAGATGATGCTGTTATTTACTTCTATTCTACGCAGATGTTATTTACTTCTGTTCTATGCAGATGATGCTGTTATTTACTTCTGCTCTACGCAGATGATGCTGTTATTTACTTCTATTCTACGCAGATGATGTTATTTACTTCTGTTCTAAGCAAGTGATGCTTTTATTTACTTCTGTTCTACGCAGATGATGCTTTTATTTACTTCTGTTCTACGCAGATGATGCTGTCATTTACTTCTGTTCTACACAGATTATTTAGTTATTTACTTATGTTCTACGCAGATGATGCTGTTATTTACTTCTGTTCTATGCAGATGATGCTGTTATTTACTTCTGCTCTACGCAGATGATGCTGTTATTTACTTCTGTTCTACACAGATTATTTAGTTATTTACTTATGTTCTACGCAGATGATGCTGTTATTTACTTCTTTTCTACGCAGATGATGTTATTTACTTCTGTTCCACTCAGATGATTTTGTTATTTACTTCTGTTCTACGCAGATGATGTTGTTATTTACTTCTGTTCTACGCAGATGATGCTGTTATTTACTTCTATTCTACGTAGATGATGCTGTTATTTACTTCTGTTCTATGCAGATGATGCTGTTATTTACTTCTATTCTACGTAGATGATGCTGTTATTTACTTCTGTTCTATGCAGATGATGCTGTTATTTACTTCTGTTCTACGCAGATGATGCTGTTATTTACTTCTATTCTACGCAGATGATGTTATTTACTTCTGTTCTATGCAGATGATGCTGTTATTTACTTCTGCTCTACGCAGATGATGTTGTTATTTACTTCTATTCTACGCAGATGATTTTGTTATTTACTTCTGTTCTACGCAGATGATGCTGTCATTTACTTCTGTTCTACGCAGATGATGCTGTCATTTACTTCTGTTCTACGCAGATGATGCTGTTATTTACTTCTATTCTACGCAGATGATGCTGTTATTTACTTCTGTTCTACGCAGATGATGTTATTATTTACTTATGTTCCATGCAGATGATGCTGTTATTTACTTCTGTTCTACGCAGATGATGCTGTTATTTACTTCGGTTCTACGCAGATGATGCTGTTATTTACTTCTGTTCTACGCAGATGATGTTGTTATATACTTCTGTTCTACGCAGATGATGCTGTTATTTACTTCTGTTCTACGCAGATGATGCTGCAATTTCTGTTCTACGCAGATGATGTTATTTACTTCTGTTCTACGCAGATGATGCTGTTATTTCTGTTCTACGCAGATGATGTTATTTACTTCTGTTCTACGCAGATGATGTTCTTTACTTCTGTTCTACGCAGATGATGTTATTTACTTCTGTTCTACGCAGATGATGTTGTTATTTACTTCTATTCTACGTAGATGATGCTGTTATTTACTTCTGTTCTATGCAGATGATGCTGTTATTTACTTCTATTCTACGTAGATGATGCTGTTATTTACTTCCTTTCTATGCAGATGATGCTGTTATTTACTTCTGTTCTACGCAGATGATGCTGTTATTTACTTCTTTTCTACGCAGATGATGTTATTTACTTCTGTTCTACGCAGATGATGCTTTTATTTACTTCTGTTCTACGCAGATGATGCTTTTATTTACTTCTGTTCTACGCAGATGATGCTGTCATTTACTTCTGTTCTACACAGATTATTTAGTTATTTACTTATGTTCTACGCAGATGATGCTGTTATTTACTGCTGTTCTATGCAGATGATGCTGTTATTTACTTCTGCTCTACGCAGATGATGCTGTTATTTACTTCTGTTCTACACAGATTATTTAGTTATTTACTTATGTTCTACGCAGATGATGCTGTTATTTACTTCTGTTCTACGCAGATGATGTTATTTACTTCTGTTCCACTCAGATGATTTTGTTATTTACTTCTGTTCTACGCAGATGATGTTGTTATTTACTTCTGTTCTACGCAGATGATGCTGTTATTTACTTCTATTCTACGTAGATGATGCTGTTATTTACTTCTGTTCTATGCAGATGATGCTGTTATTTACTTCTATTCTACGTAGATGATGCTGTTATTTACTTCTGTTCTATGCAGATGATGCTGTTATTTACTTCTGTTCTACGCAGATGATGCTGTTATTTACTTCTATTCTACGCAGATGATGTTATTTACTTCTGTTCTATGCAGATGATGGTGTTATTTACTTCTGCTCTACGCAGATGATGTTGTTATTTACTTCTATTCTACGCAGATGATTTTATTTACGTCTGTTCTACGCAGATGATGCTGTCATTTACTTCTGTTCTACGCAGATAATGCTGTCATTTACTTCTGTTCTACGCAGATGATGCTGTCATTTACTTCTGTTCTACGCAGATGATGCTGTTATTTACTTCTGTTCTACGCAGATGATGCTGTTATTTACTTCTGTTCTACGCAGATGATGTTATTATTTACTTCTGTTCCATGCAGATGATGCTGTTATTTACTTCTGTTCTACGCAGATGATGCTGTTATTTACTTCTGTTCTACGCAGATGATGCTGTTATTTACTTCTGTTCTACGCAGATGATGTTGTTATATACTTCTGTTCTACGCAGATGATGCTGTTATTTACTTCTGTTCTACGCAGATGATGCTGTAATTTCTGTTCTACGCAGATGATGTTATTTACTTCTGTTCTACGCAGATGATGCTGTTATTTCTGTTCTACGCAGATGAAGTTATTTACTTCTGTTCTACGCAGATGATGTTGTTTACTTCTGTTCTACGCAGATGATGTTATTTACTTCTGTTCTACGCAGATGATGTTGTTATTTACTTCTATTCTACGTAGATGATGCTGTTATTTACTTCTGTTCTATGCAGATGATGCTGTTATTTACTTCTGTTCTACGCAGATGATGCGGTTATTTACTTCTGTTCTACGCAGATGATGCTGTTATTTACTTCTATTCTACGCAGATGATGTCATTTACTTCTGTTCCATGCAGATGATGCTGTTATTTACTTCTGCTCTATGCAGATGATGCCTTTATTTACTTCTATTCTACGCAGATGATGTTATTTACTTCTGTTCTACGCAGATGATGCTTTTATTTACTTCTGTTCTACGCAGATGATGCTGTCATTTACTTCTGTTCTACGCAGATGATGCTGTTATTTACTTCTGTTCTACGCAGATGATGTTATTTACTTCTGTTCAACGCAGATGATGTTATTTACGTCTGTTCTACGCAGATGATGCTGTTATTTACTTCTGTTCTACGCAGATGATGTTATTATTTACGTCTGTTCTACGCAGATGATGCTGTTATTTACTTCTGTTCTACGCAGATGATGTTATTTACTTCTGTTCCACGCAGATGATGTTATTATTTACTTCTGTTCTACGCAGATGATGCTGTTATTTACTTCTGTTCTACGCAGATGATGCTGTTATTTACTTCTATTCTACGCAGATGATGCTGTTATTTACTTCTGTTCTATGCAGATGATGCTGTTATTTACTTCTGCTCATCGCAGATGATGCTGTTATTTACTTCTGTTCTACGCAGATGATGTTATTTACTTCTGTTCTACGCAGATGATTTAGTTATTTACTTATGTTCTATGCAGATGATGCTGTCATTTACTTCTATTTTACGCAGATGATATTTTCTTCTGTTCTACTCAGATGATTTTGTTATTTACTCCTGTTCTACGCAGATGATGCTGTTATTTACTTCTGTTCTACGCAGATGATGTTATTTACTTCTGTTCTACTCAGATGATTTTGTTATTTACTTCTGTTCTACGCAATGAAGCTGTCATTTACTTCTGTTCTACGCAGATGATGTTATTATTTACTTCTGTTCTACGCTTATGATGCTGTTATTTACTTCTATTCTACGTAGATGATGCTGTTATTTACTTCTGTTTTATGCAGATGATGCTGTGATTTACTTCTGTTCTACGCAGATGATGCTGTTATTTACTTCTGTTCTACGCAGATGATGCTGTTATTTACTTCTATTCTACGCAGATGATGTTATTTACTTCTGTTCTATGCAGATGATGCTGTTATTTACTTCTGCTCTACGCAGATGATGCTGTTATTTACTTCTATTCTACGCAGATGATGTTATTTACTTATGTTCTACGCAGATGATGTTATTTACTTCTGTTCTATGCAGATGATGCTGTTATTTACTTCTGCTCTACGCAGATGATGCTGTTATTTACTTCTATTCTACGCAGATGATGTTATTTACTTCTGTTCTACGCAGATGATGCTTTTATTTACTTCTGTTCTACGCAGATGATGCTGTCATTTACTTCTGTTCTACGCAGATGCTGTTATTTACTTCTATTCTACGCAGATGATGCTGTTATTTACTTCTGTTCTATGCAGATGATGCTGTTATTTACTTCTGCTCTACGCAGATGATGCTGTTATTTACTTCTGTTCTACAGAGATTATTTAGTTATTTACTTATGTTCTACGCAGATGATGCTGTTTTTTACTTCTGTTCTATGCAGATGATGCTGTTATTTACTTCTGCTCTACGCAGATGATGCTGTTATTTACTTCTGCTCTACACAGATTATTTAGTTATTTACTTATGTTCTACGCAGATGATGCTGTTATTTACTTCTGTTCTACGCAGATGATGTTATTTACTTCTGTTCTACTCAGATGATTTTGTTATTTACTTCTGTTCTACGCAGATGATGTTGTTATTTACTTCTGTTCTACGCAGATGATGCTGTTATTTACTTCTATTCTACGTAGATGATGCTGTTATTTACTTCTGTTCTATGCAGATGATGCTGTTATTTACTTCTATTCTACGTAGATGATGCTGTTATTTACTTCTGTTCTATGCAGATGATGCTGTTATTTACTTCTGTTCTACGCAGATGATGCTGTCATTTACTTCTATTCTACGCAGATGATGTTATTTACTTCTGTTCTATGCAGATGATGCTGTTATTTACTTCTGCTCTACGCAGATGATGCTGTTATTTACTTCTATTCTACGCAGATGATGTTATTTACTTCTGTTCTACGCAGATGATTTTGTTATTTACTTATGTTCTATGCAGATGATGCTGTTATTTACTTCTATTCTACGCAGATGATGTTATTTACTTATGTTCTACGCAGATGATTTTGTTATTTACTTATGTTCTACGCAGATGATGCTGTTATTTACTTCTGTTCTACGCAGATGATGCTGTCATTTACTTCTGTTCTACGCAGATGATGCTGTTATTTACTTCTGTTCTACGCAGATGTTATTATTTACTTCTGTTCTACGCAGATGATGCTGTTATTTACTTCTGTTCTACGCAGATGATGCTGTTATTTACTTCTGTTCTACGCAGATGATGTTATTATTTACTTCTGTTCCATGCAGATGATGCTGTTTTTTACTTCTGTTCTACGCAGATGATGCTGTTATTTACTTCTGTTCTACGCAGATGATGCTGTTATTTACTTCTGTTCTACGCAGATGATGTTGTTATATACTTCTGTTCTACGCAGATGATGCTGTTATTTACTTCTGTTCTACGCAGATGATGCTGTAATTTCTGTTCTACGCAGATGATGTTATTTACTTCTGTTCTACGCAGATGATGCTGTTATTTACTTCTATTCTACGCAGATGATGCTGTTATTTACTTCTGTTCTATGCAGATGATGCTGTTATTTACTTCTGCTCATCGCAGATGATGCTGTTATTTACTTCTGTTCTACGCAGATGATGTTATTTACTTCTGTTCTACGCAGATGATTTCGTTATTTACTTATGTTCTATGCAGATGATGCTGTCATTTACTTCTATTTTACGCAGATTATGTTATTTACTTCTGTTCTACTCAGATGATTTTGTTATTTACTTCTGTTCTACGCAGATGATGCTGTTATTTACTTCTGTTCTACGCAGATGATGTTATTTACTTCTGTTCTACTCAGATGATTTTGTTATTTACTTCTGTTCTACGCAATGAAGCTGTCATTTACTTCTGTTCTACGCAGATGATGTTATTATTTACTTCTGTTCTACGCAGATGATGCTGTTATTTACTTCTATTCTACGCAGATGTTATTTACTTCTGTTCTATGCAGATGATGCTGTTATTTACTTCTGCTCTACGCAGATGATGCTGTTATTTACTTCTATTCTACGCAGATGATGTTATTTACTTCTGTTCTACGCAGATGATGCTTTTATTTACTTCTGTTCTACGCAGATGATGCTTTTATTTACTTCTGTTCTACGCAGATGATGCTGTCATTTACTTCTGTTCTACACAGATTATTTAGTTATTTACTTATGTTCTACGCAGATGATGCTGTTATTTACTTCTGTTCTATGCAGATGATGCTGTTATTTACTTCTGCTCTACGCAGATGATGCTGTTATTTACTTCTGTTCTACACAGATTATTTAGTTATTTACTTATGTTCTACGCAGATGATGCTGTTATTTACTTCTTTTCTACGCAGATGATGTTATTTACTTCTGTTCCACTCAGATGATTTTGTTATTTACTTCTGTTCTACGCAGATGATGTTGTTATTTACTTCTGTTCTACGCAGATGATGCTGTTATTTACTTCTATTCTACGTAGATGATGCTGTTATTTACTTCTGTTCTATGCAGATGATGCTGTTATTTACTTCTATTCTACGTAGATGATGCTGTTATTTACTTCTGTTCTATGCAGATGATGCTGTTATTTACTTCTGTTCTACGCAGATGATGCTGTTATTTACTTCTATTCTACGCAGATGATGTTATTTACTTCTGTTCTATGCAGATGATGCTGTTATTTACTTCTGCTCTACGCAGATGATGCTGTTATTTACTTCTGCTCTACACAGATTATTTAGTTATTTACTTATGTTCTACGCAGATGATGCTGTTATTTACTTCTGTTCTACGCAGATGATGTTATTTACTTCTGTTCTACTCAGATGATTTTGTTATTTACTTCTTTTCTACGCAGATGATGTTGTTATTTACTTCTGTTCTACGCAGATGATGCTGTTATTTACTTCTATTCTACGTAGATGATGCTGTTATTTACTTCTGTTCTATGCAGATGATGCTGTTATTTACTTCTATTCTACGTAGATGATGCTGTTATTTACTTCTGCTCTACGCAGATGATGCTGTTATTTACTTCTATTCTACGCAGATGATGTTATTTACTTCTGTTCTACGCAGATGATTTTGTTATTTACTTATGTTCTATGCAGATGATGCTGTTATTTACTTCTATTCTACGCAGATGATGTTATTTACTTATGTTCTACGCAGATGATTTTGTTATTTACTTATGTTCTACGCAGATGATGCTGTTATTTACTTCTGTTCTACGCAGATGATGCTGTCATTTACTTCTGTTCTACGCAGATGATGCTGTTATTTACTTCTGTTCTACGCAGATGTTATTATTTACTTCTGTTCTACGCAGATGATGCTATTTACTTCTGTTCTACGCAGATGATGCTGTTATTTACTTCTGTTCTACGCAGATGATGTTATTATTTACTTCTGTTCCATGCAGATGATGCTGTTTTTTACTTCTGTTCTACGCAGATGATGCTGTTATTTAGTTCTGTTCTACGCAGATGATGCTGTTATTTACTTCTGTTCTACGCAGATGATGTTGTTATATACTTCTGTTCTACGCAGATGATGCTGTTATTTACTTCTGTTCTACGCAGATGATGCTGTGATTTCTGTTCTACGCAGATGATGTTATTTACTTCTGTTCTACGCAGATGATGCTGTTATTTACTTCTATTCTACGCAGATGATGCTGTTATTTACTTCTGTTCTATGCAGATGATGCTGTTATTTACTTCTGCTCATCGCAGATGATGCTGTTATTTACTTCTGTTCTACGCAGATGATGTTATTTACTTCTGTTCTACGCAGATGATTTAGTTATTTACTTATGTTCTATGCAGATGATGCTGTCATTTACTTCTATTTTACGCAGATGATGTTATTTACTTCTGTTCTACTCAGATGATTTTGTTATTTACTTCTGTTCTACGCAGATGATGCTGTTATTTACTTCTGTTCTACGCAGATGATGTTATTTACTTCTGTTCTACTCAGATGATTTTGTTATTTACTTCTGTTCTACGCAATGAAGCTGTCATTTACTTCTGTTCTACGCAGATGATGTTATTATTTACTTCTGTTCTACGCAGATGATGCTGTTATTTACTTCTATTCTACGCAGATGTTATTTACTTCTGTTCTATGCAGATGATGCTGTTATTTACTTCTGCTCTACGCAGATGATGCTGTTATTTACTTCTATTCTACGCAGATGATGTTATTTACTTCTGTTCTACGCAGATGATGCTGTTATTTACTTCTGTTCTACGCAGATGATGCTTTTATTTACTTCTGTTCTACGCAGATGATGCTGTCATTTACTTCTGTTCTACACAGATTATTTAGTTATTTACTTATGTTCTACGCAGATGATGCTGTTATTTACTTCTGTTCTATGCAGATGATGCTGTTATTTACTTCTGCTCTACGCAGATGATGCTGTTATTTACTTCTGTTCTACACAGATTATTTAGTTATTTACTTATGTTCTACGCAGATGATGCTGTTATTTACTTCTTTTCTACGCAGATGATGTTATTTACTTCTGTTCCACTCAGATGATTTTGTTATTTACTTCTGTTCTACGCAGATGATGTTGTTATTTACTTCTGTTCTACGCAGATGATGCTGTTATTTACTTCTATTCTACGTAGATGATGCTGTTATTTACTTCTGTTCTATGCAGATGATGCTGTTATTTACTTCTATTCTACGTAGATGATGCTGTTATTTACTTCTGTTCTATGCAGATGATGCTGTTATTTACTTCTGTTCTACGCAGATGATGCTGTTATTTACTTCTATTCTACGCAGATGATGTTATTTACTTCTGTTCTATGCAGATGATGCTGTTATTTACTTCTGCTCTACGCAGATGATGTTGTTATTTACTTCTATTCTACGCAGATGATTTTGTTATTTACTTCTGTTCTACGCAGATGATGCTGTCATTTACTTCTGTTCTACGCAGATGATGCTGTCATTTACTTCTGTTCTACGCAGATGATGCTGTTATTTACTTCTATTCTACGCAGATGATGCTGTTATTTACTTCTGTTCTACGCAGATGATGTTATTATTTACTTATGTTCCATGCAGATGATGCTGTTATTTACTTCTGTTCTACGCAGATGATGCTGTTATTTACTTCTGTTCTACGCAGATGATGTTGTTATTTACTTCTGTTCTACGCAGATGATGCTGTTATTTACTTCTATTCTACGTAGATGATGCTGTTATTTACTTCTGTTCTATGCAGATGATGCTGTTATTTACTTCTATTCTACGTAGATGATGCTGTTATTTACTTCTGTTCTATGCAGATGATGCTGTTATTTACTTCTGTTCTACGCAGATGATGCTGTTATTTACTTCTATTCTACGCAGATGATGTTATTTACTTCTGTTCTATGCAGATGATGCTGTTATTTACTTCTGCTCTACGCAGATGATGTTGTTATTTACTTCTATTCTACGCAGATGATTTTGTTATTTACGTCTGTTCTACGCAGATGATGCTGTCATTTACTTCTGTTCTACGCAGATTATGCTGTCATTTACTTCTGTTCTACGCAGATGATGCTGTTATTTACTTCTGTTCTACGCAGATGATGCTGTTATTTACTTCTGTTCTACGCAGATGATGTTATTATTTACTTCTGTTCCATGCAGATGATGCTGTTTTTTACTTCTGTTCTACGCAGATGATGCTGTTATTTACTTCTGTTCTACGCAGATGATGCTGTTATTTACTTCTGTTCTACGCAGATGATGTTGTTATATACTTCTGTTCTACGCAGATGATGCTGTTATTTACTTCTGTTCTACGCAGATGATGCTGTAATTTCTGTTCTACGCAGATGATATTTACTTCTGTTCTACGCAGATGATGCTGTTATTTACTTCTATTCTACGCAGATGATGCTGTTATTTACTTCTGTTCTATGCAGATGATGCTGTTATTTACTTCTGCTCATCGCAGATGATGCTGTTATTTACTTCTGTTCTACGCAGATGATGTTATTTACTTCTGTTCTACGCAGATGATTTAGTTATTTACTTATGTTCTATGCAGATGATGCTGTCATTTACTTCTATTTTACGCAGATGATGTTATTTACTTCTGTTCTACTCAGATGATTTTGTTATTTACTTCTGTTCTACGCAGATGATGCTGTTATTTACTTCTGTTCTACGCAGATGATGTTATTTACTTCTGTTCTACTCAGATGATTTTGTTATTTACTTCTGTTCTACGCAATGAAGCTGTCATTTACTTCTGTTCTACGCAGATGATGTTATTATTTACTTCTGTTCTACGCAGATGATGCTGTTATTTACTTCTATTCTACGCAGATGTTATTTACTTCTGTTCTATGCAGATGATGCTGTTATTTACTTCTGCTCTACGCAGATGATGCTGTTATTTACTTCTATTCTACGCAGATGATGTTATTTACTTCTGTTCTACGCAGATGATGCTTTTATTTACTTCTGTTCTACGCAGATGATGCTTTTATTTACTTCTGTTCTACGCAGATGATGCTGTCATTTACTTCTGTTCTACACAGATTATTTAGTTATTTACTTATGTTCTATGCAGATGATGCTGTTATTTACTTCTGTTCTATGCAGATGATGCTGTTATTTACTTCTGCTCTACGCAGATGATGCTGTTATTTACTTCTGTTCTACACAGATTATTTAGTTATTTACTTATGTTCTACGCAGATGATGCTGTTATTTACTTCTTTTCTACGCAGATGATGTTATTTACTTCTGTTCCACTCAGATGATTTTGTTATTTACTTCTGTTCTACGCAGATGATGTTGTTATTTACTTCTGTTCTACGCAGATGATGCTGTTATTTACTTCTATTCTACGTAGATGATGCTGTTATTTACTTCTGTTCTATGCAGATGATGCTGTTATTTACTTCTATTCTACGTAGATGATGCTGTTATTTACTTCTGTTCTATGCAGATGATGCTGTTATTTACTTCTGTTCTACGCAGATGATGCTGTTATTTACTTCTATTCTACGCAGATGATGTTATTTACTTCTGTTCTATGCAGATGATGCTGTTATTTACTTCTGCTCTACGCAGATGATGTTGTTATTTACTTCTATTCTACGCAGATGATTTTGTTATTTACTTCTGTTCTACGCAGATGATGCTGTCATTTACTTCTGTTCTACGCAGATGATGCTGTCATTTACTTCTGTTCTACGCAGATGATGCTGTTATTTACTTCTATTCTACGCAGATGATGCTGTTATTTACTTCTGTTCTACGCAGATGATGTTATTATTTACTTATGTTCCATGCAGATGATGCTGTTATTTACTTCTGTTCTACGCAGATGATGCTGTTATTTACTTCTGTTCTACGCAGATGATGTTGTTATTTACTTCTGTTCTACGCAGATGATGCTGTTATTTACTTCTATTCTACGTAGATGATGCTGTTATTTACTTCTGTTCTATGCAGATGATGCTGTTATTTACTTCTATTCTACGTAGATGATGCTGTTATTTACTTCTGTTCTATGCAGATGATGCTGTTATTTACTTCTGTTCTACGCAGATGATGCTGTTATTTACTTCTATTCTACGCAGATGATGTTATTTACTTCTGTTCTATGCAGATGATGCTGTTATTTACTTCTGCTCTACGCAGATGATGTTGTTATTTACTTCTATTCTACGCAGATGATTTTGTTATTTACGTCTGTTCTACGCAGATGATGCTGTCATTTACTTCTGTTCTACGCAGATTATGCTGTCATTTACTTCTGTTCTACGCAGATGATGCTGTTATTTACTTCTGTTCTACGCAGATGATGCTGTTATTTACTTCTGTTCTACGCAGATGATGTTATTATTTACTTCTGTTCCATGCAGATGATGCTGTTTTTTACTTCTGTTCTACGCAGATGATGCTGTTATTTACTTCTGTTCTACGCAGATGATGCTGTTATTTACTTCTGTTCTACGCAGATGATGTTGTTATATACTTCTGTTCTACGCAGATGATGCTGTTATTTACTTCTGTTCTACGCAGATGATGCTGTAATTTCTGTTCTACGCAGATGATGTTATTTACTTCTGTTCTACGCAGATGATGCTGTTATTTACTTCTATTCTACGCAGATGATGCTGTTATTTACTTCTGTTCTATGCAGATGATGCTGTTATTTACTTCTGCTCATCGCAGATGATGCTGTTATTTACTTCTGTTCTACGCAGATGATGTTATTTACTTCTGTTCTACGCAGATGATTTAGTTATTTACTTATGTTCTATGCAGATGATGCTGTCATTTACTTCTATTTTACGCAGATGATGTTATTTACTTCTGTTCTACTCAGATGATTTTGTTATTTACTTCTGTTCTACGCAGATGATGCTGTTATTTACTTCTGTTCTACGCAGATGATGTTATTTACTTCTGTTCTACTCAGATGATTTTGTTATTTACTTCTGTTCTACGCAATGAAGCTGTCATTTACTTCTGTTCTACGCAGATGATGTTATTATTTACTTCTGTTCTACGCAGATGATGCTGTTATTTACTTCTATTCTACGTAGATGATGCTGTTATTTACTTCTGTTCTATGCAGATGATGCTGTGATTTACTTCTGTTCTACGCAGATGATGCTGTTATTTACTTCTGTTCTACGCAGATGATGCTGTTATTTACTTCTATTCTACGCAGATGTTATTTACTTCTGTTCTATGCAGATGATGCTGTTATTTACTTCTGCTCTACGCAGATGATGCTGTTATTTGCTTCTATTCTACGCAGATGATGTTATTTACTTCTGTTCTAAGCAAGTGATGCTTTTATTTACTTCTGTTCTACGCAGATGATGCTTTTATTTACTTCTGTTCTACGCAGATGATGCTGTCATTTACTTCTGTTCTACACAGATTATTTAGTTATTTACTTATGTTCTACGCAGATGATGCTGTTATTTACTTCTGTTCTATGCAGATGATGCTGTTATTTACTTCTGCTCTACGCAGATGATGCTGTTATTTACTTCTGTTCTACACAGATTATTTAGTTATTTACTTATGTTCTACGCAGATGATGCTGTTATTTACTTCTTTTCTACGCAGATGATGTTATTTACTTCTGTTCCACTCAGATGATTTTGTTATTTACTTCTGTTCTACGCAGATGATGTTGTTATTTACTTCTGTTCTACGCAGATGATGCTGTTATTTACTTCTATTCTACGTAGATGATGCTGTTATTTACTTCCGTTCTATGCAGATGATGCTGTTATTTACTTCTATTCTATGTAGATGATGCTGTTATTTACTTCTGTTCTATGCAGATGATGCTGTTATTTACTTCTGTTCTACGCAGATGATGCTGTTATTTACTTCTATTCTACGCAGATGATGTTATTTACTTCTGTTCTATGCAGATGATGCTGTTATTTACTTCTGCTCTACGCAGATGATGTTGTTATTTACTTCTATTCTACGCAGATGATTTTGTTATTTACTTCTGTTCTACGCAGATGATGCTGTCATTTACTTCTGTTCTACGCAGATGATGCTGTCATTTACTTCTGTTCTACGCAGATGATGCTGTTATTTACTTCTATTCTACGCAGATGATGCTGTTATTTACTTCTGTTCTACGCAGATGATGTTATTATTTACTTATGTTCCATGCAGATGATGCTGTTATTTACTTCTGTTCTACGCAGATGATGCTGTTATTTACTTCGGTTCTACGCAGATGATGCTGTTATTTACTTCTGTTCTACGCAGATGATGTTGTTATATACTTCTGTTCTACGCAGATGATGCTGTTATTTACTTCTGTTCTACGCAGATGATGCTGTAATTTCTGTTCTACGCAGATGATGTTATTTACTTCTGTTCTACGCAGATGATGCTGTTATGTCTGTTCTACGCAGATGATGTTATTTACTTCTGTTCTACGCAGATGATGTTCTTTACTTCTGTTCTACGCAGATGATGTTATTTACTTCTGTTCTACGCAGATGATGTTGTTATTTACTTCTATTCTACGTAGATGATGCTGTTATTTACTTCTGTTCTATGCAGATGATGCTGTTATTTACTTCTATTCTACGTAGATGATGCTGTTATTTACTTCCTTTCTATGCAGATGATGCTGTTATTTACTTCTGTTCTACGCAGATGATGCTGTTATTTACTTCTTTTCTACGCAGATGATGTTATTTACTTCTGTTCTATGCAGATGATGCTGTTATTTACTTCTGCTCTACGCAGATGATGTTGTTATTTACTTCTATTCTACGCAGATGATTTTGTTATTTACGTCTGATCTACGCAGATGATGCTGTCATTTACTTCTGTTCTACGCAGATGATGCTGTCATTTACTTCTGTTCTACGCAGATGATGCTGTCATTTACTTCTGTTCTACGCAGATGATGCTATTTACTTCTGTTCTACGCAGATGATGCTGTTATTTACTTCTGTTCTACGCAGATGATGTTATTATTTACTTCTGTTCCATGCAGATGATGCTGTTATTTACTTCTGTTCTACGCAGATGATGCTGTTATTTACTTCTGTTCTACGCAGATGATGCTGTTATTTACTTCTGTTCTACGCAGATGATGCTGTTATTTACTTCTGTTCTACGCAGATGATGCTGTTATTTACTTCTGTTCTACGCAGATGATGCTGTAATTTCTGTTCTACGCAGATGATGTTATTTACTTCTGTTCTACGCAGATGATGCTGTTATTTACTTCTATTCTACGCAGATGATGCTGTTATTTACTTCTGTTCTATGCAGATGATGCTGTTATTTACTTCTGCTCATCGCAGATGATGCTGTTATTTACTCCTGTTCTACGCAGATGATGTTATTTACTTCTGTTCTACGCAGATGATTTAGTTATTTACTTATGTTCTATGCAGATGATGCTGTCATTTACTTCTATTTTACGCAGATGATGTTATTTACTTCTGTTCTACGCAGATGATGCTGTTATTTACTTCTGTTCTACGCAGATGATGTTATTTACTTCTGTTCTACTCAGATGATTTTGTTATTTACTTCTGTTCTACGCAATGAAGCTGTCATTTACTTCTGTTCTACGCAGATGATGTTATTATTTACTTCTGTTCTACGCAGATGATGCTGTTATTTACTTCTATTCTACGTAGATGATGCTGTTATTTACTTCTGTTCTATGCAGATGATGCTTTTATTTACTTCTGTTCTACGCAGATGATGCTGTTATTTACTTCTGTTCTATGCAGATGATGCTGTTATTTACTTCTATTCTACGCAGATGTTATTTACTTCTGTTCTATGCAGATGATGCTGTTATTTACTTCTGCTCTACGCAGATGATGCTGTTATTTACTTCTATTCTACGCAGATGATGTTATTTACTTCTGTTCTACGCAGATGATGCTTTTATTTACTTCTGTTCTACGCAGATGATGCTTTTATTTACTTCTGTTCTACGCAGATGATGCTGTCATTTACTTCTGTTCTACACAGATTATTTAGTTATTTACTTATGTTCTACGCAGATGATGCTGTTATTTACTGCTGTTCTATGCAGATGATGCTGTTATTTACTTCTGCTCTACGCAGATGATGCTGTTATTTACTTCTGTTCTACACAGATTATTTAGTTATTTACTTATGTTCTACGCAGATGATGCTGTTATTTACTTCTGTTCTACGCAGATGATGTTATTTACTTCTGTTCCACTCAGATGATTTTGTTATTTACTTCTGTTCTACGCAGATGATGTTGTTATTTACTTCTGTTCTACGCAGATGATGCTGTTATTTACTTCTATTCTACGTAGATGATGCTGTTATTTACTTCTGTTCTATGCAGATGATGCTGTTATTTACTTCTATTCTACGTAGATGATGCTGTTATTTACTTCTGTTCTATGCAGATGATGCTGTTATTTACTTCTGTTCTACGCAGATGATGCTGTTATTTACTTCTATTCTACGCAGATGATGTTATTTACTTCTGTTCTATGCAGATGATGCTGTTATTTACTTCTGCTCTACGCAGATGATGTTGTTATTTACTTCTATTCTACGCAGATGATTTTGTTATTTACGTCTGTTCTACGCAGATGATGCTGTCATTTACTTCTGTTCTACGCAGATAATGCTGTCATTTACTTCTGTTCTACGCAGATGATGCTGTCATTTACTTCTGTTCTACGCAGATGATGCTGTTATTTACTTCTGTTCTACGCAGATGATGTTATTATTTACTTCTGTTCCATGCAGATGATGCTGTTATTTACTTCTGTTCTACGCAGATGATGCTGTTATTTACTTCTGTTCTACGCAGATGATGCTGTTATTTACTTCTGTTCTACGCAGATGATGTTGTTATATACTTCTGTTCTACGCAGATGATGCTGTTATTTACTTCTGTTCTACGCAGATGATGCTGTAATTTCTGTTCTACGCAGATGATGTTATTTACTTCTGTTCTACGCAGATGATGCTGTTATTTCTGTTCTACGCAGATGAAGTTATTTACTTCTGTTCTACGCAGATGATGTTGATTACTTCTGTTCTACGCAGATGATGTTATTTACTTCTGTTCTACGCAGATGATGTTGTTATTTACTTCTATTCTACGTAGATGATGCTGTTATTTACTTCTGTTCTATGCAGATGATGCTGTGATTTACTTCTGTTCTACGCAGATGATGCGGTTATTTACTTCTGTTCTACGCAGATGATGCTGTTATTTACTTCTATTCTACGCAGATGATGTTATTTACTTCTGTTCTATGCAGATGATGCTGTTATTTACTTCTGCTCTATGCAGATGATGCCTTTATTTACTTCTATTCTACGCAGATGATGTTATTTACTTCTGTTCTACACAGATGATGCTTTTATTTACTTCTGTTCTACGCAGATGATGCTGTCATTTACTTCTGTTCTACGCAGATGATGCTGTTATTTACTTCTGTTCTACGCAGATGATGTTATTTACGTCTGTTCTACGCAGATGATGCTGTTATTTACTTCTGTTCTACGCAGATGATGTTATTATTTACGTCTGTTCTACGCAGATGATGCTGTTATTTACTTCTGTTCTACGCAGATGATGTTATTTACTTCTGTTCCACGCAGATGATGTTATTATTTACTTCTGTTCTACGCAGATGATGCTGTTATTTACTTCTGTTCTACGCAGATGATGCTGTTATTTACTTCTATTCTACGCAGATGATGCTGTTATTTACTTCTGTTCTATGCAGATGATGCTGTTATTTACTTCTGCTCATCGCAGATGATGCTGTTATTTACTTCTGTTCTACGCAGATGATGTTATTTACTTCTGTTCTACGCAGATGATTTAGTTATTTACTTATGTTCTATGCAGATGATGCTGTCATTTACTTCTATTTTACGCAGATGATATTTACTTCTGTTCTACTCAGATGATTTTGTTATTTACTCCTGTTCTACGCAATGAAGCTGTCATTTACTTCTGTTCTACGCAGATGATGTTATTATTTACTTCTGTTCTACGCTTATGATGCTGTTATTTACTTCTATTCTACGTAGATGATGCTTTTATTTACTTCTGTTTTATGCAGATGATGCTGTGATTTACTTCTGTTCTACGCAGATGATGCTGTTATTTACTTCTGTTCTACGCAGATGATGCTGTTATTTACTTCTATTCTACGCAGATGATGTTATTTACTTCTGTTCTATGCAGATGATGCTGTTATTTACTTCTGCTCTACGCAGATGATGCTGTTATTTACTTCTATTCTACGCAGATGATGTTATTTACTTCTGTTCTACGCAGATGATGCTTTTATTTACTTCTGTTCTACGCAGATGATGCTGTCATTTACTTCTGTTCTACGCAGATGCTGTTATTTACTTCTATTCTACGCAGATGATGCTGTTATTTACTTCTGTTCTATGCAGATGATGCTGTTATTTACTTCTGCTCTACGCAGATGATGCTGTTATTTACTTCTGTTCTACACAGATTATTTAGTTATTTACTTATATTCTACGCAGATGATGCTGTTATTTACTTCTGTTCTATGCAGATGATGCTGTTATTTACTTCTGCTCTACGCAGATGATGCTGTTATTTACTTCTGCTCTACACAGATTATTTAGTTATTTACTTATGTTCTACGCAGATGATGTTATTTACTTCTGTTCTATGCAGATGATGCTGTTATTTACTTCTGCTCTACGCAGATGATGCTGTTATTTACTTCTATTCTACGCAGATGATGTTATTTACTTCTGTTCTACGCAGATGATGCTTTTATTTACTTCTGTTCTACGCAGATGATGCTGTCATTTACTTCTGTTCTACGCAGATGCTGTTATTTACTTCTATTCTACGCAGATGATGCTGTTATTTACTTCTGTTCTATGCAGATGATGCTGTTATTTACTTCTGCTCTACGCAGATGATGCTGTTATTTACTTCTGTTCTACAGAGATTATTTAGTTATTTACTTATGTTCTACGCAGATGATGCTGTTTTTTACTTCTGTTCTATGCAGATGATGCTGTTATTTACTTCTGCTCTACGCAGATGATGCTGTTATTTACTTCTGCTCTACACAGATTATTTAGTTATTTACTTATGTTCTACGCAGATGATGCTGTTATTTACTTCTGTTCTACGCAGATGATGTTATTTACTTCTGTTCTACTCAGATGATTTTGTTATTTACTTCTGTTCTACGCAGATGATGTTGTTATTTACTTCTGTTCTACGCAGATGATGCTGTTATTTACTTCTATTCTACGTAGATGATGCTGTTATTTACTTCTGTTCTATGCAGATGATGCTGTTATTTACTTCTATTCTACGTAGATGATGCTGTTATTTACTTCTGTTCTATGCAGATGATGCTGTTATTTACTTCTGTTCTACGCAGATGATGCTGTCATTTACTTCTATTCTACGCAGATGATGTTATTTACTTCTGTTCTATGCAGATGATGCTGTTATTTACTTCTGCTCTACGCAGATGATGCTGTTATTTACTTCTATTCTACGCAGATGATGTTATTTACTTCTGTTCTACGCAGATGATTTTGTTATTTACTTATGTTCTATGCAGATGATGCTGTTATTTACTTCTATTCTACGCAGATGATGTTATTTACTTATGTTCTACGCAGATGATTTTGTTATTTACTTATGTTCTACGCAGATGATGCTGTTATTTACTTCTGTTCTACGCAGATGATGCTGTCATTTACTTCTGTTCTACGCAGATGATGCTGTTATTTACTTCTGTTCTACGCAGATGTTATTATTTACTTCTGTTCTACGCAATGAAGCTGTCATTTACTTCTGTTCTACGCAGATGATGCTGGTATTTACTTCTGTTCTATGCAGATGATGCTGTTATTTACTTCTATTTTACGCAGATGATGTTATTTACTTCTGTTCTACTCAGATGATTTTGTTATTTACTTCTGTTCTACGCAATGAAGCTGTCATTTACTTCTGTTCTACGCAGATGATGTTGTTATTTACTTCTGTTCTACGCAATGAAGCTGTCATTTACTTCAGTTCTACGCAGATGATGCTGTTATTTACTTCTGTTCTACGTAGATGATGCTGTTATTTACTTCTGTTCTATGCAGATGATGCTGTTATTTACTTCTGTTCTACGCAGATGTTATTATTTACTTCTGTTCTACGCAGATGATGCTGTTATTTACTTCTGTTCTACGCAGATGATTTTATTATTTACTTCTGTTCTACGCAGATGTTATTATTTACTTCTGTTCTACGCAGATGATATTATTTACTTCTGTTCTACGCAGATGATGCTGTTATTTACTTCTATTCTACGTAGATGATGCTGTTATTTACTTCTGTTCTACGCAGATGATGCTGTTATTTACTTCTGTTCTACGCAGATGATGCTGTTATTTACTTCTATTCTACGCAGATGATGCTGTTATTTACTTCTGTTCTACGCAGATGATGTTATTTACTTCTGTTCTACGCAGATGATGTTGTTATTTACGTCTGTTCTACGCAGATGATGCTGTTATTTACTTCTGTTCTATGCAGATGATGCTGTTATTTACTTCTGCTCTACGCAGATGATGCTGTTATTTACTTCTGTTCTACACAGATTATTTAGTTATTTACTTATGTTCTACGCAGATGATGCTGTTATTTACTTCTGTTCTACGCAGATGATGTTATTTACTTCTGTTCTACTCAGATGATTTTGTTATTTACTTCTGTTCTACGCAGATGATGTTGTTATTTACTTCTGTTCTACGCAGATGATGCTGTTATTTACTTCTATTCTACATAGATGATGCTGTTATTTACTTCTGTTCTATGCAGATGATGCTGTTATTTACTTCTGTTCTACGCAGATGATGCTGTTATTTACTTCGATTCTACGCAGATGATGTTATTTACTTCTGTTCTATGCAGATGATGCTTTTATTTACTTCTGTTCTACGCAGATGATGCTGTCATTTACTTCTGTTCTACGCAGATGATGCTTTTATTTACTTCTGTTCTACGCAGATGATGCTGTTATTTACTTCTGTTCTACGCAGATGATGTTATTATTTACTTCTGCTCTACGCAGATGATGCTGTTATTTACTTCTATTCTACGCAGATGATGTTATTTACTTCTGTTCTACGCAGATGATGCTGTTATTTACTTCTATTCTACGCAGATGATGTTATTTACTTCTGTTCTATGCAGATGATGCTTTTATTTACTTCTGTTCTACGCAGATGATGCTGTCATTTACTTCTGTTCTACGCAGATGATGCTTTTATTTACTTCTGTTCTACGCAGATGATGCTGTTATTTACTTCTGTTCTACGCAGATGATGTTATTATTTACTTCTGCTCTACGCAGATGATGCTGTTATTTACTTCTATTCTACGCAGATGATGTTATTTACTTCTGTTCTACGCAGATGATTTTGTTATTTACTTATGTTCTATGCAGATGATGCTGTTATTTACTTCTATTCTACGCAGATGATGTTATTTACTTATGTTCTACACAGATGATTTTGTTGTTTACTTATGTTCTACGCAGATGATGCTGTTATTTACTTCTGTTCTACGCAGATGATGCTGTCATTTACTTCTGTTCTACGCAGATGATGCTGTTATTTACTTCTGTTCTACGCAGATGTTATTATTTACTTCTGTTCTACGCAGATGATGCTGTTATTTACTTCTGTTCTACGCAGATGATGTTATTTACTTCTGTTCTACGCAGATGATGCTGGTATTTACTTCTGTTCTATGCAGATGATGCTGTTATTTACTTCTGTTCTACACAGATGATGCTATTATTTACTTCTGTTCTTTGCAGATGACACATATAAAAGGTCCAGTTCTCAGACCACGATCAGCCAAAGACACAAGCAAAAAAATGTTATTTCAGCTCAGATTTAACATGTAACCAACTGTTTCTGCAGTCTGCACTGTTACTGGCAGCCTTCTCCAGATTGGGAGCCACAAGTGCAAAATCTCCTTCTCCTCTGGTTTTCAAGTTTGAGCATAAAGCCTTAAAGACCATCTGACTAGCTGACTGAAGGGTTCTAGAGCGCTGATATTGAAGGGTTCTGGAAGGCCGATACCAAAGGGTTCTGGAGGGCCGATATTGAAGGGTTCTGGAGGGCCGATACTGAAGGGTTCTGAAGGGCCAATACCGAAGGGTTCTGGAGGGATGATGTTGGGGCCTCAAACAAACATCTATAATCCTTAAAACTCATTGCATTGATGTGCTTTGAGGTTCATAACTGGTTGCAGTTTCCTAAATAGACATGGTGACTTGTAGCTAAAAGTGACTGTCATTTTTAAATGTATGCAGGGAAACAAAGTGTAACTTTGCTTTACAAACCTCTTTGGGCTCCTCCTTCTGACTTTTTAATTTCTTACTCCTGTCTGTGTAGCATTGATGTGTGTATAAAAGACTAATTGTGATTAAAAAACATTTTTTTTACCCCCATTAAAAATTGTTGAAGTTTTAATTGTATTTCTTTGTTAAAATAGTTAAAACCATTATTATTGGCTGAAGCTGATTTGTATTGGAGGAAACCTGACAGGTACTTTGGTCACCAGAGGGCTCTGTAGGCGGTTGACGCTGTAAGCTGACCACAGAGCAAGTCGTCAGGCAGAGCAGTGTCCTGTTTAACATAGACATCATATATATGTAGACGCCGCATTGTATCACGCCGCCTATACGAGCTGACGTCTCATCGCGCCGCCATCTTGGATGGGTCTCCCATGCACCTCCAATGCATTTATTTGTAAGGTGTAGGTCCAACCACGACAAGAACTCCACGGATTTTTACCTGTTTTTCCTCACAGTTTGGTTTGTTACAAAGGGCAGAGATATTGTTATGATACAGATCACTGTAAAACATTAGAAAACAACGTGCTTTTAAGTTAAAATATTTTGACAAGTCCTATAGTTAGGGATCATTAGCTATCTAAATATCCCTTAGTTATGCTGCGATAGGTTTAAACTGCTGAGGGACATTTCCTGGTACACAAGGGCTGCTAACTTTCCAAAAACCTTGGAGTAAGATTTAATGAAGACAATCCAAATTTTGCTGTGTACAGAACAGCAAGACATTAGACCCAGGATGTTTCATTTTATGTAGGGTTAATAATAAAATATAGCACTCAGAAGTAACATTACATTATATATATATACATAAACACACACACACACACACACACACACACACACATATATATATATATATATATATATATATATATATATATATTTATATATGAAATGAAAAGTACTTTATTAATCCCAAAGGGAAATTCAATATTGTAGTAGATACTAATTAATTTGAGGAGGTCTTTTTCCAGAGGCTGATGGCTGCTGGCAGGAATGATCTTCTGTATCTTTCAGTCTTACATCGGACCTGAAGAAGCCTCTCACTGAACACACTTTGTTGTTTCATCACTGTGTTGTGGAGAGGGTGTGAAGAATCCTCCATCATCTTCATCAGCTTGTGCAGCATTCTTCTTTGGACAATCAGCTCCAGCGGCTCCAGAGTTACTCCAAGCACAGAAGCAGCTTTCTGGATCAGTTTGTTGATTCTCTTCAAGTCTCTGGTTCTGATGCTACTACCCCAGCAGATGCTGCAAAGCTGACTGCACTCTCCACAACAGACTTATAGAAGATATGCAACATCTTGGTGCAGACGTTAAACCATCTCAGCTTCCTTAAGAAGTACAGTCTGCTCTGACCTTTCTTGTAGATGTAGTCAGTGTTGCATTTCCAGTCCAGTTTGTTGTCCAGCTGAACTCCAAGATACTTGTATTCCTCCACCACCTCCACCTCCTCTCCCAGGATGGAAACAGTGCTTTGTTTATTCTTCTTCCTCCTGAAGTCAACAATCATCTCTTTTGTTTTGCTGCTATTTAATATGAGATGATTGTCACCGCAGCATTTAACAAACTGACTGACCAGTTCTCTGTACTCTGCTTCTTGTCCATCCCTGATACACCCCACAACTGCAGAGTCATCAGAGTATTTCTGCAGATGACAGGACTCAGAGTTGTACTGGAAGTCTGAGGTGTACAGAGTGAAGAGGAATGGCCAGAGTACAGTTCCTTGTGGTGCACCAGTGCTGCTGACCTCCATCTCAGACACACAACCTTTCAGTCTCACAAACTGGGGTCTGTTTGTGAGGTAGTCATAGATCCAGGTGGTTGTGGAGGTATCCACCTGGAATTTATGGAGCTTCTCACATAACAAAGCAGGCTGAATGGTATTAAAAGCACTGAGAAATGAAAGAACATGACCCTCAGAGTGCTGCCTGAATGGTCCAGATGAGAGTGTGCTCTCTGGAGCAGGTATATGATGGCATCTTCAACCCCAAGTCCATTACGATATGCAAACTGGAATGGGTCCTGAAAGGTGTTTACTTGCTTGTTGAGGTGAGCCAGTAAGAGTCTCTCCAGGACTTTCATGATGTGAGATGTCAGGGCAACTGGTCTGTAGTCACTTGGTTCAGCTGGTTGTGTTTTTTTAGGCACTGGAACAAGGCAGGAGGTTTTCCACAGCACTGGGACTCTATTTTGTCTCAGACTGGTGTTAAAAAGTATATATACATATTTATATATATATATATATATACAAACATACATACATACATACGTACATATATATATACGTACATATATGTCTGTGTGTGTGTGTGTGTGTATTAGTGTTAATTTAGGTTTATTTTATTCTTCATTCATTCTTTGTTAAATGTAATGTCTTCTCCCCACTTGTTGTCTCGTGATTGTCCTTTGTGCAGTACATTAAATCCTCCAGCGCTCTGCTTCGTTACTCATATATGAAGCTACGCTTTTTTTTCTACTTCTACTTTTTAATCCTGTGTTGCCTCTACTGGGTTCTTGGTGTGTAGGAATAATTCTAATAATAATATAATCATAATTCTAATAATTCACTTGCATTTAAGATATTATTCACTGTGTTAATATTATTTATCAACCAATTATGTAGAAAAGTGTTTTTTTTTTTAGTGTGTAATATATACGGGTTGTTCCACAAAGAGTTTTGTGGGGAAACTACGTTGACGCTGCAGCAAAACTCGACAGCGGAGACCCATCCAATATGGCGGCGACGCTGGTTCACTCTCCAGCGCTCAATGAGGCGTTTACGTATATATGATGTCTATGCTGTTTAACAGGTAAGCCAACACAGGATATGAGGTTCCATGAAGATATATCAGGTGTATCTGAGATGATTTAACTGTTTTAGACTGTATATGTGTAAGATGGCAGCTCAGCTCGAGCGCCTAGATCAGAGGTGTCCAGCTCCGGTCCTCGAGTGCCAGAATCCTGCAGGTTTTCTATGTATCCCTGCTCAGACACACCTGATTCAAGTTAATTAGTAGTAGAGCTTAATCAGTTGTGCACGTCATTGGCTGTTTGATCCATTTAGTGGAAGCTAGATGTGTTGGAACAGGAATACATGGGAAACCTGCAGGACAGCGGCCCTCGAGGACCGACTTTGGACACCCCTGGCCTAGATTAATAGTTTTCCAGACAATAATATGGCTGTTAACTGTTAGAGATGACTACCACAGTTTATTTCATGTGAAACCCAAAGTTTACTAATGTTTGATCAGTTTTATTAATGTATGACTAAACCGTATTTAAGCTAACGCGCCAAAACGCGTCTGACGTTACTGATGTCAAAACGCGTCGATGATGACGCGATACTTCCGGTTTGCCCTTCACAATAAGAGCCTGAGGAATTATTAGGATGTACTTCCGGTTACCTTCAAAATAAGAGCTTAATGCAAAAACATTCGTAAATATGGTTTAATTTGGTTTTTCTTTGTATTCTAACGCAATGCTGAATGTAAAATGGTAAAGATTATTGCTGACCCTGGTTCATCTTCATCTTCATCTTCTGCCGCTTATCCGGGGTCGGGGGCAGCAGCCTAAGCAGGGAAGCCCAGACTTCCCTCTCCCCAGCCACATTTGCCAACTCTGCGGGGGGGATCCCGAGGCGTTCCCAGGCCAGCCGAGAGATGTAATCCCTCCAGCGTGTCCTGGGTCTTCCCCGGGGTCTCCTCCCAGAGGGACGTGCCTGGAACACCTCACCAGGGAGGTCCAGGAGGCATCCTGACCAGATGCCCGAGCCACCTCAACTGGTTCCTCTCGATGCGGAGGAGCAGCGGCTCTACTCTGATCTCCTCCCGGATGACCGAGCTCCTCACCCTATCTCTAAGGGAGAGCCCGGCCACCCTGCGGAGGAAACTCATTTCAGCCGCCTGTATACGAGATCTCCTTCTTTCGGTCACGACCCACAGCTCATGACCATAGGTGAGGGTAGGAACGTAGATCAACTGGTAAATCAAGAGCTTCGCCTTCTGGCTCAGCTCCTTCTTCACCACGACAGACCGGTGCAGAGTCCACATTACTGCAGACGCCGCACCGATCCGTCTGTCGACCTCACGCTCCATCCTTCCCTCACTCGTGAACAAGACCCCGAGATATTTAAACTCCTCCACTTGAGGCAGGACCTGACTCCCGACCTGGAGAGGGCAATCCACCCTATTCCGGCTGAGGACCATGGTCTCAGATTTGGAGGTGCTGATTCCCATCCCAGCCGCTTCACACTCGGCCGCGAATCGCTCAAGTGAGAGCTGGAGATCACGACCAGATGAAGCCAACAGGACCACGTCATCTGCAAAAAGCAGGGACCCAATCCTGAGGCCACCAAGGCGGATCCCCTCAACACCTCGGCTGCACCTAGAAATTCTGTCCATATAAGTTATGAACAGAATCGGTGATGAAGGGCAGCCTTGGCGGAGTCCAACCCTCACCGGAAACGGATCCGACTTACTACCGGCAATGCGGACCAAGCTCTGACACCTGTCGTACAGGGACCGGCCAGCCCGTACAAGGGGGTCCGGTACCCCATACTCCCGGAGTACCCCCCACAGGAGCCCCCGGGGGACACGGTCGAATGCCTTCTCCAGGACCCCAAAGAGGGTATAGAGCTGGTCCACTGTTCCGCGACCAGGACGAAAACCACACTGCTCCTCCTCATCCGGGATTCGACTATCCGGCGGACCCTCCTCTCCAGGACCCCTGAATAGACCTTACCAGGGAGGCTGAGGAGTGTGATTCCCCTGTAATTGGAACACACCCTCCGGTCCCCCTTCTTAAAAAGGAGGACCACCACCCCAGTCTGCCAATCCAGCGGTACTGCCCCCGATGTCCACGCGATGCTGCAGAGGCGTGTCAGCCAGGACAGCCCCACAGCATCCAGAGCCTTAAGGAACTCCGGGCGGATCTCATCCACCCTGACCCTGGTTGTAAGTGTGAAACATTAAGCTGTTGTTCATGAGAATCAAACAGGTTTTTATTTCTTTTGCTATGTTTATCTTTTAGTTTTTCTAAATATAGATCAGTTGTTTTGTTTTAATACTGACTCTGTAAGCAGACACAGAGCACAGAGCAAGTCGCCAGGCCGAGTTGAGACGTAGCAGTGTCCGGTGGAGCCTTAACTAACTGTGACCTCTCTTTAACAGGAACACATTTAAATGTGTTCCACCAAGGATCGGCCACAGCGTCATTCTTAAAACGTGGAACTTCTGCAGGTTGTTCATGTCTCTGCATTGCTGGACTCTTGGCCAGATATGTATTATCAGCAGATTTTGTTTGGTTAACTAAAGGCTGAAAATCAGGGGGCTGTTCATTAGTTTATGTCTGCTGAGATGAAGATAAACTAATTTATGAAAGCATCCTCTCCAGTTCTGAGAAGTGTGCTGTCATGCTGGTCTGAAAGAAGGCAGCAACCTGATGGCAGTTCTGAAAGACAGAGGCTGAGCTCCAGGGAAATTTCCATCAGATAGCATGTTCAGGTTGCACAAATACCACAAAGCAGTCACCAAAACGCCCTTTTTCTTTTAATCTTGCATATTGAAATAAGCGCAAAAACTGATCAGCAGCCTAGATTTCTGAAAGGTCAACTCATCTCTGAGTGAATGGAAGACAGAGCGAGACTGACGCAGTGGATAAATACAGCATGTCTCGCTCTCAGGTCCAAATGCTGCCATTTAATGTGCTTCCACATAAGCTGCTGGATGTCTGAAATCAGAGTTGTTGAACACACAGTGACGTGATCTGTGGGTTTCTAGTCTGTCATGTAACAGTTCTGGTTGTTTCTAGTTTTATTTTGTAGAGTTTACTTCCTGCTCCCTTATGCTGGAGAAAGAACCAGTCTGCAGCTTTCTCCCAACCCCTTTCCACCCATTTGGAATATCACCTTCCAGAACCTTAGCTGGAAAATAGTCCAGTATCCCAGTAATCTTACTGGTGTACAGCAGGAGCCGTTAGTGTGGTTTATTGTGAGCGAGTCCTGCTGAGGTCTGACATTTTGCAGCTTGTGAAACATCCCGTCTTTCTTCTCTTATTCAGGCAGTTTATTCAGAGTTTTGGTGCCTTTCGGTTCCTTGTGTTGGTAGACTGCGATTGGTAAACAATTGATAACATGACCTGTCATCCTCCTCACGTTGCCCACAGCTTCCTCTTCCGGTACGTTCATCCAGTTTTTCCATTTGTAACTTGCAGTAGTTTGGTCTTGAGGGCCACCGTAGATTCCAGCTTCCAGGCTTCTGTCTGTAGCGTGTCGTTGGGCAGATGCTCCCTGACAGGAAGCCGATCGCTCCTGTCTTCATTACACGCTGTTTCACACAACGTTCTTTTCAGCGGTTTAGACATGAAGCGCCACCGAGCCGGGTTTATCATGTTCCTGCCACAATGATCCTGAAACGAACCCTCAGGCCTCCTCCACATAATTGCAGCCGCTTCACCACAACATATCTGAGATTACAAACATGGAGGGGGGGCAGATGAAATGCAGCGTTTTAATTGAGGACATTTACCGGGCACATCTGCATTCTCAACAATAAGACTTCCTCCAAGCGGTGGCGTGCACCTTCTCCCTCTGACTGACCTCAATTTGGGGCCTCCATAGAAAAGGTGGATGGATATCTGGCCTTGTGGTCCGGGAGGTAATTACCAGTGTTGGTGCGCCTTCCTTGGGGAGGGAAGATGTGATACGGCGGCCGGTGCTGCTATTTGGAGCGGGGCCAGTTGGAATCAGGCAGCATTAACCTCCTGATGCAGATCCATTCGGCTGGAAATTAGCAGCTAATTAGGAGAAGCTCATCGTCTTCCAGACATCTGCAGATGGAAAACATGTCAACACGTCACCACAAGAAGACTACGTCACGCTGGAGTCCTGCTTCCTGCTGCAACCATAGAAGAAGAAAACCATCATCATCAGTCTGATAAATCCATACTGATACTGTCTGGTCTCTGATCTGGTCTCTGGTCTGGTCTCTGGTCTGGTCTGGACTCTGATCTGGTCTGGACTCTGGTCTCTGGTCTGGACTCTGGTCTCTGGTCTGGACTCTGGACTGGACTCTGGTCTGGACTCTGGTATGGATTCTGGTCTCTGGTCTGGACTTTGGATTGGACTCTGGTCTGGACTCTGGGCTGGATTCTGAAATCTGGTCTGGACTCTGGTCTGGTCTCTGGTTTGGTCTTGTCTCTGATATATACTCTGGTCTGGTCTCTGGTCTTGACTCTGGACTCTGGTCCACTCTCTGGTCTTGTCTCAGGAAAATGGTCCGGATTCTGGTCTGGATTCTGGTCTCTGGTCTGGACTCTGGTCTGGTCTCTGGTTTGGTCTGGACTCTGGTCTGGTCTCTGGTCTGGTTTCTGGTCTAGTCTCTGGTCTGGATTCTGGTCTCTGGTCTGGGGTCTGGGGTCTGGACACTGGTCTGGATTGTCGTCTCTGGTGTGGACTCTGGTGTGGACTCTGGTCTGGATTCTGAACTCTTGTCTGGACTCTGGTCTGGATTCTGAACTCTGGTCTGGACTCTGGTCTAGTCTCTGGTGTGGACTTTGGTCTTGTATCTGGTCTGTATTCTGGTCTGGACTCTGGTCTGGTTTCTGGACACTGGTCTGGATTCTGGTCTCTGGTCTGGACTCTGGTCTGGACTCTGGTTTGGACACTGGACTCTGGTCTGGTCTCTGGTCTGGATTCTGGTCTCTGGTCTGCTCTCTAGTCTTGTCTGGTCTGGTCTCTGGTCCTGATTAAGGTCTGGACTCTGGTCTGGACTCTGGACTGGTCTCTGGTCTGGACTCTAGTCTGTACTCTGATCTGGACTCTGGTCTGGTCTCTGGTCTCTGGTCTGGACTATGGTCTTGACCCTGGTCTGGTCTGAACTCTGGTCCGGTCTCTGGTCTGGACTCTGGTCCTGATTAAGGTCTGGACTCTGGTCTGGACTCTGGACTGGTCTCTGGTCTGGACTCTAGTCTGTACTCTGATCTGGACTCTGGTCTGGTCTCTGGTCTCTGGTCTGGACTATGGTCTTGACCCTGGTCTGGTCTGAACTCTGGTCCGGTCTCTGGTCTGGACTCTGGGGTGGACTCTGGTCTCTGGTCTGGACTTTGGTCTGAACTCTGGTCTGGACTCTGGACTTTGTTCTGGACTCTGGATTCTGGTCTCTGGTCCGGACTCTGGTCTGGATTATGGTCTGGACTCTGGTCTGGATTCGGACTGGTCTCTGGTCTGGACTCTAGTCTGGACTCTTGTCTGGACTGTGGTCTCTGGTGTGGACTCTGGTCTGGTCTCTGGTCTGGATTCTTAACTCTGGTCTGCTCTCTGGTCTGGATTATGGTCTGGATTATGGTCTGTACTCTGGTCTGGACTCTGGACTGGTATCTGGTCTGGTCTGTAGTCTTGATTCTGGTCTGGACTCTGGTCTCTGGTCTGGGCTCTGGACTGGACTCTGGTCTGGACTCTGGTCTGGATTCTGAAATCTGGTCTGGACTCTGGTCTGGTCTCTGGTTTGTTCTGGTCTCTGGTCTGGACCCTGGTCTGGTCTCTGGTCTGGATTCTGGTCTAGTCTCTAGTCTGGATTCTGGTCTTTGGTCTGCGGTCTGGACACTGGTCTGGATTGTCATCTCTGGTCTGGACTCTGGTCTGGTCTCTGGTCTGGATTCTGAACTCTGGTCTTGACTCTGGTCTGGTCTCTGGTCTGGTCTCTGGTCTGGTCTGGTCTCCTGTCTGGATTATGGTCTGGACTCTGGTCTGGACTCTGGACTGGTCTCTGGTCTGGACTCTAGTCTTGATACTGGTCTGGACTCTGGTCTCTGGTCTGGACTCTGGTACGGTCTCTGGTCTGGACTCTGGGGTGGACTCTGGTCTGAATTCTGGACACTGGTCTGGACTCTGGATTGTGGTCTCTGGTCTGGACTCTGGTCTGGACTGTGGTCTCTGGTCTGGTCTCTGGTCTGGATTCTGAACTCTGGTCTGGACTCTGGTATGGATTCTGGTCTCTGGTCTGGACTTTGGATTGGACTCTGGTCTGGTCTCTAGTCTGGATTCTGGTCTTTGGTCTGCGGTCTGGACACTGGTCTGGATTGTCATCTCTGGTCTGGACTCTGGTCTGGTCTCTGGTCTGGATTCTGAACTCTGGTCTGGACTCTGGTCTGGTCTCTGGTCTGGTCTGGTCTCCTGTCTGGATTATGGTCTGGACTCTGGTCTGGACTCTGGACTGGTCTCTGGTCTGGACTCTAGTCTTGATACTGGTCTGGACTCTGGTCTCTGGTCTGGACTCTGGTACGGTCTCTGGTCTGGACTCTGGGGTGGACTCTGGTCTGAATTCTGGACACTGGTCTGGACTCTGGATTGTGGTCTCTGGTCTGGACTCTGGTCTGGATTATGGTCTGGACTCTGGCCTGGATTCGGACTGGTCTCTGTTCTGGACTCTAGTCTGGACTCTTGTCTGGACTGTGGTCTCTGGTCTGGTCTCTGGTCTGGATTCTGAACTCTGGTCTGGACTCTGGTCTGGTCTCTGGTGGGGACTCTGGTCTGGTCACTGGTCTGGTCTCCTGTCTGGATTATGGTCTGGACTCTGGACTGATCTCTGGTCCGGACTCTAGTCTGGACTCTTGTCTGGATTCTGGTCTCTGGTCTGGATTCTTAACTCTGGTCTGGTCTCTGGTCTGGATTATGGTCTGTACTCTGGTCTGGACTCTGAACTGGTCTCTGGTCTGGACTGTAGTCTTGATTCTGGTCTGGACTCTGGTCTCTGGTCTGGACTCTGGACTGGACTCTGGTCTGGACTCTGGTCTTGACTCTGGTATGGATTCTGGTCTCTGGTCTGGACTTTGGATTGGACTCTGGTCTGGATTCTTAAATCTGGTCTGGACTCTGGTCTGGTCTCTGGTCTTGACTCTGGTCCAGTCTCTGGTCTTGTCTCAGGAAACTGGTCCGGACTCTGGTCTGGACTCTGGTCTGGTCTCTGGTTTGGTCTGGTCTCTGGTCTGGACCCTGGTCTGGTCTCTGGTCTGGATTCTGGTCTTGTCTCTGGTCTGGATTCTGGTCTCTGGTCTGGGGTCTGGACACTGGTCTGGATTGTCATCTCTGGTCTGCACTCTGGTGTGGACTCTGGTCTGGTCTCTGGTCTGGATTCTTAACTCTGGTCTGGACTCTGGTCTGGACTCTGGTTTGGTCTCTGGTTTGGTCTCTGGTCTGGTCTCCTGTCTGGATTATGGTCTGGATTATGGTCTGTACTCTGGTCTGGACTCTGGACTGGTCTCTGGTCTGGACTGTAGTCTTGATTCTGGTCTGGACTCTCGTCTCTGGTCTGGGCTCTGGACTGGACTCTGGTCTGGACTGTGGTATGGATTCTGGTCTCTGGTCTGGACTTTGGATTGGACTCTGGTCTGGACTCTGGTCTGGATTCTGAAATCTGGTCTGGACTCTGGTCTGGTCTCTGGTTTGTTCTGGTCTCTGGTCTGGACCCTGGTCTGGTCTCTGGTCTGGATTCTGGTCTAGTCTCTAGTCTGGATTCTGGTCTTTGGTCTGCGGTCTGGACACTGGTCTGGATTGTCATCTCTGGTCTGGACTCTGGTCGGGTCTCTGGTCTGGATTCTGAACTCTGGTCTGGACTCTGGTCTGGTCTCTGGTCTGGTCTGGTCTCCTGTCTGGATTATGGTCTGGACTCTGGTCTGGACTCTGGACTGGTCTCTGGTCTGGACTCTAGTCTTGATACTGGTCTGAATTCTGGACACTGGTCTGGACTCTGGATTCTGGTCTCTGGTCTGGACTCTGGTCTGGATTATGGTCTGGACTCTGGCCTGGATTCGGACTGGTCTCTGTTCTGGACTCTAGTCTGGACTCTAGTCTGGACTGTGGTCTCTGGTCTGGTCTCTGGTCTGGATTATGGTCTGGACTCTGGCCTGGATTCGGACTGGTCTCTGGTCTGGACTCTAGTCTGGACTCTTGTCTGGACTGTGGTGTCTGGTCTGGTCTCTGGTCTGGATTCTGAACTCTGGTCTGGACTCTGGTCTGGTCTCTGGTGGGGACTCTGGTCTGGTCTGGTCTCCTGTCTGGATTATGGTCTGGACTCTGGACTGATCTCTGGTCCGGACTCTAGCCTGGACTCTTGCCTGGACTCTGGTCTCTGGTGTGGACTCTGGTCTGGTCTCCAGTCTGGATTCTTAAATCTGGTCTGGTCTCTGGTCTGGATTATAGTCTGGATTATGGTCTGGACTCTGGTCTGGACTCTGAACTGGTCTCTGGTCTGGACTGTAGTCTTGATTCTGGTCTGGACTCTGGTCTCTGGTCTGGACTCTGGACTGGACTCTGGTCTGGACTCTGGTCTTGACTCTGGTATGGATTCTGGTCTCTGGTCTGGACTCTGGTCTGGTCTCTGGTCCAGTCTCTGGTCTTGTCTCAGGAAACTGGTCCGGACTCTGGTCTGGATTCTGGTCTCTGGTCTGGACTCTGGTCTGGTCTCTGGTTTGGTCTGGTCTCTGGTCTGGACCCTGGTCTGGTCTCTGGTCTGGATTCTGGTCTAGTCTCTGGTCTGGATTCTGGTCTCTGGTCTGGGGTCTGGACACTGGTCTGGATTGTCATCTCTGGTCTGCACTCTGGTGTGGACTCTGGTCTGGTCTCTGGTGTGGATTCTTAACTCTGGTCTGGACTCTGGTCTGGTCTCTGGTCTGGTCTCCTGTCTAGGTTATGGTCTGTACTCTGGTCTGGACTCTGGACTGGTATCTGGTCTGGTCTGTAGTCTTGATTCTGGTCTGGACTCTGGTCTCTGGTCTGGGCTCTGGACTGGACTCTGGTCTGGACTCTGGTATGGATTCTGGTCTCTGGTCTGGACTTTGGATTGGACTCTGGTCTGGACTCTGGTCTGGATTCTGAAATCTGGTCTGGACTCTGGTCTGGTCTCTGGTTTGTTCTGGTCTCTGGTCTGGACCCTGGTCTGGTCTCTGGTCTGGATTCTGGTCTAGTCTCTGGTCTGGATTCTGGTCTAGTCTCTGGTCTGGATTCTGGTCTCTGGTCTGGGGTCTGGACACTGGTCTGGATTGTCATCTCTGGTCTGCACTCTGGTGTGGACTCTGGTCTGGTCTCTGGTGTGGATTCTTAACTCTGGTCTGGACTCTGGTCTGGTCTCTGGTCTGGTCTGGTCTCTGGTCTGGACCCTGGTCTGGTCTCTGGTCTGGATTCTGGTCTAGTCTCTGGTCTGGATTCTGGTCTCTGGTCTGGGGTCTGGACACTGGTCTCTGGTCTGGGCTCTGGACTGGACTCTGGTCTGGAGTCTGGTATGGATTCTGGTCTCTGGTCTGGACTTTGGATTGGACTCTGGTCTGGACTCTGGTCTGGATTCTGAAATCTGGTCTGGACTCTGGTCTGGTCTCTGGTTTGTTCTGGTCTCTGGTCTGGACCCTGGTCTGGTCTCTGGTCTGGATTCTGGTCTAGTCTCTAGTCTGGATTCTGGTCTTTGGTCTGCGGTCTGGACACTGGTCTGGATTGTCATCTCTGGTCTGGACTCTGGTCTGGTCTCTGGTCTGGATTCTGAACTCTTGTCTAGTCTTTGGTGTGGACTTTGGTCTTGTCTCTGGTCTGGACTCTGGTCTGGACTCTGGTCTGGTATCTGTTCTGGACTCTGGTCTGGTTTCTGGACACTGGTCTGGACTCTGGTCTCTGGTATGGACTCTGTTCTGGATTATGGTCTGGTCTGGTCTCCTGTCTGGATTATGGTCTGGACTCTGATCTGGACTCTGGACTGTTCTCTGGTCTGGACTCTAGTCTTGATTCTGGTCTGGACTCTGGTCTGGACTCTGGACTGTTCTCTGGTCTGGACTCTAGTCTTGATTCTGGTCTGGACACTGGTCTGGACTCTGGATTCTGGTCTCTGGTCTGGACTCTGGTCTGGATTATGGTCTGGACTCTGGCCTGGATTCGGACTGGTCTCTGTTCTGGACTCTAGTCTGGACTCTAGTCTGGACTGTGGTCTCTGGTCTGGTCTCTGGTCTGGACTCTGGTACGGTCTCTGGTCTGGACTCTGGGGTGGACTCTGGTCTGAATTCTGGACACTGGTCTGGACTCTGGATTCTGGTCTCTGGTCTGGACTCTGGTCTGGATTATGGTCTGGACTCTGGCCTGGATTCGGACTGGTCTCTGTTCTGGACTCTAGTCTGGACTCTAGTCTGCACTGTGGTCTCTGGTCTGGTCTCTGGTCTGGATTATGGTCCGGACTCTGGCCTGGATTCGGACTGGTCTCTGGTCTGGACTCTAGTCTGGACTCTTGTCTGGACTGTGGTCTCTGGTCTGGTCTCTGGTCTGGTCTCTGGTCTGGATTCTGAACTCTGGTCTGGACTCTGGTCTGGTCTCTGGTGGGGACTCTGGTCTGGTCTGGTCTCCTGTCTGGATTATGGTCTGGACTCTGGACTGATCTCTGGTCCGGACTCTAGCCTGGACTCTTGCCTGGACTCTGGTCTCTGGTGTGGACTCTGGTCTGGTCTCCAGTCTGGATTCTTAACTCTGGTCTGGTCTCTGGTCTGGATTATAGTCTGGATTATGGTCTGGACTCTGGTCTGGACTCTGAACTGGTCTCTGGTCTGGACTGTAGTCTTGATTCTGGTCTGGACTCTGGTCTCTAGTCTGGACTCTGGACTGGACTCTGGTCTGGACTCTGGTCTTGACTCTGGTATGGATTCTGGTCTCTGGTCTGGACTCTGGTCTGGTCTCTGGTCTTGACTCTGGTCCAGTCTCTGGTCTTGTCTCAGGAAACTGGTCCGGACTCTGGTCTGGATTCTGGTCTCTGGTCTGGACTCTGGTCTGGTCTCTGGTTTGGTCTGGTCTCTGGTCTGGACCCTGGTCTGGTCTCTGGTTTGGTCTGGTCTCTGGTCTGGACCCTGGTCTGGTCTCTGGTCTGGATTCTGGTCTAGTCTCTGGTCTGGATTCTGGTCTCTGGTCTGGGGTCTGGACACTGGTCTGGATTGTCATCTCTGGTCTGCACTCTGGTGTGGACTCTGGTCTGGTCTCTGGTGTGGATTCTTAACTCTGGTCTGGACTCTGGTCTGGTCTCCTGTCTGGATTATGGTCTGGATTATGGTCTGGATTATGGTCTGTACTCTGGTCTGGACTCTGGACTGGTATCTGGTCTGGTCTGTAGTCTTGATTCTGGTCTGGACTCTGGTCTCTGGTCTGGGCTCTGGACTGGACTCTGGTCTGGACTCTGGTATGGATTCTGGTCTCTGGTCTGGACTCTGGTCTGGTATCTGTTCTGGACTCTGGTCTGGTTTCTGGACACTGGTCTGGACTCTGGTCTCTGGTATGGACTCTGTTCTGGATTATGGTCTGGTCTGGTCTCCTGTCTGGATTATGGTCTGGACTCTGATCTGGACTCTGGACTGTTCTCTGGTCTGGACTCTAGTCTTGATTCTGGTCTGGACTCTGGTCTGGACTCTGGGGTGTACTCTGGTCTGAATTCTGGACACTGGTCTGGACTCTGGATTCTGGTCTCTGGTCTTGTCTGGTCTCCTGTCTGGATTATGGTCGAGACTCTGGTCTGGACTCTGGACTGATCTCTGGTCTGCACTCTAGTCTGGTCTCTTGTCTGGACTCTGGTCTGGACTCTGGTCTTGACTCTGGGATGGTCTCTGGTCTGGTCTCCTGTCTGGATTATGGTCTGTACTCTGGTCTGGAATCTGGACTGGTCTCTGGTCTGGACTCTGGTCTGGACTCTGGTCTGGACTCTGGACTTGACTCTGGACTTGACTCTGGTCTGGATTATGGTCTGGATTCTGGTCTGGTTTCGGACTGGTCTCTGGTCTGGATTCTGAACTCTGGTCTGGACTCTGGTCTGGTCTGTGGTGGGGACTCTGGTCTGGTCTCCGGTCTGGATTATGGTCTGGACTCTGGTCTGAATTCTGGACTCTGGTCTGGAATCCTGACTGATCTCTGGTCTGGACTCTAGTCTGGATTCTGAACTCTGATCTGGACTCTGGTCTGGTCTCTGTTCTGGTCTCCTGTCTGGATTATGGTCTGTACTCTGGTCTGGATTCTGGACTGGTCTCTGGTCTGGACTGTAGTCTTGATTCAGGTCCGGACTCTGGTCTCTGGTCTGGTCTCTGGTCTGAATTCTGGTCTCTGGTCTGGACTCTGGTCTGAATTCTGGTCTTTGGTCTGGACTCTGGGCTAATCTCTGGTCTGGACTGTGGTCTGGACTGTGGTCTGGTCTCTGGTCCGGTCTGGTCTCTGGTCCGGTCTGGTCTCTGGCCTGGACTCTGGTCCGGTCTGGTCTCTGGCCTGGACTCTGGTCTGGACTCTGGACTGGACTCTGGCCTGGATTCTTAAATCTGGTCTGGACTCTGGTCTGGTCTCTGGTCTTGACTCTGGTCCAGTCTCTGGTCTTGTCTCAGGAAACTGGTCCGGACTCTGGTCTGGATTCTGGTCTCTGGTCTGGTCTCTGGTTTGGTCTGGTCTCTGGTCTGGACCCTGGTCTGGTCTCTGGTCTGGATTCTGGTCTAGTCTCTGGTCTGGATTCTGGTCTCTCGTCTGTGGTCTGGACACTGGTCTGGATTGTCATCTCTGGTCTGGACTCTGGTCTGGATTCTGAACTCTTGTCTGAACTCTGGTCTGGATTCTGAACTCTGGTCTGGACTCTGGTCTAGTCTCTGGTGTGGACTTTGGTCTTGTCTCTGGTCTGGTCTCTTGTCTGGATTCTGGTCTGGACTCTGGTCTCGTATCTGTTCTGGACTCTGGTCTGGTTTCTGGACACTGGTCTGGATTCTGGTCTCTGGTCTGGTCTCTGGTCTGGACTCTTTTCTGGATTATGGTCTGGTCTGGTCTCCTGTCTGGATTATGGTCTGGACTCTGGTCTGGACTCTGGACTGGTCTCTGGTCTCGACTGTAGTCTTGATTCAGGTCCGGACTCTGGTCTCTGGTCTGGACTCTTTTCTGGATTATGGTCTGGTCTGGTCTCCTGTCTGGATTATGGTCTGGTCTCTGGTCTGGACTCTGGTCGGGTCTCTTGACTGGTCTCTGGTTTGGTCTGTACTCTGGTCTGGTCTCTAGTCTTGTCTGGTCTGGTCTCTGGTCCAAATTAAGGTCTGGACTCTGGACTGGTCTCTGGTCTGGACTCTAGTCTGTTCTCTGGTCTGGACTCTGGTCTCTGGTCTGGACTCTGGTCTGGTCTGGACCATGGTCTGGACCCTGGTCTGGTCTGAACTCTGGTCTGGACTCTGGGGTGGACTCTGGTCTGGACTCTGGACTTTAATCTGGACTCTGGTCTGGACACTGGTCTGAATTCTGGTCTCTGGTCTGGACTCTGGTCTGGACACTGGTCTGAATTCTGGTCTTTGGTCTGGACTCTGGGCTGATCTCTGGTCTGGACTCTGGTCTGGATTCTCGACTCTGGTCTGGACTCTGGACTGGTTTCTGGTCTGGTCTCTGGTCTGGTCTCTGGTTTGGTCTTGTCTCTGGTCTCTGGTCTGGTCTCTGGTCTCTGGTCTGGTCTCTGGTTTGGTCTTGTCTCTGGTCTGGTCTCTGGTTTGGTCTTGTCTCTGGTCTTGTCTCTGGTCTGGTCTCTGGTTTCTGGTCTGGACTCTGGACTCTTGTCTGGTCTCTGGTTTTGTCTGGACTCTTGTCTGGTCTCTTAACTTGGGACTGGTCCCTGGCCTGGTCTGGTCTAGTCTCTGGTTTGGACTCTGGTGTCTGGTCTGATCTCTTGACTCTGGTCTGGTCTCTGGACTCTGGTCTGGTCTCTGATCTGGTTTCTGGTCAAGTCTCTGGTCTGGTCTCTTGACTCTCGTCTGGTCTCTGGACGGTGGTCTGGACTATGGTCTGGACCCTGGTCTGGTCTGAACTCCTCTCCAGTCCCCCTCACCAGTCCCCCTGTCCTGTCCCCTTGTCTTGTCCCCCTGTCCCGTCCCCCTGTCCCGTCCCCCTGTCCCGTCCCCCTCTCCTGTCCCCTTTCCTGACCCCCTCTCCGGTCCCCCTCTCCTGTCCCCTTTCCTGACCCCCTCTCCTGTCCCCCTCTCCGGTCCCCCTCTCCTGACCCCCTCTCCTGTCCCCTTTCCTGACCCCCTCTCCTGTCCCCTTTCCTGACCCCCTCTCCTGTCCCCCTCTCCTGTCCCCCTCTCCTGTCCCCTTTCCTGACCCCCTCTCCTGTCCCCCTCTCCAGTCCTCCTCTCCTGTCCCCCTCTCCTGTCCCCTTTCCTGACCCCCTCTCCTGTCCCCTTTCCTGACCCCCTCTCCTGTCCCCCTCTCCTGTCCCCCTCTCCTGTCCCCTTTCCTGACCCCCTCTCCTGTCCCCCTCTCCTGTCCCCCTCTCCGGTCCCCCTCTCCTGTCCCCCTCTCCTGTCCCCCTCTCCGGTCCCCCTCTCCAGTCCTCCTCTCCTGTCCCCCTCTCCTGTCCCCCTCTCCGGTCCCCCTCTCCTGTCCCCCTCTCCGGTCCCCCTCTCCGGTCCTCCTCTCCTGTCCCCCTCTCCTGTCCCCCTCTCCTGTCCCCCTCTGCGGTACCCCTCTCCAGTCCTCCTCTCCTGTCCCCCTCTCCTGTCCCCCTCTCCGGTCCCCCTCTCCGGTCCCCCTCTCCTGTCCCCCTCTCCTGTCCTCCTCTCCTGTCCCCCTCTCCGGTCCTCCTCTCCTGTCCCCCTCTCCGGTACCCCTCTCCAGTCCTCCTCTCCTGTCCCCCTCTCCTGTCCCCCTCTCCGGTCCCCCTCTCCTGTCCTCCTCTCCGGTCCCCCTCTCCGGTCCCCCTCTCCTGTCCTCCTCTCCGGTCCCCCTCTCCGGTCCCCCTCTCCGGTCCTCCTCTCCTGTCCCCCTCTCCGGTACCCCTCTCCAGTCCTCCTCTCCTGTCCCCCTCTCCTGTCCCCCTCTCCGGTCCCCCTCTCCTGTCCTCCTCTCCGGTCCCCCTCTCCGGTCCCCCTCTCCGGTCCTCCTCTCCTGTCCCCCTCTCCGGTACCCCTCTCCAGTCCTCCTCTCCTGTCCCCCTCTCCTGTCCCCCTCTCCGGTCCCCCTCTCCTGTCCTCCTCTCCGGTCCCCCTCTCCGGTCCCCCTTTCCAGTCCTCCTCTCCTGTCCCCCTCTCCTGTCCCCCTCTCCTGTCCTCCTCTCCGGTCCCCCTCTCCGGTCCCCCTCTCCAGTCCTCCTCTCCTGTCCCCCTCTCCTGTCCCCCTCTCCGGTCCCCCTTTCCAGTCCTCCTCTCCTGTCCCCCTCTCCTGTCCCCCTCTCCTGTCCCCCTCTCCGGTCCCCCTCTCCTGTCCCCCTCTCCTGTCCCCCTCTCCGGTCCTCCTCTCCTGTCCCCCTCTCCTGTCCCCCTCTCCGGTCCCCCTCTCCGGTCCCCCTCTCCTGTCCCCCTCTCCGGTCCCCCTCTCCGGTCCCCCTCTCCAGTCCTCCTCTCCTGTCCCCCTCTCCTGTCCCCGTCTCCGGTCCCCCTTTCCAGTCCTCCTCTCCTGTCCCCCTCTCCTGTCCCCCTCTCCTGTCCCCCTCTCCGGTCCTCCTCTCCTGTCCCCCTCTCCGGTCCCCCTCTCCGGTCCCCCTCTCCGGTCCTCCTCTCCTGTCCCCCTCTCCTGTCCCCCTCTCCGGTCCCCCTCTCCAGTCCTCCTCTCCTGTCCCCCTCTCCTGTCCCCCTCTCCGGTCCCCCTCTCCAGTCCTCCTCTCCTGTCCCCCTCTCCTGTCCCCCTCTCCTGTCCCCCTCTCCAGTCCTCCTCTCCTGTCCCCCTCTCCAGTCCTCCTCTCCTGTCCCCCTCTCCTGTCCCCCTCTCCAGTCCTCCTCTCCTGTCCCCCTCTCCTGTCCCCCTCTCCAGTCCTCCTCTCCTGTCCCCCTCTCCTGTCCCCCTCTCCTGTCCCCCTCTCCAGTCCTCCTCTCCTGTCCTCCTCTCCTGTCCCCCTCTCCAGTCCTCCTCTCCTGTCCCCCTCTCCTGTCCCCCTCTCCTGTCCCCCTCTCCTGTCCCCCTCTCCTGTCCCCCTCTCCAGTCCTCCTCTCCTGTCCCCCTCTCCAGTCCTCCTCTCCTGTCCCCCTCTCCTGTCCCCCTCTCCGGTCCCCCTCTCCAGTCCCCCTCTCCTGTCCCCCTCTCCTGTCCCCCTCTCCAGTCCTCCTCTCCTGTCCCCCTCTCCGGTCCCCCTCTCCTGTCCCCCTCTCCGGTCCCCCTCTCCTGTCCTCCTCTCCAGTCCTCCTCTCCTGTCCCCCTCTCCTGTCCCCCTCTCCAGTCCTCCTCTCCTGTCCCCCTCTCCTGTCCCCCTCTCCGGTCCCCCTCTCCAGTCCTCCTCTCCTGTCCCCCTCTCCTGTCCCCCTCTCCGGTCCCCCTCTCCTGTCCTCCTCTCCTGTCCCCCTCTCCTGTCCCCCTCTCCTGTCCCCCTCTCCTGTCCCCCTCTCCGGTCCCCCTCTCCGGTCCCCCTCTCCGGTCCCCCTCTCCAGTCCTCCTCTCCTGTCCCCCTCTCCTGTCCCCCTCTCCAGTCCTCCTCTCCTGTCCCCCTCTCCTGTCCCCCTCTCCGGTCCCCCTCTCCAGTCCTCCTCTCCTGTCCCCCTCTCCTGTCCTCCTCTCCGGTCCCCCTCTCCTGTCCTCCTCTCCTGTCCCCCTCTCCAGTCCTCCTCTCCTGTCCCCCTCTCCTGTCCCCCTCTCCTGTCCCCCTCTCCAGTCCTCCTCTCCTGTCCCCCTCTCCTGTCCCCCTCTCCTGTCCCCCTCTCCGGTCCCCCTCTCCAGTCCTCCTCTCCTGTCCCCCTCTCCTGTCCCCCTCTCCGGTCCCCCTCTCCTGTCCCCCTCTCCGGTCCCCCTCTCCGGTCCCCCTCTCCGGTCCCCCTCTCCAGTCCTCCTCTCCTGTCCCCCTCTCCTGTCCCCCTCTCCTGTCCCCCTCTCCGGTCCCCCTCTCCGGTCCCCCTCTCCTGTCCCCCTCTCCAGTCTCCCTCTCCTGTCCTCCTCTCCTGTCCTCCTCTCCTGTCCCCCTCTCCGGTCCCCCTCTCCGGTCCCCCTCTCCTGTCCTCCTCTCCTGTCCTCCTCTCCTGTCCCCCTCTCCTGTCCTCCTCTCCTGTCCTCCTCTCCTGTCCCCCTCTCCTGTCCCCTTTCCTGACCCCCTCTCCTGTCCCCCTCTCCTGTCCCCCTCTCCTGTCCTCCTCTCCTGTCCTCCTCTCCTGTCCCCCTCTCCAGTCCCCCTCTCCTGTCCTCCTCTCCTGTCCCCCTCTCCGGTCCCCCTCTCCTGTCCTCCTCTCCTGTCCCCCTCTCCTGTCCCCCTCTCCTGTCCTCCTCTCCTGTCCCCCTCTCCTGTCCCCCTCTCCAGTCCTCCTCTCCTGTCCCCCTCTCCTGTCCCCCTCTCCTGTCCCCCTCTCCAGTCCTCCTCTCCTGTCCCCCTCTCCTGTCCCCCTCTCCGGTCCCCCTCTCCTGTCCCCCTCTCCGGTCCCCCTTTCCTGTCCCCCTCTCCTGTCCCCCTCTCCTGTCCCCTTTCCTGACCCCCTCTCCGGTCCTCCTCTCCTGTCCCCCTCTCCAGTCCCCCTCTCCTGTCCCCCTCTCCTGTCCCCCTCTCCTGTCCCCCTCTCCGGTCCCCCTTTCCTGTCCCCCTCTCCTGTCCCCCTCTCCTGTCCCCTTTCCTGACCCCCTTTCCTGACCCCCTCTCCTGTCCCCCTCTCCTGTCCCCCTCTCCGGTCCTCCTCTCCTGTCCCCCTCTCCAGTCCCCCTCTCCTGTCCTCCTCTCCTGTCCCCCTCTCCAGTCCCCCTCTCCTGTCCTCCTCTCCTGTCCTCCTCTCCTGTCCTCCTCTCCTGTCCCCTTTCCTGACCCCCTCTCCTGTCCCCCTCTCCTGTCCCCCTCTCCTGTCCTCCTCTCCTGTCCTCCTCTCCTGTCCCCCTCTCCAGTCCCCCTCTCCTGTCCTCCTCTCCTGTCCTCCTCTCCTGTCCTCCTCTCCTGTCCCCCTCTCCAGTCCTCCTCTCCTGTCCCCCTCTCCAGTCCCCCTCTCCTGTCCTCCTCTCCTGTCCTCCTCTCCTGTCCTCCTCTCCTGTCCCCCTCTCCTGTCCTCCTCTCCTGTCCTCCTCTCCTGTCCTCCTCTCCGGTCCCCCTCTCCTGTCCCCCTCTCCTGTCCTCCTCTCCTGTCCTCCTCTCCTGTCCCCCTCTCCTGTCCTCCTCTCCGGTCCCCCTCTCCTGTCCCCCTCTGCGGTCCCCCCATCGTCTCCTTTGCAAGGCAACAAATGGAAGAGACACTGATAAAACTGGAATCTAGCTGTAAATGTCGCGTCTACAGATCATGTCTCCCGCCTCGTCTCCATGGTGACGCCGTCTAGCGCACATGCAGAAGTCTGGGCGCCCTGGTGATGACAGAAGTCAGAGATGATCTGGCGATGCTGAACGTCTCCCTGCATGTTTCTGCTCTCCTCAGCTTTCCCGTCTCTACAGACGTAAACGTCGCGCTCCGGCTTGTAGGCAGCAGCACTGCAGCGTCTCTCTGTAGCCGGCTCCTGTAAATACATCTACATATCATGGTATGTGTGGTTTGATGACCTTCATTTGGCCTGATGATGCTGACGCCCTGCTGGCCAATCAGCAACACGATGCACCTCTGAAGGGATGCGTCTCCAAATGGGACCGGTGGCTGGAAGTTTCTGGAGTTTGAGATTCTGACCTTTAAGTCAGACACCTCCTGCCAGGCCAATCAGCCAGCTGCAAACATCCCAGCAGCTCCGCTTTTATCAGGAGTCGGAGATAATGCGGAAGAAGCCGTGACATTTAATCAGAGCGCCCTCGTCGGGTCCATCAGGGCAGGGTTGTTTTTACGGCGCCAGACTGGCAGGTCTCCGTTAGACGAACGCTTTCGGAGATGGGATGGTTGTGGAGCTGACGGTCTGCATCATGGAGTTAAAACAGGAAGGATGGAAAAACAGAGGATAAAATGAGGAATTCTGCTGAACATCATCTCCTCCTTTGCTCTCCTTTATCTGATGAGTCTCACTCAGCCTGTCATGGCTGACTGATGGAGGCAGCCAATCACCACTGCCCAGCCCCCCTCCCCAAGCCCTCCCCCTCCTCCACCTGATGTAAATAACCTCCCTGCTGGTTCAAGGTGGGACGTCACTTTAACTCCATTAGTGTATTTTATTACCGCCGGAAAGCTGGAGATGGGAAGGCTGGAGGGATGGGGGGGGTAGGACCGTCTTCCACACGGAGGCGGGAAGGATGGAGATGGGCGAGAGAGATTAGGGCAGACAGGGGAAGAGTGAGAGAGAAATAATGCCGAATGATCAAAAGAAGCAATCTAAAGGAGACAGACAGACCTGAGGAGGAAAAAGGTGACAGTTGATGCTAGAGGGTGTGTGCACGTGAGTGTGCATGTGTACATGCACGTGCATTTAAAAAAAAGTGTACAAACAAGAAATAAAAATGTAGGATGATGAAATATTTTCACCTGAACATTCTTCTGTTTGCTGTTGATGACGTGATAGAATGATAACTGGTCACATGACTGTCCACATGACCAGGTCCGCCTTCTAGTGCCCTCCTCTTCATCAGCCACAACAACCACCTGTTGTCTATTCCATTTGCACAACAGCAGGTGGAACTGATTGTCAATCAGTGTTGCTTCCTAAGTGGACGGTTCCATTTCACAGAAGTCTGGTTGACTTGGAGTTACATCGTGTTGTTTTGGTGTTCATCCACCGGGGTAAACCCCAACGTGCAGGCACCAAGCTGGGGGCTGATGAGAATGCCCACACCTGCTCGGCGCCTCCCACCATGAGCAACTCCAGAGTGGAAGAAGGTCCAGCCCCTCTCGAGGGTTCTGGTTCCAGAGCCCAAGCCATGCGTCGAGGTGAGTCCAACTATATCTAGTCGGAACCGCTCAACCTCGCGCACAAGCTCAGGCTCCTTCCCCACCAGAGAGGTGACGTTCCACGTCCCTAGAGCCAGCTTCTGCAGCCGGGGATCGGACCGCCAGGGTCCCCGCCCCTTGCTGCCGCCCAGCTCACATTGCACCCGACCCCTACGGCTCCTCCCGCAGATGGTGAGCCCACGGGAGGTGGGGCCCATGTAACCCTTTCAGGCTGAGCCCGACCGGGCCCCATGGGCGAAGGCCCGGCCACCAGACGCTCGCTCTCGTACCCCACCCCCAGGCCTGGCTCCAGAAGGGGACCCCGGTAACCCGCGTCCGGCCAAGGGAACATATCCGCCCATGTACATCGTCATCATAGAGGTCTTTGAGCCGTACTTAGTCTGGTTCCTCCCCTAGACACCTGTTTGCCATGGGTGACCCTACCAGGGGCATAAAGCCCCCGACAACATAGCTGCTAGGACACACAAACCCCTCCACCACGATAAGGTGACGGCTCAGGGAGGGGGAAAGAACAAAGTATTTAATAAAATAAAATAAATAAAGGGAACACTACTTGGCCGACATAACATCAAGGACAAGAAGGAGGCACCATGGAAGAGGAGGTTAGAAACCAGGATCAAGGCAACTCGAGGGGAAGTTAGTCAACTGTCAGATCTCCAAAAGGACACAACCATGAAGAGGGTTCCAGAGAGGTACAGCCAGATGTCCATTCCTGAGGCCCTGGAAACTGCCAAACAAAGACTCCAAGCATTGGCTGTTACTGAAGAGATACAGAGAAGAAACTGGATCTTCTCAACTAACCCAGCTAAAGTGTACTCCCAGTGGCAGGGTAATACCACACAAGCTGACCCACCAAGGCTGATCAGAACCACTTGGTTTTGGTGCCACCATCATTCCTGTGCACCAATCTGTTGGGTACTCTAGCGGCATGATTATCCGCATGTTCACTAGTCTATCAAGGTCCGCTTTTACTTATATAATACCATATATATATTATATACCATATAATAGCAGAGGTACCCTTATATGCAGCGACAATGCCCAGGGTTTGGCATTCTACCTCAGCTTGATCTTATATTCTCCTTTTAGGCAACCCAAACCCATGAAGATGTTGTACTGTTTTTCATTTCAGCTTGCAGGTCATTAGCTGCAGATCTGTAATTGCTGGAAGTCCCAGTTTCTGTACCACATACACTAGTTGTGTTGTAGCCTTGCCCTTATGTTCCATGACCCCCTGAAACTGACCTTTTACCTTTAAGGGTTCGCTGCTGGATCCACACCATGGGATGGTATTCTGTGGTGAGTGGGCCGAAGTGTTCTTTCTAGTCGAGCGATGTGGAATGACTGTAATTTCAGCTCCTTTGTATAATTTGAAAGAAATGTCTTGAGCAACAGTCTTTTTCCATGTTTTGGGCTTGTTCCCTCCGGGTACTGCCCCTAGGAGAAGAGTGCTGTCATTCTCTTCAAGGACAGCCTCACTTTACCTAATCGGCAAACAGCTGCAAAATGTCCCCTCTTCCTGCCTTTTCTGCACTCAGCGTTCCATGATGTCCAGTTATTCAGCGAGTGAGGCGGTGCCTTCCCACATCTTCAGCAGCTCTTCAGTCCTTTCTGTACATCTGTTGGTCCCTTCCCATAGAACAGCTTTCCTGTCTGGTGATTTTTGTGAAATTCCTTTTTGAATTTTAGCAAATCCACATTGACCTCTTTCTGTTCTGTGGCTTTAGCCTCTCATACCATAGGTTGTTGTCTTTTAATTTCTTCATGTTGTCTTCTTGAAGTCACTGCTGTTTCCAGGGTCAAGTCACTGTCCATCTGTAGTTTTTCTGACAACCCATGATGCCTTATAGCCTAAGGTACCTATGCCTAGTGTACCTAAAATGTCATCAGCTTTATTGCCCATAGTGTAAATTAGGGAGTTAACTTGGCACTCTTCATCCTTACTGTTGCATCCGGCGGCTATCCGGAACTTTTCAAAACGGCGAATCCAGTTTGGCCAGTTGGAGAAGTCTGACAAGTCCAAGTTTTCCGGTGGGTTTGTGGAAAAGAGTGAATTTTCCGTTTTCCTCATTTTCTTCTGGATGAGACGGGATTCAGCACACTTCGACACCATGTGACATACCTCGTTAGGCATTTTATATAAACGTACGGTTTTACCACTTTTATTAAAGCACCTCCGTCTCCAGTACACATGCAGTCCGTCCTTCTTTTGGGTCCTACCTCTAACATCACACCTTGGTTCCATCTACACATTCAGTCCTTCTCCATCTGCTTCCAGGCTGGATGTGTTGCTTGTTCAATTCAAATTTATTTATAAAGCACATTTAACACAACCTCCGTTTACCAAAGTGAACAACATTACCAGATGATGATCCTTGTTGGAACCAGTGCTTATTGGACTTTTTGTTGTCTTTCTGCCGTCTCCATAGTGACCAGCTTTGGTTTGGTTTGTTTTTCAGATTCCCAAAATATTGCCTCTGGATGACAGAAATTTCCCCGAATTTCTCCTGGATTCACTGAAGCATAAAAACTGGGACATTTTTTCTTATTTTCTTAATAAAATCCATATTGTTTTGCTTTTGGTGTAAGATTAAAGCTCACAGAGTTAGCATCAGCTAACATCCAGCCTTCTGGCTTTGCTTTCTAAAGTAAAAAGCAAAGCCTCCCTGTCTGTAATTATGGTCTGCGTGTGAAATAAAGGCTATGAACAAGGCTGGAGCGTAGTGATAATGCTGCTGATAGTGTCAATCATGCTTCACCTCTCCCTCGCTGCCTCTCTTGGCCTATAATCTCTGTTTTCCCCACTAACCTCCTCTGTATTTCAAAGCCAAAAAATTGCCTTCAGTGGTCAGATCTATCCGATCTTATCTGTGTTCTCGCTGGCTTTAATGTAAGCAGATTCTCAATCAGCCAGGATGAATCCAATCAAGGCGAAGGGGGAGGCGCAACAATCTAGGGCACTTTTCCCAATGACTGCTGCAGGCCAGGAGATTAGAGGACGGAGCGTGAGACGTGAGACGGGGAGGCGAGGAAAGGGGGGTTAGAAAGCCAGAGTTTCATTCAGCCATGCAGCACTGAATCACACATGCATTCATCACCTTTGCTTCCATTTGTCTAACCTCCTCAACTGCTCCCAGCTACACAAATGCAAATTTCCCTCCTCCTTACCTTTTCTTAGAATGATTCCTACCATACGGACGGCGAGGAGGACGGGAGGAGGCAGTGCTTCTTCAAATCAGCATGACTACCGGTTGATTTATCCTAAAAGTTTCCTCACTCCCTCCCATCCCTTCATCCTTCCACCACCAACGCTCGGTGACGGCTCTCCTTCCTCTCCTCTCTCATTTCCAAAGCTTAACTTCATTGTCTCAAGCCCCTCTCTGCTTTCATCTTAAGACAAAGATTTATGTAAATCTTTGGGCCGGCGTTAATGCGGAGCGCCGTGTGAGAAATAGCATCCCTAAATCGTGGCATTGTTGTTGGAAATGACAAGGCAGGCCCGTTAATCCCACAATGCGATCATCCAAATGTGTCATAATGCCGTGTGTAGGCAGGCAAATCTGAATATCAAAAAGAAGCTGCACACCTCTTATGCAGCGCCTTCAGGACTTCCACCGCTAAAGCACTCGTATCTCCTCCTTGCCCTGCTTGTCACTTCACTGGCATTGAAAACAGGGACTAAAATGCACGCCATGAAGTTGGTTGTGGAGCCGAAGTCTTCGTCGCGTCCAGGTTGTTTCTCCCACTTTGCAGCCTCTGATTGGCTCTGATAATGACAAACTGCATGTGTGAAGTGGCTGTGGAAGAGAGTGGAAATCCTCGATGGCAAGGTGTGTTATGAGGCTTTGTGTGGGAATCAAAGCCAAACAAAGCGGCGAGTCGCTTCCTGTGTGGAAGCTTTATTTACACACGGTCTTCCAGACGTTTTGCTGGGAGAAGGCGAGGAGCGAGGTAGCTCCTTTTTCCATGAGGAGTCATGGAACAGGCGTGTCCATCAGTTAGATGGGGACAAGTCTGCTGAAAGACGTCAATAATTCCCCGCCACACCGAGGGACTCCTCCATGATGCAACGGCCTTCCCGTCCTCACCTCCCGGCTCCGTATGACCCTCCCCTCTTCTTCCGCTTGGTGCTTCCACACCGCTGCCATCAGGTCTGGGAGGAGCCCTGCGGGGGGATTCTGTCAGGGAGAATAGCGGCGTTGATCTGGGAGGCTTAAGACCCTACTGTACCTGTCAACAGTGTGGCTTTGGCTCTGACGACCAGCAGCTTAAGTCATCTGAAGATGCTTTTTTTCCCTAACGAGGAGGCGCAGCGAGCGCTGACAGCCAGTCAGGGTTCGGGAATAATTCCATCCCTCTGAATAACCAGAGGTGTCTGTCTGGCTTAATCCCCCTAAACACACACTCTCACACACTCTGAGTCGGAAAGAAGAGCAGGTTGCAGTGGTGGTGATGATGATGATGATGATGATGATGATGATGATGGAGAGACGGAAGTCCAGTTTGGTGCTGACTAATGAAACTGATATTGCTTATGGAAAGTACTGACATGTTTCTGTAGCTGGAAATGATTATTTTTCATTTTATTTATTTATTTAAAATAAATAAAACTGTCAGAAAACAGAAAAACCACATCTCCAGGACCAGGACCAGAACCAGAACCAGGAAGGAAAACCTCCATCAGAACCAGAACCGGGAAGGAAAACCACCATCAGGACCAGAACCAGGAAGGAGGTCCAACTTGCTGGACCGGTTCGGGGTGGGTTAGGGTAACTGAAGCTTAAACTGATTGGTTCAGCCGGCTTTCTTGATAAGTTTATGACTTCCTGTTGCCTCTCTGTCATCTCCAACCACTCTGCCCATCCTCTCTGACCTCTGACCTCTGACAACCGGTTGTGTGAAAATCCCAGTACATATTCAGACCAGCGGGTGTAAATCTCTTCCTCATGCGGACGCTCTGTTTGCGTCGTCTGCAGCCTGTCTACATGCTGCCATGTGATTGGCTGTTTAGATATACAGGAAGTAGAACATGTAGGTGTGAAGTGGACGGTTAGAGTTGCATCAAACAGTAAATTTAATCATCAGGATCCGACTAACATCGGGTGTGTTCAGCATAAATCTGCCTTTTCCTGATAAATGATTAGATTTTTAATCTCTTTCCTCGTGAAGGCTTCCCTCCCTGCTTCTCGGTTTCTTCCCCTCTTACTGGGTCTCATTACTTCTCCTCCACCGTCTTTCTCTTGGCTTGGATAATCCCCCCTGTAGGGGACTTCAAAGTGCAGGCCGGCCAGGGAAAAGCCTTAATTACCCATTTGCCTTGAAACTCGAGCCAAATCAAAACTCCCCGGGTCCGTCCGACTCCACACTCACGCCGCCTCCGACTAATTGTGGGTCTGAATTTCCTTCTTTTTCCATCCTCTCTCTCTGCAGTGGAAATGGGATGAAATGAAAACACAGAGGCAGGTGATGAAAGAGTGGATGACCTTATTTCAGGGTCTTTCTGAGACGACACACATGGAGATTTCCATATGTTGAGATGAAAATGTTGCAGCTTTGTGAGATTAAAACCAATGATGACATCATTCTTGTCCAGTTTGAGTCACTGTTACTAGAAAAATCTGACAAGACTCCCACTCTTCCCTCAAATCATCTAATTATCAGAGCACGTTATTTATTTATCGCAATTTTTTGGAAAATATGGAATTTTAACAAGCAGCTTCTGTGTTTTTACTGAGCAGTCAGAGCAGCGAGTGGGGAGTATTTCAAGATACCGAGAAACCAAGTTGGTGTCTTCAGTTTTTCACAGTTTCATAATTAAACAATTATCAGTTTTCCCCATTTGCATAACTAAACGGATTTATGTCGTTTGGCTTTTTCCGAGGTCGCCTCAGCAAACCATCTGCTTCCAAACCAGTCTAGTGGTCTGATAGCCAGGTAGACTAGCAGTCTGAAAGCCAGGTAGCCTAGCAGTCTGAAAGCCAGGTAGCCTAGCAGTCTGAAAGCCAGGTAGACTAGCAGTCTGAAAGCCAGGTAGCCTAGCGGTCTGAAAGCCAGGTAGACTAGCAGTCTGATAGCCAGGTAGACTAGCAGTCTGATAGCCAGGTAGACTAGCAGTCTGATAGCCAGGTAGCCTAGCAGTCTGAAAGCCAGGTAGACTAGCAGTCTGATAGCCAGGTAGCCTAGCAGTCTGAAAGCCAGGTAGACTAGCGGTCTGATAGCCAGGTAGCCTAGCGGTCTGAAAGCCAGGTAGCCTAGCGGTCTGATAGCCAGGTAGCCTAGCGGTCTGAAAGCCAGGTAGCCTAGCGGTCTGATAGCCAGGTAGCCTAGCGGTCTGAAAGCCAGGTAGCCTAGCGGTCTGAAAGCCAGGTAGCCTAGCGGTCTGAAAGCCAGGTAGACTAGCAGTCTGATAGCCAGGTAGACTAGCAGTCTGATAGCCAGGTAGCCTAGCAGTCTGATAGCCAGGTAGCCTAGCAGTCTGAAAGCCAGGTAGACTAGCGGTCTGAAAGCCAGGTAGACTAGCGGTCTGAAAGCCAGGTAGCCTAGCGGTCTGAAAGCCAGGTAGCCTAGCGGTCTGATAGCCAGGTAGCCTAGCGGTCTGAAAGCCAGGTAGCCTAGCAGTCTGAAAGCCAGGTAGCCTAGCAGTCTGAAAGCCAGGTAGCCTAGCAGTCTGAAAGCCAGGTAGCCTAGCAGTCTGAAAGCCAGGTAGCCTAGCAGTCTGAAAGCCAGGTAGCCTAGCAGTCTGAAAGCCAGGTAGCCTAGCAGTCTGAAAGCCAGGTAGCCTAGCAGTCTGAAAGCCAGGTAGACTAGTGCTCTGATAGCCAGGTAGCCTAGCAGTCTGATAGCCAGGTAGCCTAGCAGTCTGAAAGCCAGGTAGACTAGCGGTCTGATAGCCAGGTAGCCTAGCGGTCTGATAGCCAGGTAGACTAGCGGTCTGAAAGCCAGGTAGACTAGCGGTCTGATAGCCAGGTAGACTAGCGGTCTGATAGACAGGTAGTCTAGCAGTCTGAAAGCCAGGTAGACTAGTGGTCTGAAAGCCAGGTAGACTAGTGGTCTGATAGCCAGGTAGCCTAGCAGTCTGAAAGCCAGGTAGACTAGCGGTCTGATAGCCAGGTAGTCTAGCAGTCTGAAAGCCAGGTAGACTAGCAGTCTGATAGCCAGGTAGCCTAGCAGTCTGAAAGCCAGGTAGACTAGCGGTCTGAAAGCCAGGTAGCCTAGCGGTCTGAAAGCCAGGTAGACTAGTGGTCTGATAGCCAGGTAGCCTAGTGGTCTGAAAGCCAGGTAGCCTAGCGGTCTGAAAGCCAGGTAGCCTAGCGGTCTGATAGCCAGGTAGACTAGCGGTCTGATAGCCAGGTAGACTAGCAGTCTGATAGCCAGGTAGCCAAGCGGTCTGAAAGCCAGGTAGCCTAGCGGTCTGAAAGCCAGGTAGCCTAGCGGTCTGATAGCCAGGTAGACTAGCGGTCTGATAGCCAGGTAGACTAGCGGTCTGATAGCCAGGTAGACTAGCGGTCTGATAGCCAGGTAGCCTAGCGGTCTGATAGCCAGGTAGCCTAGCGGTCTGAAAGCCAGGTAGCCTAGCGGTCTGAAAGCCAGGTAGACTAGCGGTCTGAAAGCCAGGTAGACTAGCGCTCTGATAGCCAGGTAGACTAGCGCTCTGATAGCCAGGTGACCTAGAGCTCTGATAGCCAGGTAGCCTGATTGTTAGGTATTTATGTAGCCCTGTAGCGTTTCGAAGCTCCCTCATTTCCCTTTCCACGTTTTTCTTTTCAAACATTTACAAATTGTGACGTGTCGCATTGTGATGGATCATGATTAAACAGTGAATCAGCTTATTCCCAATTAAAACGTACATTTGCATTTAGTCATCTGGTTTGGGAGAGAATGCAGAACATTTACAACACAACAAGAAGCAGCTGATGATATCTGTTCATTTAAACTACAGATTTTTGTTTAACCGCAGCTGTAGGAAGTATATAAAGGCATTTTGCTTGTTATAACAACATCATTTTTTATTGGTTGAATGTCTTTGATGAGCTGCTTTAATGATGCTTTCAGATTATCTGAATTCCAACTGAATAATAATTTTTTTTCAAAGTGATATAAAATGAGTTGATATGGATCCTCACAGGTAAAGAATTAAATGCATTTATATATGTTAAACATGATTATCATTTACATGCAACTCTTAGTATGACAGGAGATAATGTGATAAAGAATGACGCTCCTCTCTGAGTCTGTTGTTGTTGTTGTTGTGGTTGTTGTTGTGGTTGTGCAGGATGCTGTGAATAAGCAGAGGCCGACACTGTGAGTCTGAACGTTGTGTTTACTGGAACCAGCCGATGAAACACACCCGCTGAACCTCAGCTACATCACAGAAACACGCTGCAGTCTACGACAGTCCGTCCAGAAACTGAAGCAACATCACAAACAGCATCACACTGTACGCCAACAAGCCCCGCCCCCAGCCCCTCCCCTCTGCATCCAAACATGATGAAAACATTACTTTTAATCCCGCTGCTGCTGATTGGTAGATGGATGAGCGTTGCCGTCAGAGTGCAGCGTGGTTTGATGTTTGATCGGATACCCCCCCCCCCCCCCCCCCCCCCCTCCCCCCCCCCCTCGCGTGCGTCCCGTGGTCCAGTCCAGCAGCAGGTCAACCTTCCTGCCTCCAGCTTCTCCACACGACTGGACGGCATTTTGAAATTATATTCCTGTTACACCAGCTCCCCAACCCCCATCAAACCCCCCTCCCACAACAACACATAAATAACATCATTGTTGTAGAAAACTATGTACATGACATGGAGGTAAAGAAAACAAGTTGTGGTTTTTCTCTAAAAGGCTGTTTAACAACCTTCATCCTGTTCTGTACAAACGATCCCGTTCCGTTTGGACAAACACGCCGAGGCAGCCGCTGAGCTGGAGCGGGATAAAGTCCCCTTCCTCCCCCACGACGGGAGCATCAGTACCTTCCTCCCCCACGACGGGAGCATCAGTACCGCCCCCCCCGACCCACCCAATCCAAGTTTGTTACAGCTCAGTCGCTTTTTCCAACTCATTTATTTTTTATTTCGTTACACCCAAGGCAGAAGAAAAGTTACTAAAACCGAAGACTTTTACAGTTACATAGAAAAAAAAAAAAACCAATCTTTTAGAGACCCACACTTTAAATCAGACTGTAAAATAAAATAAAAACAAAAAAATTGAGAAACAGCATTTTTTCTATTTTCCTGAAACGCCCAGGCATTCTCCAATATGACAAATACTGCTATACTTTTACAGTAAACAAGAAAAATGTCCGATATATTTATATATATTTATATATGTACTAAAACCCGTCACAAAAAAATAAAATAAACAAAATATTTAAAAAAAAAAAAAAAAAAAGCAATATACACATTGCCACTTTGGCATTGAGAAAAAGTTAAAAAGCCAACCTGAAAAAAAGTGAAAACACACACACACACACACACACACAGGAATATTATTTTCACCCTTTGTACTTGTATCAATACTGTAAACGTATTTAAGACAGAGTGCACTAACTTCTGCTCTAGTTTTCCTGATCCTCGTCCAGTCGCGTCCTTGACTTTTTGCGTGACTTTCATCCACTCCTGGAATTTTTCCTTGAGAGGACAACTTTGTGTCCTTGTGAGTGAGAAATTTGTTATAGATCTATAAATAAGTTTGTGCCTTTATATGTACATATGCATACATATATACACACACAGACACATTAACATTGTGCTGGGTCATTCCTTTTTATTCATTAATTATGTCAAGATGTCAAATTACACATTAAAATGAACCGTTTTTATTTTTTATTCCCTCGTTTTTAATTTGATGCTTCATAAAAAGTGTTGCATTTGTCTGAGACAATAAATAGGAAGATCGTTATTCAAGGCACACTCATGTCAGATCGAATGGCAGTACAAAAACTGTCCCAAATAAATTATTATTCACTGGATTTTTATAGTGCCAGCATCGGGAAAGCTTAGCTAGTAACAATCCTGGCACTTCAGCATCAGGAGATCCCAAGCTCCGCCCCCTTTTTCGGCTCGCTGTCTGCATGTCGGATGGAGGAGATGTAAAGTGCCGGTTTGGTGTGTTTTTTATCAAGTCAGAAAACGTGAAATGTGATGGAAAAAAGAAAAAAATTGCGGTTATGACAGTGCTGATCGATGATCCATAAGTTCGCGACATATTTCAGCACGAACCGTTTTCCCGTTACACATTAAAATCTGAGATTATCAACAGAAATTTATTCATAAGCGCACATGATTTTCAAGTGCTGATGAAACATTGAAAGCAAAGTGTTCTGACGGGTTTGCAGAGTGGGGGGGTAAATAAAGGAACGTAGTAGAATTTACCCTGAGATGTCTATGTGCTCTCCGTGTCTCCATCTTCCTTTATGCATCCTCATCATGGCTTCACGCACTTCTGATCAGTAAGAAACCTAAAGACGCCGTGGCTTCATGCAAACAGGATGCAGGGGGTGGTCTGAGATGGGGGGGTATGAACCTTGGGATCCTCCTTCGTTTGAGATTTACTGTCCATCATGACACTCAGTGCTACATATCCAATTACATCGACATGTTTTAGGGTCAGTCCATGCTACAATGCCGGAGGATTGTTGTCCGCGTAACGTCGTTGCACAAAATAAACTAATTCTAGCATTCTCAGTTAACGCCGCTTTCAAATTGAAGATTGAATTCAGCATCTTTTCAAGACAATTAGCTTAATATACAGTTCCTACAAGCAGTGGCCAAAACAAGACGTAAGATGGGTTTCTGTACTCTCAGGATGTCACGCGGACTAAAAAAATAATACAAAATAAGCTCAATCGATGTAAACAAAGAAAATGTCTAATAAAAACGTACCTGCACATGCCAATAAATACAGAAATTATTGCACAGTTAAAGGCTCCACATATTTTCTAACTCAACTGACTGATTGTTTAGAAATGAGTGCCGAGAGGCAGTTTAGACAGCTTCAGTTGTTAAGATCTCTGTTTTCACCTTTTTTTGTTTCTCAGTTGGCAGTTTTTGTCTTTTTTTTTAATCAAAAACACAAAAATAACCCAAAATGAATATAAAAGTATCCAGCTACCCCCCTTGTGTCTGCTTTTTCAGTCTTCAGGCTCGCTCCGCTTGTTCGATTTTCACCTCACTGGTCATCAAATGTTCTCCGTGCCACTTTTTCATGTGTTTCTCCAGAGTGCTGTACACACTGAAGGGCATTTGGCAAATGTCGCAGCGGTAGACCTCCTTGCCGAGCTGGCCGTGCGTCTTCATGTGGCGGGTGAGCTTGGAGCTCTGGGCGCACGCGTAGTTGCACAGCTCGCACTTGTACGGCCGCTCGCCAGTGTGGCTGCGCCGGTGCACCGTCAGGTTGCTGCAGTTCTTGAACACCTTGCCGCAGAACTCGCAGGTGTCGCACCTCCTGCCGTCCTTGGAGCTGGGGCGACCCGGGCCGGGACCGCCGCCTAGATGAGGCGTGCTGCCCCCGCTGGCGGTGCCACTGCGGCCCGACAAGCCGCCGTCCAGCAAGTCTCCCGGAGGGGTGGAGAAGCGCAGGCTGCCGTTCTCTGAGGAGTGCTCAGACGAGGTGGCGAAGGGCGATTGTCTGGAGTCAGTGAAGCCTAAGAAAGGGTCTTTGATGAAGTGGCGGGAGGCAGCGTAACCCACCAGCCACTGGGAGTACACATTCTCAGAGGGGATGTGCGGTGCTGGCGGGATGTCCAAGTCCTTCTCGATCTTGATCTTCTTGTTGGAGGAGTTGGACAGAGCCGGGCTGGTGATGGGGGTGGGCTTACGTGGAAACAGACCTGAGAAAGAGTCGCCGGAGCCACAGTTCCGGCCGTTTATGGTTGTCCGCTCTTCCTGGTGGTGGTGGTGGTGGTGGTCCATCTCCCCGGCCACCGAATCCTCGTCTCCAGTGTCCCGCTGGCAGTCTGAGCCCCTCTTTGAGAACGACATCCTCTTACGATTGTCAACTATCAGATTATTGTACGGTTGTATGGAGTTGAGCCCCCCGCCGCCCACCATCTTGTCCAGAGCGAGCGAAGACTTCTCTTCGGAGGAAGGCTTGGAGCCATTCTCTCTGTTCCGGTAGAACTCTGACTCCATGCTGAAGTTGGATTCTGGTCGACTCTCATTCTCCAGTTCCTCTTCCTCCTCCTCCTCCTCCTCCTCGTTGCCCTCCCCCTGGAAGTCCCCGTCGCGGTTCTTAATGCCCTCGCCAGTGACGTCACTAGTGCCCGGTTCTGGGGAGCTGGTGGTGGACAGGCCGTCGTCGGAGCGTCCCGTCATGGATCCGGCCTTGTGCATGTGCGTCTTCATGTGGCGCTTCAGTTTGCTGGCCTGCGAGCAGGCGTGGTCACACAGCTGACACTTGTACGGTTTCTCGCCGGTATGGCTGCGCCGATGCACCACCAGGTTGCTCTGGAACTTGAACGTCTTCCCACAGAATTCACAGGACTTGATCTTGTTCTGTGTCTGGGGTGGGGTAGTGCTGTTTGGGGGCATCGGCGGCAGGGGAGGGGTGCTCAGAAAGGGCGACTTGGGCCCCGGCTGGAAGGGGTTGGGGTTTAGTAGTCGGTGCATAGGGTTGGGCCTGCTGGGTGACAGCGGTGGGGTGGTGCTGTTCGTGTTCCCCGCCAGCTCACGCAGCCGCCTGGAGAAGTCCATGGACTGGGACTCCATGGCCATCGGCGTCAGCCGCATCACCCTCTCGAAGGCACTGGGGTGCTGGGAGATGAGGCCCATTTCCTCTGCGCTGAGGCGTTCCAGCCGGTGGGGGTCCAGGTGATGGCGGGGCGGTGGGCTGACGAACGGAGGCGTGTTGGGGAGGCGGCTCTCCACAAAGCCCGGCGGTGGCTCCCGGAGCAGGGGCCCCGTCATCCTCAGGAGGTGGAAAGGATTGTTTTCTCCCAGGAAAGTGGTGAGCGGGGACGGCGGGATGGAGTCGCTGCCCATGGGGGGAGGCATGGTGAGCCGAGGGGTGAGGGCGGTGCTGGAGGGGTTGGACTCCAGGTAGATGCGGATGCCGTGGGTGTTCTGGGCATGCTGCAGCAGGAACCAGGCGCTGGGGAACGGCTGCTTGCAGGTGGTGCAGATGTAGTTCGAAGGTTCGTCTCTGCCGCCTGCAGACAGAAAATCACAGATTCATCGTCGGACTTTTCGCTTCATCAGCTTCTCTGAACAAACGTCACTGCAGTCAGAATCAGAACTTTTTCCTCCACAGCGGCTTTTTCACCCAGACAGGGGAGGGTGTTCCTCCGTCCAGCGGCTGCCAGACATTTCCCATCATGTTGCCGCATCAGCATGATGTACACACATTCTCCCGCTCACACCGGATCTACGGCCCACACCGTAGCCTTCATCTACTGGCCTCACCAGTCCCATCACACCAGTCACACCAGTCACACCAGTCCCATCACACCAGTCCCATCACACCAGTCACACCAGTCCCATCACACCAGTCCCGTCACACCAGTCACACCAGTCCCATCACACCAGTCACACCAGTCCCGTCACACCAGTCACGCCAGTCCCATCACACCAGTCACACCAGTCCCATCACACCAGTCACACCAGTCCCATCACACCAGTCACACCAGTCCCATCACACCAGTCCCGTCACACCAGTCACACCAGTCCCATCACACCAGTCACACCAGTCCCGTCACACCAGTCACACCAGTCCCATCACACCAGTCACACCTGTCCCGTCACACCAGTCACACCAGTCACACCCGTCACACCAGTCCCGTCACACCAGTCACACCAGTCCCATCACACCAGTCACACCAGTCACACCAGTCCCGTCACACCAGTCACACCAGTCACACCAGTCCCGTCACACCAATCACACCAGTCCCATCACACCAATCACACCAGTCACACCAGTCCCGTCACACCAATCACACCAGTCCCGTCACACCAGTCACACCAGTCCCATCACAGGAGTCCCGTCACACCAGTCACACCAGTCCCATCACACCAGTCACACCAGTCCCATCACACCAATCACACCAGTCCCATCACACCAGTCACACCAGTCACACCAGTCCCGTCACACCAATCACACCAGTCCCGTCACACCAGTCACACCAGTCCCATCACACCAGTCCCGTCACACCAGTCACACCAGTCCCATCACACCAGTCACACCAGTCCCATCACACCAATCACACCAGTCCCATCACACCAGTCACACCAGTCCCATCACACCAGTCACACCAGTCCCATCACACCAGTCCCGTCACACCAGTCACACCAGTCCCATCACACCAGTCACACCAGTCCCGTCACACCAGTCACACCAGTCCCATCACACCAGTCACACCAGTCCCATCACACCAGTCACACCAGTCCCATCACACCAGTCCCGTCACACCAGTCACACCAGTCCCATCACACCAGTCACACCAGTCCCGTCACACCAGTCACACCAGTCACACCAGTCACACCAGTCCCGTCACACCAATCACACCAGTCCCATCACACCAATCACACCAGTCCCGTCACACCAGTCACACCAGTCCCGTCACACCAATCAGACCAGTCCCATCACACCAATCAGACCAGTCCCATCACACCAGTCACACCAGTCACACCAGTCTCATCACACCAGTCACACCAGTCCCGTCACGCCAGTCACACCAGTCCCGTCACACCAGTCACACCAGCCCCGTCACACCAGTCACACCAGTCCATTCACACCAGTCCCATCACACCAGTCACACCAGTCCATTCACACCAGTCCCGTCACACCAGTCACACTAGTCCCGTCACACCAGTCACACCAGTCCCGTCACACCAGTCCCGTCACACCAGTCACACCAGTCCCATCAGACCAGTCACACCAGTCACACCAGTCCCGTCACACCAGTCACACCAGTCACACCAGTCCCGTCACACCAATCACACCAGTCCCATCACACCAATCACACCAGTCCCGTCACACCAGTCACACCAGTCCCATCACACCAGTCCCGTCACACCAGTCACACCAGTCCCATCACACCAGTCACACCAGTCCCATCACACCAGTCACACCAGTCCCGTCACACCAGTCCCGTCACACCAGTCACACCAGTTCCATCACACCAGTCCCTTCACACCAGTCACACCAGTTACATCACACCAGTCACACCAGTCCCATCACACCAGTCACACCAGTCCCGTCACACCAGTCACACCAGTCCCATCACACCAGTCACACCAGTCCCGTCACACCAGTCACACCAGTCTCATCACACCAGTCACACCAGTCCCGTCACACCAGTCACACCAGTCTCATCACACCAGTCCCATCACACCAGTCACACCAGTCCCATCACACCAGTCACACCAGTCCCGTCACACCAGTCACACCAGTCTCATCACACCAGTCACACCAGTCCCGTCACGCCAGTCACACCAGTCCCGTCACACCAGTCACACCAGTCCCGTCACACCAGTCACACCAGTCCATTCACACCAGTCCCATCACACCAATCACACCAGTCCCATCACACCAGTCACACCAGTCCCGTCACACCACTCACACCAGTCCCGTCACACCAATCACACCAGTCCAGTCACACCAGTCACACCAGTCCCATCACACCAGTCACACCAGTCCCATCACACCAGTCACACCAGTCCCATCACACCAGTCACACCAGTCCCATCACACCAATCACACCAGTCCCATCACACCAGTCACACCAGTCCCATCACACCAGTCACACCAGTCCCGTCACACCAGTCACACCAGTCCCATCACACCAGTCACACCAGTCCCATCACACCAGTCACACCAGTCCCGTCACACCAGTCACACCAGTCCAGTCACACCAGTCACACCAGTCCCGTCACACCAGTCACACCAGCCCCATCACACCAGTCACACCAGTCAAGTCACACCAGTCCCGTCACACCAGTCACACCAGTCACACCAGTCCCGTCACACCAGTCACACCAGTTCCATCACACCAGTCCCATCACACCAGTCACAAAAGTCCCGTCACACCAGTCACACCAGTCCCGTCACACCAGTCACACCAGTCCCATCACACCACTCACACCAGTCCCGTCACACCAGTCACACCAGTCCTATCACACCAGTCACACCAGTCCCGTCACACCAGTCACACCAGTCACACCAGTTCCATCACACCAGTCACACCAGTCCCGTCACACCAGTCACACCAGTCCCGTCACACCACTCACACCAGTTCCATCACACCAGTCACACCAGTTCCATCACACCAGTCACACCAGTCCCGTCACACCAGTCACACCAGTCCCGTCACACCAGTCACACCAGTTCCATCACACCAGTCACACCAGTCCCATCACACCAGTCACACCAGTTCCATCACACCAGTCACACCAGTTCCATCACACCAGTCACACCAGTCCCGTCACACCAGTCACACCAGTTCCATCACACCAGTCACACCAGTCCCGTCACACCAGTCACACCAGTCCCGTCACACCACTCACACCAGTTCCATCACACCAGTCACACCAGTTCCATCACACCAGTCACACCAGTCCCGTCACACCAGTCACACCAGTCCCGTCACACCAGTCACACCAGTTCCATCACACCAGTCACACCAGTCCCATCACACCAGTCACACCAGTCCCGTCACACCAGTCCCGTCACACCAGTCACACCAGTTCCATCACACCAGTCACACCAGTCCCATCACACCAGTCACACCAGTCCCATCACACCAGTCACACCAGTCCCGTCACACCAGTCACACCAGTTCCATCACACCAGTCACACCAGTCCCGTCACACCAGTCACACCAGTCCCGTCACACCAGTCACACCAGTTCCATCACACCAGTCACACCAGTCCCGTCACACCAGTCACACCAGTCCCGTCACACCAGTCACACCAGTTCCATCACACCAGTCACACCAGTCCCGTCACACCAGTCACACCAGTCCCGAAACACCAGTTACACCAGTCCCGTCACACCAGTCACATCAGTCACACCAGTCCCGTCACACCAGTCACACCAGTTCCATCACACCAGTCCCGTCACACCAGTCACACCAGTCCCGTCACACCAGTCACACCAGTTCCAACACACCAGTCACACCAGTTCCATCACACCAGTCACACCAGTCCCGTCACACCAGTCACACCAGTTCCATCACACCAGTCCCGTCACACCAGTCACACCAGTCCCATCACACCAGTCACACCAGTTCCATCACAACAGTCACACCAGTCCTGTCACACCAGTCCCGTCAAACCAGTCACACCAGTTCCATCACACCAGTCACACCAGTCCCGTCACACCAGTCACACCAGTTCCATCACACCAGTCCCGTCACACCAGTCACACCAGTCCCGTCACACCAGTCACACCAGTCCCGTCACACCAGTCACACCAGTTCCATCACACCAGTCACACCAGTCCCGTCACACCAGTCACACCAGTTCCATCACACCAGTCACACCAGTCCCGTCACACCAGTCACACCAGTCCCATCACACCAGTCACACCAGTCCTGTCACACCAGTCACACCAGTCCCGTCACACCAGTCACACCAGTCCCGTCACACCAGTCACACCAGTCCCGTCACACCAGTCACACCAGTTCCGTCACACCAGTCACACCAGTCCCGTCACACCAGTCACACCAGTTCCATCCCACCAGTCACACCAGTCCCGTCACACCAGTCACACCAGTTCCATCACACCAGTCCCATCACACCAGTCACACCAGTCCCGTCACACCAGTCACACCAGTCCCGTCACACCAGTCACACCAGTTCCATCACACCAGTCACACCAGTCCCGTCACACCAGTCACACCAGTCCCGTCACACCAGTTCCATCACACCAGTCACACCAGTCCCGTCACACCAGTCACACCAGTCCCGTCACACCAGTCACACCAGTTCCATCACACCAGTCCCATCACACCAGTCACACCAGTCCCGTCACACCAGTCCCGTCACACCAGTCACACCAGTTCCATCACACCAGTCCCGTCACACCAGTCACACCAGTCCCGTCACACCAGTCACACCAGTCCCGTCACACCAGTTCCATCACACCAGTTCCATCACACCAGTCCCATCACACCTGTCACACCAGTCCCGTCACACCAGTCACACCAGTCCCGTCACACCAGTCTCACCAGTCCCGTCACACCAGTCATACCAGTCCCGTCACACCAGTCACACCAGTCCCATCACACCAGTCACACCAGTTCCATCACACCAGTCACACCAGTCCCGTTACACCAGTCACACCAGTTCCATCACACCAGTCACACCAGTTCCATCACACCAGTCACAGCAGTCCCGTCACACCAGTCACACCAGTTCCATCACACCAGTCACACCAGTCCCATCACACCAGTCACACCAGTTCCATCACACCAGTCACACCAGTCCCATCACACCAGTCACACCAGTCCAGTCACACCAGTCCCGTCACACCAGTCACACCAGTCCCGTCACACCAGTCACACCAGTCCCATCACACCAGTCACACCAGTCCCGTCACACCAGTCACACCAGTCCCGTCACACCAGTCACACCAGTTCCATCACACCAGTCACACCAGTCCCGTCACACCAGTCACACCAGTTCCATCACACCAGTCACACCAGTCCCATCACACCAGTCACACCAGTTCCATCACACCAGTCACACCAGTCCCGTCACACCAGTCACACCAGTCCCGTCACACCAGTTCCATCACACCAGTCACACCAGTTCCATCACACCAGTCACACCAGTCCCGTCACACCAGTCACACCAGTCCCGTCACACTAGTCACACCAGTCCCGTCACACCAGTCACACCAGTTCCATCACACCAGTCACACCAGTCCCGTCACACCAGTCCCGTCACACCAGTCACACCAGTCACCACAGTCCTGTCACACCAGTCACACCAGTGCCATCACACCAGTCCCATCACACCAGTCACACCAGTCCCGTCACACCAGTCACACCAGTTCCAACACACCAGTCACACCAGTTCCATCACACCAGTCCCATCACACCAGTCACACCAGTCCCGTCACACCAGTCACACCAGTTCTATCACACCAGTCCCGTCACACCAGTCACACCAGTCCCATCACACCAGTCACACCAGTTCCATCACACCAGTCACACCAGTCCCGTCACACCAGTCCCGTCACACCAGTCACACCAGTTCCATCACACCAGTCACACCAGTCCCGTCACACCAGTCACACCAGTTCTATCACACCAGTCCCGTCACACCAGTCACACCAGTCCAGTCACACCAGTCCCGTCACACCAGTCACACCAGTTCCATCACACCAGTCACACCAGTCCCGTCACACCAGTCACACCAGTTCCATCACACCAGTCACACCAGTCCCGTCACACCAGTCCCATCTCACCAGTCACACCAGTCCCATCACACCAGTCACACCAGTCCCGTCACACCAGTCACACCAGTTCCAACACACCAGTCACACCAGTTCCATCACACCAGTCCCATCACACCAGTCACACCAGTCCCGTCACACCAGTCACACCAGTTCTATCACACCAGTCCCGTCACACCAGTCACACCAGTCCCATCACACCAGTCACACCAGTTCCATCACACCAGTCACACCAGTCCCGTCACACCAGTCCCGTCACACCAGTCACACCAGTTCCATCACACCAGTCACACCAGTCCCGTCACACCAGTCACACCAGTTCTATCACACCAGTCCCGTCACACCAGTCACACCAGTCCAGTCACACCAGTCCCGTCACACCAGTCACACCAGTTCCATCACACCAGTCACACCAGTCCCGTCACACCAGTCACACCAGTTCCATCACACCAGTCACACCAGTCCCGTCACACCAGTCCCATCTCACCAGTCACACCAGTCCCGTCACACCAGTCACACCAGTCCCGTCACACCAGTCACACCAGTTCCATCACACCAGTCACACCAGTTCCATCACACCAGTCACAGCAGTCCCGTCACACCAGTCACACCAGTTCCATCACACCAGTCACACCAGTCCCATCACACCAGTCACACCAGTTCCATCACACCAGTCACACCAGTCCCATCACACCAGTCACACCAGTCCAGTCACACCAGTCCCGTCACACCAGTCACACCAGTCCCGTCACACCAGTCACACCAGTTCCATCCCACCAGTCACACCAGTCCCGTCACACCAGTCACACCAGTCCCGTCACACCAGTCCCGTCACACCAGTCACACCAGTCCCGTCACACCAGTCACACCAGTTCCATCACACCAGTCACACCAGTCCCGTCACACCAGTCACACCAGTCCCGTCACACCAGTTCCATCACACCAGTCACACCAGTTCCATCACACCAGTCACACCAGTCCCGTCACACCAGTCACACCAGTTCCATCACACCAGTCCCATCACACCAGTCACACCAGTCCCATCACACCAGTCACACCAGTTCCATCACACCAGTCACACCAGTCCCGTCACACCAGTCACACCAGTTCCATCACACCAGTCACACCAGTCCCGTCACACCAGTCACACCAGTTCCATCACACCAGTCACACCAGTCCCGTCACACCAGTCACACCAGTTCCATCACACCAGTCACACCAGTCCCGTCACACCAGTCACACCAGTTCCATCACACCAGTCACACCAGTCCCGTCACACCAGTCACACCAGTTCCATCACACCAGTCACACCAGTTCCATCACACCAGTCCCGTCACACCAGTCACACCATTCCCATCACACCAGTCACACCAGTTCCATCACACCAGTCACACCAGTCCAGTCACACCAGTTCCATCACACCAGTCCCATCACACCAGTCACACCAGTCCCGTCACACCAGTCACACCAGTTCCATCAAACCAGTCCCGTCACACCAGTCACACCAGTCCCGTCACACCAGTCACACCAGTCACACCAGTTCCATCACACCAGTCACACCAGTCCCGTCACACCAGTCACACCAGTTCCATCACACCAGTCACACCAGTCACACCAGTTCCATCACACCAGTCACACCAGTCCCGTCACACCAGTCACACCAGTTCCATCACACCAGTCACACCAGTCACACCAGTTCCATCACACCAGTCACACCAGTCCCGTCACACCAGTTCCATCACACCAGTCCCATCACACCAGTCACACCAGTCCCATCACACCAGTCCCATCACACCAGTCACACCAGTCCCATCACACCAGTCACACCAGTTCCATCACACCAGTCCCATCACACCAGTCACACCAGTCCCATCACACCAGTCCCGTCACACCAGTCACACCAGTCACACCAGTTCCATCACACCAGTCACACCAGTCCCGTCACACCAGTCACACCAGTCCCATCACACCAGTCCAGTCACACCAGTCACACCAGTCCCATCACACCAGTCCCGTCACACCAGTCACACCAGTCCCATCACACCAGTCACACCAGTCCCGTCACACCAGTCACACCAGTCCCATCACACCAGTCCCGTCACACCAGTCACACCAGTCCCATCACACCAGTCACACCAGTCCAGTCACACCAGTTCCATCACACCAGTCACACCAGTCACACCAGTCCCATCACACCAGTCCCGTCACACCAGTCACACCAGTCCCGTCACACCAGTCACACCAGTCCCATCACACCAGTCACACCAGTCCCATCACACCAGTCACACCAGTCCCGTCACACCAGTCACACCAGTTCCATCACACCAGTCCCATCACACCAATCACACCAGTTCCATCACACCAGTCACACCAGTCCCATCACACCAGTCACACCAGTCCCATCACACCAGTCCCGTCACACCAGTCACACCAGTCCCATCACACCAGTCCCGTCACACCAGTCAAACCAGTCCCATCACACCAGTCCCGTCACACCAGTCACACCAGTCCCATCACACCAGTTCCATCACACCAGTCACACCAGTCCCGTCACACCAGTCACACCAGTTCCATCACACCAGTCCCGTCACACCAGTCACACCAGTCCCATCACACCAGTCACACCAGTCCAGTCACACCAGTTCCATCACACCAGTCACACCAGTCACACCAGTTCCATCACACCAGTCACACCAGTCACACCAGTTCCATCACACCAGTCACACCAGTCCCGTCACACCAGTTCCATCACACCAGTCCCATCACACCAGTCACACCAGTCCCATCACACCAGTCCCATCACACCAGTCACACCAGTCCCATCACACCAGTCACACCAGTTCCATCACACCAGTCCCATCACACCAGTCACACCAGTCCCATCACACCAGTCCCGTCACACCAGTCACACCAGTCCCGTCATACCAGTCACACCAGTCACACCAGTTCCATCACACCAGTCACACCAGTCCCGTCACACCAGTCACACCAGTCCCATCACACCAGTCCAGTCACACCAGTCACACCAGTCCCATCACACCAGTCCCGTCACACCAGTCACACCAGTCCCATCACACCAGTCACACCAGTCCCGTCACACCAGTCACACCAGTCCCATCACACCAGTCCCGTCACACCAGTCACACCAGTCCCATCACACCAGTCACACCAGTCCAGTCACACCAGTTCCATCACACCAGTCACACCAGTCCCATCACACCAGTCCCGTCACACCAGTCACACCAGTCCCGTCACACCAGTCACACCAGTCCCATCACACCAGTCACACCAGTCCCATCACACCAGTCACACCAGTCCCGTCACACCAGTCACACCAGTCCCATCACACCAGTTCCATCACACCAGTCACACCAGTCCCATCACACCAGTCCCGTCACACCAGTCACACCAGTCCCGTCACACCAGTCACACCAGTCCCATCACACCAGTTCCATCACACCAGTCCCATCACACCAGTTCCATCACACCAGTCACACCAGTCCCGTCACACCAGTCCCGTCACACCAGTCACACCAGTCCCGTCACACCAGTCACACCAGTTCCATCACACCAGTCACACCAGTCCCGTCACACCAGTCACACCAGTCCCGTCACACCAGTTCCATCACACCAGTCACACCAGTTCCATCACACCAGTCACACCAGTCCCGTCACACCAGTCACACCAGTTCCATCACACCAGTCCCATCACACCAGTCACACCAGTCCCATCACACCAGTCACACCAGTTCCATCACACCAGTCACACCAGTCCCGTCACACCAGTCACACCAGTTCCATCACACCAGTCACACCAGTCCCGTCACACCAGTCACACCAGTTCCATCACACCAGTCACACCAGTCCCGTCACACCAGTCACACCAGTTCCATCACACCAGTCACACCAGTCCCGTCACACCAGTCACACCAGTTCCATCACACCAGTCACACCAGTCCCGTCACACCAGTCACACCAGTTCCATCACACCAGTCACACCAGTCCCATCACACCAGTCACACCAGTTCCATCACACCAGTCCCGTCACACCAGTCACACCATTCCCATCACACCAGTCACACCAGTTCCATCACACCAGTCACACCAGTCCAGTCACACCAGTTCCATCACACCAGTCCCATCACACCAGTCACACCAGTCCCGTCACACCAGTCACACCAGTTCCATCACACCAGTCCCGTCACACCAGTCACACCAGTCCCGTCACACCAGTCACACCAGTCACACCAGTTCCATCACACCAGTCACACCAGTCCCGTCACACCAGTCACACCAGTTCCATCACACCAGTCACACCAGTCACACCAGTTCCATCACACCAGTCACACCAGTCCCGTCACACCAGTCACACCAGTTCCATCACACCAGTCACACCAGTCACACCAGTTCCATCACACCAGTCACACCAGTCCCGTCACACCAGTTCCATCACACCAGTCCCATCACACCAGTCACACCAGTCCCATCACACCAGTCCCATCACACCAGTCACACCAGTCCCATCACACCAGTCACACCAGTTCCATCACACCAGTCCCATCACACCAGTCACACCAGTCCCATCACACCAGTCCCGTCACACCAGTCACACCAGTTCCATCACACCAGTCACACCAGTCACACCAGTTCCATCACACCAGTCACACCAGTCCCGTCACACCAGTTCCATCACACCAGTCCCATCACACCAGTCACACCAGTCCCATCACACCAGTCCCATCACACCAGTCACACCAGTCCCATCACACCAGTCACACCAGTTCCATCACACCAGTCCCATCACACCAGTCACACCAGTCCCATCACACCAGTCCCGTCACACCAGTCACACCAGTCCCGTCACACCAGTCACACCAGTCACACCAGTCCCATCACACCAGTCCCGTCACACCAGTCACACCAGTCCCATCACACCAGTCACACCAGTCCCGTCACACCAGTCACACCAGTCCCATCACACCAGTCCCGTCACACCAGTCACACCAGTCCCATCACACCAGTCACACCAGTCCAGTCACACCAGTTCCATCACACCAGTCACACCAGTCACACCAGTCCCATCACACCAGTCCCGTCACACCAGTCACACCAGTCCCGTCACACCAGTCACACCAGTCCCATCACACCAGTCACACCAGTCCCATCACACCAGTCACACCAGTCCCGTCACACCAGTCACACCAGTTCCATCACACCAGTCCCATCACACCAATCACACCAGTTCCATCACACCAGTCACACCAGTCCCATCACACCAGTCACACCAGTCCCATCACACCAGTCCCGTCACACCAGTCACACCAGTCCCATCACACCAGTCCCGTCACACCAGTCACACCAGTCCCATCACACCAGTCCCGTCACACCAGTCACACCAGTCCCATCACACCAGTCCCGTCACACCAGTCACACCAGTTCCATCACACCAGTCCCGTCACACCAGTCACACCAGTCCCATCACACCAGTCACACCAGTCCAGTCACACCAGTTCCATCACACCAGTCACACCAGTCACACCAGTCCCGTCACACCAGTTCCATCACACCAGTCCCATCACACCAGTCACACCAGTCCCATCACACCAGTCCCATCACACCAGTCACACCAGTCCCATCACACCAGTCACACCAGTTCCATCACACCA